>NC_057356.1:58080766-58386682 GCF_016509475.1 Prionailurus bengalensis
TTTTGTTCGTGCTAACTCAGTTACCGATTCATCTACCTACTTTCCAAAATCCAAAGTTTTGTTAGGATTATATTTTCTATGTTTTTAATGCTGTGTGTCTGTACCTTTTTATATTCCTTTCCTACCATTCCTTTACTGTTCAGTCCACCACTTTTAATCAAAGCTCTGATTTTATTTTTACAAGTCTCAAAAACTATTTTAGTACAGACAAATCACTGATACATTAGTAAAGCAACAAAGTGAGGTGATTGCTCTTAAAATGAACAGTACATATATAATAAAACTGCCTTGTTAATGTGTTCTTACATAGACCTCTAACAAGATCATCATTCCAAGTGCTTTTGTCCAGGGATTTGATTTGGAAAAATGTTAGATAAATGTACTTTTCTCCTATTTCTCCTTTTCATGGATATGGGAAAGTTCTCCTTTGACTAGTGGTTTGCAGTGAAATTAAATTTGCATTTTTCTGGCTTCCCTTAAAGAACTCAAATTAAAATGTATGACTTCTTCAGAGGGCAGAAGAATTCCTTATTGTTTGGAGAGAAGCTGGGTGATGGTATTGATAATAATCATGGTTATTTATTATTTATTGATTACTTCTCTCTGTGTAATTTGTTTTATAAACACTATCTTTTATTAGTCCTCAAAATTCCATAAGTAGGTATTCTTGTCTCCTTTTCACAAATGATGAGATAGCTTTTCTAAGGCGAAGGAACTTATACAAGGTTACATTGTTAGTGTCAGGCACGCTATCAAACCTTCTGACTCTAAAATATATTCTTTTTTCTACTTTTCTACCTTGTTAGCCTCATAGCTATTTTAATAATAACAGCAGCAACAATGATAGGTGATATTTACATAGCCCTTACTCTGTGGCAGATACTATTTTAAACTCTTCATATATATATTGACATATTTAATTATTTTTTAAAATTTTTTTAATGTTTATTCATTTTTGAGAGACAGAGCATGAGCGGGGAAGGGACAGAGAGAGAGGGAGACACAGAATCAGAAGCAGGCTCCAGGCTCTGAGCTGTCAGCCCCGATGTGGGGCTTGAACTCACGAACTGCTAGATCATGACCTGAGCCGAAGTCGGACGCTCAACCGACTCAGCCACCCAGGCGCCCCTATATTGACATATTTAATTCTTACCCCTTAACCTGAGGAGGTAGACACCATGGTTACCCTCTTTTATGGAGGTCAGGTAGATTAAGTTGCTCAACATCAATTATTTACGGCTAGACCTGGGATCCTAACATAGTTGTTTAGTTATCAGAGTAGATGAGAATGTTTATGTGTTCTCATTGATTATGGAGTCTGTTAAAGGGGCTCTAAACTTAAAAAACAGAAAGTAAATACACACTTGGGAAGCTATGAGAAGATAGTATGAGGGAGAATCATCTTACCCCCCTTAGTATACCAGCCCTTATCAAGAAGGAGTGACTAAATGAGAGGAGGGTGGGGAGCAGAATGGGAAAGGAGGAGTGCTCTGTGTTTCTGGACTGGAGTTCTGACATTAGCATTTGCAGACTGAGGAAAGCTGAAGAATTTTCTCTGAAGTGCCCTTTTTATTTTGCTTTACCCTTTAATGTTGTTTCTAATTCCAGGAGAGATCATAATATGTATTTCACCTAGCCTTCACTGTTTCAGGAGACTGAAGATAAGGTACAGTATCTTGGCAAGGTTTTAGGAGAAAATCCTTTATGTGCAGGGCTAGACATTTGGATCTGTCAGAATGCTGACTGTGTCTCACTTGGACACACACGTTGGATTTGCTTTCCTGTCTGTGTCTGTGACACTGCAAGATGTTCACATGGAAGGAAATCGCCCTGAGGCTCCTGGTTGATGCTTTGACTTTCCAGTATTAAACTCCTCGCTGCTTCTTATGTTTGTCCCCTTCTTTCTTCACTCCTCACACAAAAAGTTACTTAAAAAAAAAAAAGAATAGCAAAAAATCCTTCAGGAATTATTTTGGTCTTTTTCTCTATAACAGCATGGCCAATTGGCAGTCTGACTTCATTACTTCAGACACTTGGCTATGAAAAATCCCTTTTCATCTTGATGATGGCTTTATATTAACACTTATGATTTAGGAAGGGATATGTTTTCTTCTCTGTTGGGGGGGGCGGTTTTCTTCTTAAGATTTTATGGTTTGGTTTGTACAGGTAGTTTCTAGGATTTCCATAGAAGTTTAAAGTTCTAAGACTTTCATAAAAGATAATTTAGAAAGTTTATACTTCTTCTGTCATGGGTTAAAACCTTATAGCTTACCTTTTCTGCTAATTAGAACTAAGAGCTCTGGACAAAATGCAAGAGCAGCTACTATATAAGTAAGCAGAGGAAAAAGACGATGAGAATTCCGAGCTTGGAGAGGCAGTTTGGGGATGTTTCCTACTTTTTGGTTTTTTATTTGTTTCTTGTCTCTCAAGGCTTGGCACTGGCAACTAAAACTCTGATAGAACCCTCATTTTTCTGGCGAGAAGATCCAAGGAAATGGGCCCAGCTGTCTAAGGAACATGGAGGGAATTCCTTGTTTTTTTCCCCCTTTCCCCGCTTTGTCCCAAAGAAAGATCCAGTTGCTAAGCTGCAGGGGAAACGCTGCCTTTGTTGACAGAAGAACTAGGAGAAATGGTGGGTCCCTGTGAGCCAAAGAGCATGACAGACACCTCAGAAAAGAGAGATCTGGGTAAGGGTGCCCCCTCATTTTGTATATGATCAGCGTAAGAACTCGACTGTGCATCATAAGGCAGACCCAAAGCAGCATACCAAAGACTCCAAGAACTGATCTTAAATTAGAACCACTGCTCAGAGAAGGTCAGAAAGAACCTGTGGTCTGAACCTAACTGATTTGCCTACTTGATTGCCTACTAAAACAAATTCTCTAGCAGATTATAGCAGATCACAGGACTCAGAGCCAACACAACATAACATTTTAAATGTCCATGATATAATTCAAAATAATGCTACCTACAAAAAAAGAAGAAGAAGAAGAAAATTATAACCATTTCTCAAGGAAGAAGACAGTTAACAGATGTCAACCCAATTATTGAAATTACCAGGTGAAGACTGTAACAAAACTATTCTAGCAATTCTCCATAACATAAAGGTAAACATGCTTGGAATGAATGGATGGGAGGTCTCAGTGGAGAAATAGAAACTATTAAATAGAACTGAATAGAAATTTTAGAGCCTAAAAGTACAGTATCTAAAATAAAAAAAATTTGCTGGGTGGGCTCATCAGCATAATGGAGTGACAGGAAAAGTCACTAAACTTGAAGATAGATCAGTAAAAATTAGTCAATCTTAAGAGAAAGGAAAAAAAAAGTTGGTAAAACAAAACAAAAAAAAATGAACAGAGACTTAAGGACCTAACTTTTATATCATCAGAGTCCCAGAAGGAAGAATAAGAGATTACATACAAAGAACGAGGAAAGAATAACTAATTCATAAGGGGAAAAACAGCCTCTACCAAAAAGAATAAGTCTTTGATAAGACCCAAATCAGAGTAAAATTTGTTTTTAAAATCTTAAGAGCCTTTGCAAGAGTATACTTAAGACTATTAGTTTCAAGAGCAGGTCTTAGGGGGCCCCTGGCTGGCTCAGTCGGTAAAGCAGATGACTCTTGGTCTTGAGGTTGTGAGTTTGAGCCCCATTTTGGGTGTAGAGATTACTTAAAAATATATATATTTTTTAAAGAGCAGGTCTTAGTCCTTGAAAAGAATAAGGAAAAACTTACCATGTTATATCTGGGCAAAGAGACATTTAGAAGGAAGTATACTTGGTGTGTAGAGGAGTATAAAATCGGCAGACATCAGAATTACTAGGCTATTCTCATACATTTGCCAATTGTTGGAAGACTAAAGATATCTTAAAAGAAGTTGATACCATTTTGTGGGTTTCCTTAATGAAGCACTTTTCAGCCACTACCGTAATGTATTTCATTCTGGCACCCGGATTTGGTCACATTAACTTCCACTAGTTCTGCGTTTACCTTGGATCACATAGGATGTAACTGCTTTAGTCTCCATTGCCTAGGGTTGCAGATCCACTAAAGAGAAAGTGATATAGGTCAGCAGTGTGTACTCTGTGGAAGAATAAGAGGTACTGTTGGTAGAGCTCTTTGGGATACGTTTCTGATTATGGGGCAACATCAAAGCTAAAACACTGTGTCCAGACTTGGAACTCAATTAAAATGATGCTGTCTTTAGAGATTATGCCACAGAAAGAGCTCAAGAACTAAAACTTTTTGTTCTGACCTAAAAGGGCAGAGGCATAGCAATAATTGACAGAAACAATAAAAGGAAAATTCAACATAAAAAGATCCCTAACCATGAAATTGCCTCATGCTCTCACAAAACTGGTATTGCTTTGCTATATACATGCTCACCCTAGCTCTCGCAGAGCAATGCCATATTCATCGAAATTATGGGGACCCTACAAATAGCCTTTTGTGGAATACAGGAAGCTTAGTGCACCTGTACATTCGCACCTGTGGCAGCCTGATTGTCACTCCAGAATTTTAGGGGTGAAAAACACCCTTAAATCTTCTAATCTATTCCTTTATGATCGTAGGAAATTACGTATTAGTAAGATATAGATTCTGCCTTAAAAGGTTTCAGTGTAATGCAGCTAACAGTAGGCATATACTTGATCTGTCCACTAACATCTCAAATTTAGTATGACTAAAACTGAACTCTTGATTTCTCTTCGAAACTGTAACTTCCTCATCTATCCAGCTCAGTAAATGGCACTCCCATTCTTTCTGTCCCACAGGAATACATCTTCGGACTCATTGACATCTCTCTCTCTCTCTGTCTCTCATCCCCAGATCCAATCCATTACCAAATCCAGCCCATTACTTACTTCTACCCTTTCTTACAATCTTCACTGCTTTCACTCTAGGCCAGATCCATATTTTACCTGTATTGCCTTCTAGATTTTTACCCAAGGGAAATGTGAATTTATATTCACATGGACACTTATATGTGAATGCTTACAGTGTCTTTTTTCCTATTCATTAAAAACCAGCAGCAATCTAAATAAGCTTACTTGGCAAAAAGAGAGAGAGAGAGAGAGAGAGAGAGAGAGAGAGAGAAAAGAAAGGAACAGACTATTGATGTACACACTACCTACATGAACCTCAAATGCATTATGCTAAGTGAAAGAAGCCAGACTCAAAAGACTACATAGTATATGAGTGCATTACTGTAACATTCTAGGAAAGGAAAACTAGAGTCAGAAATAAATCAGGGTCTGAGGGTGGGGGAAAGCTTGACTCTGATCATGGAGAATTTTGTGGTATGATAGAACTATCTTGATTATTATGATTTTTACCCAACTGCATTCATTTCTCAAAACTTGAAGAGCTGTATGCTTAAGAAGGGTGATTCATATTGTATATAAATTGTAATAATTTTTAAAAGGAAACAAAGTTAATACATTGTCAGTATAACTGACTCTTACACAATGTGGCGGTTAGGGGTGCCAACACCCTACACAGTTGGAAATCTGCAATGTAACTTTTGAGTCCCCCCCCAAACTTAATTACGAATAGCCTACTCTTGACCAGAAGCCTTACAAATAACAGACAATTAGCACATCCTTTTTATGTTATATGTATTACATACTGTATTCCTACAATAAAGTAAGCTAAAGAGAACATGTTATTAAGAAAATCAGAAGAGAAAATACATTTACTGTGCTGTGTTGTATTTGTTGGAAAAAAATATCCACATATAAGTGGACCCACATGGTTCAAACACATGTTGTTCAAGGGTCAGCTATAATAGCAAAAAACTCTGTGGAGAAGAGAAACCACTCTAGGTATTTTAAGCAAGAAGAAATTTAATACCAGGAATAAAAGCTTTGAAAGGGCTGAAGAAGCAGGTTTTGTGTTGGAATTCCAGCAGTGACTTCACAGCAATATAAAATTAATACATTTGGGGAGTCATACTCTGAGACCATCACTGGAGCTATGCTTCCGAGGTCAGTGGACAGCCAGAAAACTACAGAATAGGCCCCCATCATTGAGATCTAGAGGTTAGAAAGACAGATCAGCAGATCCTTGGTGCTTCTGCTGCTGCCACAACTGCTGCTGCTTACCCAGAAAACCAAAAATTATTCCCTGAGATGCTATTGCTGGGGAGAATTCTCATGTTTTCTCCTTTGTCCTTGCCAGCAGAGACAAACAAAAGGAGGCCTCCAAAATCATGTGGAGTAGGCAGAACGTCAAAGATACCGAGAGCCATGGCTGCAAAGGAGTGCGGAATATGATTTGTAGCTTCCCAGATCTTATAATTAGGTGGAGGGTAGAGTGAGCCATGCCTCATTAATCGGCACAATATGGAAATTTCCACCAATAAGAGACTGCTGAATAAATTAGGGTTTGTTATGCAGTAGGTGAAGGGTTTATCCAGGTAGTGAGTATTCAGTAAACTGGGATATAATTGCACTCTTGAGTGTTGGTTAATAAATTTGGGTTATTTAAATGTTGAACTCTTAAATCTAGTTTATACCTGAGCCAATATCTATCTTATGGTTTCTGTAATACTGCTTTTAAACGTGTGCTACAAACATTGCTATTTCTTGAAAACAGTTAAATTGCTTCTCTTTTGCAAAATTAGCCCGAAAGATTACAGCACTAGACTTCGTCATATCCAGAATGCCATACGTAAATTTAGAAAAGAATTTTTCTAAATGGTAGATAATATAAAAGAGATCTTTAACAGTTTTCTGTATCTGGGAAATCAGCTACAGATAAACAACCACGGGCAAATATATAGTAGAACGTAACCTTACCGCTTGGCCATGAAGTCCAAACATTGCCTTCCAAATGGTATTTGGGTCACCTCTCCAAGACGAATGACCTTACAGCATCCTTTCCTGTATCATCCGCCGAAAATAGTTGGTGCATTTCTATGCCCCTGTATGTACGTACTCACATAGAAATGGGTTTGGGTAAAACGGAAGCTGTGAGAAGTATTGTAGTGTATGAACACAAGTCTTGTGTGAAGTTCTGTCCCCTCTCAGCCCCACAAAATGAAGTTCACCTTAAAACTATTTTGAAATAAAAACTATTTGAAAATGTACAAACAATGAGATTAGAGCAAATTGCCTCAGAAGCTAAATGGCCAGACTTCCTCCAACAGATTTTAATTATTTCTGTAGTTTTCCCCACAGGAAGACTCACAATGGCCACTTGAAGTAACCACCGTAGCTGCTTCATCTTCTTCTCAAGCTTCACACCCTAAACAAAGCATGAAGCTGAGCGGTGCACTGTTTAATTTTCCAATTGGATTTTTCATTATGTTTTATGATAACTTTTTATTTTTATCAAGTCGCATCTCAGCGTTGTGTTTAGACTCAAGAAGATTTATGGCAAATGATCTGGGTGCTTATGTGGACAAACAAATGCAATAAATCAGTTTACCGTTTCAATAAAATGTTATTAATAGAACACATTATTCTGTTCAATATTATGTTATCTTTAAAATTAAGCAGAACATTAGTGGCAATGAAACTAGTTTCAATCAATACATCCCTGTAATGAAACCTATTGTATAAAAACTTTTCTTTTTAAGGAGGAAAAATGTCTTTAGCACAACTACCAACTTCTGACTGCAGAGATGGCGTCTCACAGCTTCAAAAATGTATTGGTAGGATTTCTTTGTGTTTGTTTTGGTGTTAAGAAGATAGTTTCTTGAAAGTTACCTTGTGGCAGTTAGAACATGAATGTTCCTGGGGCTCCTGGGTGGCTCAGTCATGATCTCGCAGTTCGTGAGTTCGAGCCCCACATCAGGCTGTGTGCTGACAGCTCAGAGCCTGGAGCCTGCTTGGGATTCTGTGTCTGTCTCTCTCTCTCTGCCCCTCCCCTACTGACGTTCTGTTTCTCTCTCCCTCTCTCTCAAAAAATGAATAAACGTTAAAAAAATTTAAGAAAAAAACATGACTGTTCCTTAAATGATTTTTTAATGAAGAATTTAGTTGGCACTTGACCTGGCAGAGACCCAAGCATGTGCCTCACTGCAATTGAAGTCAGAGAGGATTTTAAGAAAGGCAGAGCTTTGGTGACACCAGCAGTATTAGAATTGCCTATTTGTCTTCTGATCGTATAGAGTTTTTGATTGTATAGAATGAAAAATGTGTAGTGGATGAAAAATGAGGAATATTCAGATGAGTTTATAGATATTAATGTTTCAAAACTCGCCTAATGAGAATTTACTGGGATTAGAGCCCTGATGTAGACCCTCAATTACCCACTATACACCCAAATTTTAGAATGATGGTTTTAAAATTCATGGTGGCCAAAGTCTCAGAATTGTAGTCTAGGACGCCTACAGACAGGCTGGCAGTTTGTTTCAGTGCTGTTTTAGATAGCAATGTGCCTTTAGACAGGCTGCTATTTAATAATACACCATGGAGATTAAAGACTTTGGGATGTTAAATTGCATACACTTTCGAGTGAAAAACTCTTAAAAAAGACTTTATGGATACTTCTGCTTGGTCCCTTGTATTGTCATGTAGCCGTTTAAGAAATCTGGAGATGAGTCAGAGTCCCAAATTTACTCCTTTATTTCTGCCACTTCATATTTCTAATCTGAATGTAAGAAATAGAGACATTATCTTACTATGGCTTTATTCTCATTAAATTGTTAAGAAATTGTTGTTTGGGGAGATGAGAGCTATGTTAAGATGAACAACTATGTATGAACCTAAGCCATCATATATATTCTGTTGGCTTAGGATAAAATTTCCATAGCCCATCAGGCAAATAATTTGAGTATATTGAATAGGAAACAGAGAGCTTTGCACTCACTGAATACTACTGCTAAATTTTATAGTCACACTCTCCTCCTGTGGTTTAAATAAAGATGATTCTCATATTTTTTTTCACACCAGTAGGAGACTACTTAAAATCTGCATTGGAGGGAGGCATAAGATAGCAGCAAACTTGATTCTAGTTTTTTTCTTATTTCTACCTCAAAACTTTTAAATGTTACCTTTCCGAAGGAAGATTTATTTTTGTGTTATGTCTGTGAACACCTATGAAGCATTGTGTGTAATTGGTCTACAGTTGACAATGATTGAATGTGGACACCTTGGCAGCAGGTAACAAGAAGCAACTGACCATTTTGTTATTGCTGTGATTTTTTTTTCTTCTTTTTAATTTTTCCCCAATATCTTAAAATTGTGCATGTTCATAAGGGATATTTATATGTCATTTTCTTTTCTAGTAATAGTTTTGTCTGATCTTGGTATTAGAGTAATTCTGGCTTCATTAAGTGACTGAAAGTTTTTTCTTTTCTTTCTTCTATTTTTGCATTATTGTTGTTTAATCATTGAAAGAATTCACTACTGAAGCCATCAGGGATGGAGTTTTCATTGTGGTGATGTTTTTAATTACTATTTCAATTTCATTGTCAATTTCATTGACATTGAGGTGTTAAAATTTTCTCTTTTGCCTTCAATGAGTTTTGGTAATTTCTGTATTTCAAGGAATTTGTCTATTTCATTTAAATTGTCGTATATATAGCATAAGGTTGTTTATAATATTACTTTATTAACTTGCTAATGTCTGTGGCATTGTATCCATGTGCTCCTTTTTCATTTTCTATTTTGATGATTGTCTCTTTATGATCAATTTTATAGATTTCTTTAACAAAGCAACTTTTGGGGTGCTGGGGTGGCTCAGTCGGTTAAGCATCGGACTTCGGCTAAGGTCATGATCTCACAGTTCGTGAGTTTGATCCCCATGTTGGGCTCTGTGCTGACAGCTCAGAGCCTGGAGCCTGCTTCCGATTCTGTGTCTTCCTCTCTCTCTGCTCTTCCCTGCTCATGCTCTGTCTCTCTCTCTCTCTCCCTCTAAAATAAACATTAAAAAAATTAAAAATCAAAGCAACTTTTATTAGATTTTCTTTATTGTTTGTTTTCAGGATTATTTATTTCTCACCTTCTGTTTATTTTTCCTTCCTTCTACTTACTTCAGTTTATTTTACATTTTTTTCTAACTTCCTAAGAATGGTATTTAGCTCACTGGTTTGGAATTTTGTATAGCCATTTAAAGTTGTAAATTTCCCTCTGAGAACTCCTTTATCTGCATCCCATAAATTTTTATGTTGTTTTTGTTTTTATTCATTTGAAAATGTCTTCTAATTTGTGATTTCCCCTTTGAATAGTTGATAAACATTTATAAGATTCTTTCTTAATTTCAAATGTTTGCATTCTCAGATTGCTTTCTGTCACTTTTTTTTTTCAAAATTTTATTTAAATTCTAGTTAGTTAACATGTAGTATAATATCGGTTTCAGTAGTAGACTTTAGTGATTCATCATTTACATATATCACCCAGTGCTCAGCACAAGTACCCTCCTTAATACCCATCACTATTTAGCCCATTCCCCAACACCTTTTCTCCATCCAACCCTCAGTTTGTTCTCTATAGCTAAGAGTCTGTTGTGATTTGCTTCCCTCTCTTTTTTTTCCCCTTCCTCTATGTTCATCTGTTTTGTGTCTTAAATTCCACATGTGAGTGAAATCATATATTTGTCTTTCTCTGACTGACTTATTTCACTTATTACCACTCTAGTTCCATCCATGTTTTTGCATGTGGCAAGATTTCATTCTTTTTTTTATAGGTATTTTTAAAGTTTTTTATGCTTATTTATTTATTTTGAAAGAGAGAGTGCAAGCAGTAAAGGGATAGAGAGAGAGGGAGAGAGAGACTCTCAAGCAGGCTCCATGTTGTCAGCACAGAGCCCAATACAGGGCTGGATCTGACAATCGTGAGATCATGACCTGAGCCAAAATCGAGAGTCAGATGCTTAACGGGATGAATCACACAGGTGTCCCAAGATTTCATTCTTTTTGATGGCTGAGTAATATTCCATTGTACATTCCATACCACATTTTCCTTATCCATTCATTAGTCAATGACATGTGGATTCTTAGTATGATTGGGCTATTGTTGATAATGCTATTTTAAACATTAGGGTGCATATGTCCCTTTGAGTCAGTATTTTTATATCCTTTGGGTAAATACCTAGTAGTGCCATTGCTGTGTCCTAGGGTAATTCTATTTTTAACTTTTTGAGGAACCTCCATACTGTTTTCCATAGTGGCCGCGCCAGTTTGCATTCCCACCAACAATGCAAAAGAGATCCTCTCTCTCCGCATCCTCAGCAACATCTGTTGTTGCCTGAGTTGTTAATGTTAGCCATTCTGACAGGTGTGAGGTGGTGCCTCATCATGGTTTTGATTTGTATTTCCCTGATGATGAGTGATGTAGAGCATCTTTTCATGTCTCTGTTGGCCCTCTGGAGTCCTTCTATGGAAAAGTGTCTATTCATATCTTTTGCCCATTTCTTAACTGGATTATTTGGTTTTTGCATGTTGAGTTTGATAAGTTCTTTATAGATTTTGGATACCAATCCTTTATCAGATATGCCATTTGCAAATATCTTCTCCTGTTCTGTAGGCTACCTTTTAGTTTTGTTGATTGTTCCTTTGCTGTGCAGAAGGTTTTTATCTTGATGAGGTACTAATAGTTCATGTTTGCTCTTATTTTCCTTGCCTCCAGAGATATGTCTAGTAAGAAGTTGCTACAGCCAATGTCAAAGAGGTTGCTGCCTGTGTTCTCTAGGAGTTTGATGGTTTCATGTGTCACATATGGGTCTCTCATCCATTTTAAATTTATCTTTGTGTATGGTTTAAGAAAGTCTCTCATCCATTTTAAATTTATCTTTGTGTATGGTTGAAGAAAGTAGTCCAGTTTCATTCTTCTGCATGCTGCTGTTCAGTTTTCTAGTACCACTTGTTTTAGAGTGGTACTCTAAAAAAACCACTTGTTTTTTCCATTGGATATTCTTTCCTTCTTTGTCAAAGATTAGCTGACCATACAATTGTGGGTCCATTTCTGAGTTTTCTGTTCTGTTCCATTGATCTGTGTGTCTGTTTTTGTGCCAGTGCCATACTGTCTTGATGTCTGTTATTTATTTCTAATTTAATTCCCTTGAGTCAGAAAATGTACTCTCCACAATTTTAACACCTTAAAATTATTGAGACTTGTTCTACATCCTGTGATATGGCCTATGTTGGTAAATTTTTCAACTACATGTAGTAATAATGTAATCTACAAGTATTGAATGAAGTGTTCCATATATATCAATAGGGTCAATATGCTTATAATTTTATCTACATAGCTGTTGATTTTTTGGCCTACTTTTTCAATCAGTTACTAAAAGTGAACCTTAAAAGTTCCAAATATGGGGGTGCCTGGGTGGCTCGGTCGGTTAAACGTCTGACTTCGGCCTAGCTCATGATCTCGCGATTCCTGAGTTGGAGCCCCGCGTCGGGCTTGGTGCTGACAGCTCGGAACCTGGAGCCTGCTTCCATATTCTGTGTCTCCCTCTCTCTCTCTGCCCCTCCCCTGCTCATGCTCTGTCTCTCTCTGTCTCTCAAAAATAAATAAATGTTAACAACAACAACAAATTTTTAAGTTCCAAATATGATTATAGGTTTATTTTTCCTATCATTTCTGTCCATCTTTCCTTTGTGTATTTTGAATTCCAGTTATTAGATGCCTTTACATTTGGGATTGTAATGTCTTCTTGGTGCATTAACTTCTTTTATTTTGAAATATTCCTCTTTATCCCTGATATTATCACTTGTTCTGAAGTATACATTATATGATATTAATATGGCCACTCCAACTTTCTTGTAATTTGTATTTTTAAATATTTTTTAAGTTTAATTATTTATTTTGAGGGAGCGAGAGAGAGGGAGAGAGAGAATTTCAAGCCAGCTCTGCACTGTTAGTTCAGAGCCCAATGTGGGGCTCGAACCCACGAACTGTGAGATCATGACCTGAGCCAAAATCAAGAGTTGGAGGCTCAACTGACTGAGCCACCCAGGCACTCCTGTAATTTGTATTTTTAGAGTATATCCTGTTTTCATCCTTTTTTACCCTTTGTCTTTATAATTTAATTATAGTTCTCATAAATAGCATATATTTGGGTTTTCATTTAAAAGTCTATCTGACAATCTCTGGCTGTTTACTGGGGTATTTGGATCCTTTACACTTGGTACAGTTATAACCATGGTTGGGTTTAACCTGCTCTCATTTCTTTTTTTTTGTAGTTTTCAGCAGTTTTTCAGTTTTTCCTGCCTTTGGATTAATTAAATAGTTTTAGTGTTTATTACCTCTATTTAGGGCTCTTTGTTTTATTGTTTTGTAGTTTCTCTAGGGTTTTCAGTATGCATCTTTACAAGTCTGTTTTCAAATGATAATTTACCATGTATAATCTCACAACAAAATGCTTCCATTTCTCCCTTCCATCCTGCTATTGCTGTCATACCTTTAACATACATTTTAACATATGTTAGGAAGTCCACATTTTTGTTATTATTGCATTAAACAGTTTATTATATGTCAAGTAAAATTTAATATGAAAAAACATTACTTACATTTCTGTTTCTGGAAGTGTACATTTGTTTGTATAAACTTAAGTTTCCATCTAGTATCATTCTGTTTATCCCTGATTCTTTATGGTCATACAGGTTTTCTGGCAATGAATTTTTTTTTTTGTTTTCATGAAAATATCTATCTCCCTTTCAATTTTTCAATTGAAAATTTTAATTGTTTCAGTTGTTTATTTAAAAATTTCATTGTTTTTCTGCATAGGTGTCTCTTCCCTGAGACTCTGTACTGAAACTTCTGGCTGCCTCAACCTCCCTGAACTCTGACCTCTGTCTCCATAATCCCCCAAGACTTTTGTGTTCTGCTTGGGACTACTTTCTCTGCACCATAGTCTGGAATTTTTGTCCAAATGGAATCTAGGGCTAATGTAGGCTCATTTGTTTACTTTATTCGTATACCTGCACCAGTTGTTGTCCAGTGTCTGAAAATGTCTATTTTATATATTTGTCTGCTTTTCTAGTTTATGGTAGGCAGGTGAATGTATTAAATACCCTCAAATGCAAATTCTTATTGAAAGTGTATTTTAAATGTGGTTGTTAGGTTTTAGCATACAAATTTAGTGATATTCTTAGGAAAACAAAGAGGTTTTATGGAGGGAGAAGGTGTATCATGAGCTTGATAAATTCACAGTAAAAAAAAAAAACTTACAGAAGATACAGTAATGAATGTGTTTTTGCTCTTCTAAAGCAGTTAAAATAGGGGCGCCTGGGTGGCTCAGTTGGTAAGTGTTCGATTTCAGCTCAGGTCATGATCACATAGTTCCTGAGTTCAAGCCCCGCATCGGGTTCTGTGCTGACAGCTCAGAGCCTGGAGCCTGCTTCAGATTCTGTGTCTCCCTCTCTCTCTGCTCCTACCCCACTCACATTCTGTCTCTCCTCAAAAGTAAATAAACATAAAAAAAAAAATTAAAGCAAGTAAAAATAACACCTCATGGGCCAAAAAAAAAAAAAAAAAAAAAAACTCAATGGGAAAATTTAAGGGAAGAGAAGCTGAATTTTTGTCAGATTTATTGTAACTTGTAATTAAAGGAAGTCCAAATTGATGTATAATAGGAATCTTATAAAGAGCACTTATATTGCGGACCCAAAGTAATAAAAGGGGAATAAAGATTTAAATAAGAACTGCAGAAATGGAGACATTTCCTTAAGTCTTGGCTTTCAGGCTGAGAAGCAAACACCATGATTTTGTCCCTAGCTTCAGTTACTTTGGGCAAGTCTTTTAGGTTCATGCACATTTCCTTACATAAATTAGATTTAACTCTTAATAAAAATAAACCTTTACTTCATCCAATAAAAGGTGCCCTCAGGTATATCTCATGTACCTTCTTTATGATGCAGTGCTTTGTAAAAATCTGTTAATACCCTGAAAAGACAGAGAAGTGAAATGTAGTTACTGATAGGTTAATAATCCCCAGCATCCCAAAGGTTTATGTGTGCTCTTGTCATAAATACATTTGGTTTTAAAATAAAAGCAAGTTCACATAAACTAGGAAGCAGAAAATTTAATCAGCATTGTTGAACAAAATTGCTGAGTGAGGTACATCTGGTACTGTGCAGGACTAAAAGATACTTTGAAAAGTAAAGGATATAAAATGTGAATAGAGGGGAAAGCAAAAGAAGTAAAAGAACTCCAAATGTATTTTTTTTTTTTTTTAGTTCCGTAGAGACCCACCATCAGAGACCTTTAAGGAATAGATAACTGGTGGGCAGGGGATCCTTACTATAATGGGAAATAATTATTTGTTTCAGTATTCACAAAAGGAGGATCAGTGGTAGGTGTTTAGATATAGACCAGACTTAAGGGAGGAAGCTGGAGAGGGAAAGGAAATTGTATGCAGCCCGTCGTGTGAGATAAGGAAATGAAAACATCTGAACTGAACACTATCCACAGCCAGACAGAACCTATCTGTGAATCAAGAGGCATTTGCAGTGCAGTGATTCTCTAAATATGTTCCCTAGATCAGTGGCATCATCATTGCCTGGGCACTTTTTAAAAAATGCAAATCCTCAGGCCCTGACTCAAGCCTACTGAATTAGAAATCCCAGCATGGGGGTCCAGAAATCTGTATTATAACAAGTCTTGCAGGTGATTCCTATGAACACTACAGTTAGAGAAACTTTGTGCTAGAGTAATGGAAATAAACATCATCTGTTGATCAGACTTCTGAGGAGTCCTATCCCGTGCAGTTTTATGAACACATTTCCCCAAATTATCTTCTTGGTACAGATAGCTTTGGCATATTTTCTATGTGATCAGTGTGCTCAGTCACACAAGTGCTAGAAAACAAGAGTCTATGAGATAGGAAATGAACAAAATCCATCCTCAGGTTTACAAGTCTCTTCTTTGTCATCAGTTTCATCCATTCTTACATGATATGTTTCTCTGCAATTTTTCTGTGTTATTGATGAAAGAATTTATATTAATGTCTGCCTAGAGATAACCCAATGCTATTTTTAGCACAAAAAATGAACCTTTAAGCTTAAAATTGTTTTTAAAAACCAGTTTGAAATGTACTGAAGTTAGGGTGGCACTTGAGTGGCTTAGTCAGTTAAGTATCTGACTCTTGCTTCTGGCTCAGGTCATGATCTCATGGTTCATGAGTTCAACTGCACCGACATCACAGTCTACTTGGGATTCTTTCTTGCTCGCTTGCTCTCGCTCTTGCTCTTGCTCTCTCTCTCTCAAAACAAATAAATAAACACTGAAATGTACTGAAGTGATTTTTTTTTCAATACAGCTTTTCCTGGTTGAAAAGTCTGCTCTTCCTTTCCTCCCTCCACTACTCCTCTGTCTCCTCTCTGTTCCTCTCTGCTTCTCCATGACACCACAGCTCTCTCCCCATGCCTTTTCCTCAGAGTGTACCTTCAGATTCTGTGTCAGATTTGAGCTCGCGAATATAAGGAAGGGCTAATGTTAATGGCTGCTTCTGTTTTCCCAACAATGCCAAAAACATCGTCACCTGGTTTTATAAGCATCTGATTGCACAAGTGCTTGCACTGCCTGGCAACTTTCCTCAGAAAGCTGCTCCATGAAGGAGACCACACTTGGCCAGAGTGGCTTCTGGAGAGCACTGAACGATAACCTTGTTTGTGACCATTAGGTGCAACGCCTTTCTTGTGCACTGAAGTAAGCTGATTTAGGAGACTTCCATAGCCAAGTCAGTAAGCATTTATAATTGTTGATTTATATTTCCAAGAAATGTAGTAAATCTCTGATGGATTCACAACTGTAGTGTACAGTGGACACTCACTGCACCAACCTAAAAAGGTATAATTACCTGGGAGAGGAATTCTAACAACGATTGTAGGATTAATATTATATTAGTGAGGCAAGATTTCCAGGTTCCAACACTTCTTGAGAAGTGTATTGCCCTGTCCTCCTTTTTGTAAGAGAATGTTTTTGTTCACAGATTAATCAAATTCATGCTGACTTATCGTGTCATTTCAATCACTAGATGATTAGGATTCAGCTAATAAGCCTGACAGACTGGGTGCTGTCTATGCCTGTTGAAGTTGTGCCGAATCTTTCTAGGTGAGATCGACTGGTGAAAGTCTTTTACATACAATTCATTTGGACACATCAGCCATGTTGAACAGATGCTGACATCTTGGCATGCACAGATATTCCATACAATTTGAGTTGATGAGTTCTTGTTGAAACATGCAGAAACATGAAGACTGCTGCCAATATGCGAGTCCATGCTCACAGGCACCTGCTCTTTCTATTTGGAGTCGTTGCCTGGGCTGATCTCCAGTTTAAATGCCTGAGCCCACCCTCCTTCCCACAAGAAAAGTGCCATAACAATTTGGGTTTATGTTGTTGTTTCCGCACAAACCCCTTCCCTCTTCTCCACAGTAGCATTTTAGGACAGTCTCCTATGAACAAGGCTTCTCCTACTTTCTAGATTTCTGGATTAAAGAGTGAATTTATTTTTGTGTGCTCTTTAGGCCATTGCAAGTAATAAAAAGCTTAAATAGTCATCCTAATCATGACCTCAGCTAAAATATGTCCACAAATTATACAGTATACAATACCTCATAATGATTTCCAGACCCTAGTGAAACCATATAGTATGAATATTATTGTAGTGGTTTTTCATTTGAATTTCCATCATGCCTCCCTCTTAGCAGTGAAGAAAGCAACATCTGGCTCACTATTTGAAGTGCTAATATTGTCTGTTGCTATTATAGTTCATTTTACCTCTTTCTACCTGTTTCCTACAAACTGTATTGTTCTACTTATGTATTGTCATAACAATACAGGGCTTTGTGCCATAAATCTTACGCCCAATCAAATTACTTTTCAGCCAATAGGCTCTAAAGGCTCATCTCAAACAAGACAAAGTCTGGATCTCCTATATTAATAACACTCTGCCTATCATAGAAGAAATCTTGAGGCAAGTAAAAGAGAGAGGGAGAAGGGATTCATTTGGTCTCTATCATTCACCCCAATTATCAGTCAACAGATAGCCCTATTCTTACAGTCTTTATTCAACCTGCAAATGACCTCATAACTTGTTTACTCGTCTTCCAATAGAATATCGGTTTTTATTAGAGCAGACTCTTAAAAATTTTTATTTTTTATTTTTTAAATTTCAGTATAATTAAGGTAGTGTTATATTAGTTTCAGGTGTACAATATAGTGATTTGACATCTCTATACATTACTCAGTGCTCATCATGATAAATGTACTCTTAATCCTCTTGACCTTTTCATTTATCCTCCCCCTGCCCCCCGCCTCCTCTATGGTAACCACCAATTTGTTCTCTGTATGTAAGAATCTGGGTTTTTTGTTTGTCTTTTTTTCCTTTGTTCATTTGTTTTGTTTCTTAAATTCCACATATGAGTGAAATCATATGGTATTTCTCTTTCTCTGACTGACTTATTTCACTTAGCATGGTACCCTCACATTCCATCCATGTTATTGCAAATGGTAAGTTTTCATTCTTTTTTATGGCTGAGTAGTATTCCAGTGTGTGTGTGTGTGTGTGTGTGTGTGTGTGTGTGTGTGTGCGTGCGCGTGCCACCTCTTTTTGCATTCATCTATTGATAGACATGGGTTCTTTCCATAATTCGGCTATTATAAATAATGCTGCAATAAACATAGGAGTGCATATATCTTTTCAAATTAGTGTTTTTTGTATTCTTTGGGGCAAATCCCCAGTAGTGGAATTACTGGATCATATGCTAATTCTATTTTTAATATTTTGAGGAACCTCCATACTGTTTTCCACGGGGCTGCACCACTCCAGTGGCTGCACCAGTTTGCATTACCTGCAAGAGTGAACAAAGGTTCCTTTTCTCCACATCCTCACCAACACTTGTTTTTTGTATTTTTGATTTTAGCCATTCTCACAGGTGTGAGGTGATATCTCATTGTGGTTTTGATTTGCATTTCCCTGATGGTGAGTCATGTTGAGCATCTTGTCATATGCCTGTTAGCCATCTGTATGTCCTCTTTGGAGAAATGTCTGTTCATGACTTCTGCCCATTTTTAATTACATTATTTGTTTTCTGGTATTGAGTTATATAAATTCTTTATATATTATGGTTCTAACCTCTTATCAGATAAGTCATTTGCAACTATCTTCTCCGATTCAGTAAGTCATCTCGTTTTGTTGGTTGCTTTCTTTGCTGTGCAGAATCTTCTTATTTTGATATAGTCTGAAGAGTTTGTTTTTGCTTTTGTTTCCCTAGACATATCTAGAAAAAAACGTTACTACAGCCAATGTTAGAGAGATTACTACCTGTGCTCTCTTCTGGGATTTTTATGGTCTTTAATCCTTTTTGAGTTTATTTTTGTGTTTGGTGTAAAAGAGTGGTCTAGTTTCATTCTTCTGCATGTAGCTACCCAGCTTTCCCAACACCATTCGTTGAAGAGACTTTCTTTTTCCTCTTGCATATCCTTATACCTTTCGTATAGACTTATTGACTGTATATATATTTCTGGGCTCTGTTTTCTATTCCATTGATCTATGTGCCATACTGTTTTGATTACAGCTTTGTAGTTTATCTTGAAAACTGGGACTGTGATACCTGCAGATTTGTTCTTTTTCAAGATCGCTTTGGCTATTTGGGGTCTTCGGGGGTTCCATACAAATTTTAGAATTATTTGTTCTGGTTATGTGAAAAATTCTGTTGGTATTTTGATAGGGATTACATTAAATCTGTAGAATGCTTTGGGCAGTGTGGATGTTTTAACTATATTTGTTCTTCTGATCCATGAGAATGGAATATCTTTCTATTTGTGTCATCTTCAGTTTCTTTCACCAATATCTTATAGTTTTTAGAGTACAGGTCTTTCACCATTTGGTTAAGTTTATTTCTAGGTATTTTATTATTTTTGGTGCAATTGTAAATGGGAATGTTTTCTTAATTTCTCCTTGTGCTACTTCATTATTAATGTATAGAAATGCAACTGATTTCTGTATGTTGATGTTGTGTCCTGCAATCTTACTGAATTCGTGGATCAGTTCTTGTAAGTATTTTGCTGCAGTCTTTGAGGTTTTCTCTGTATAGTATCATGTCATCCTCAAATAGTAGGAGTTTTAGTCCTTCTTTACCAATTTGGATGTCTTTTATTTCTTTTTCCTGTCTGATTGCTGTGGTTACGACTTCCAATAATGTGTTGAAAGAAAGTGAGAGTGGCATCTTTGTCTTGTTCCTGACCTTAGTGGAAAAGCTCTTAGTTTTTCCCCATTAAGGTTGATGTTAGCTATGGGTGTTTTATATATGGCCTTTATTATGTTGAGGTATCTTCCCTCTAAACCTACTTTGTGGAGAGTTTTTTCATGGATGGCTGTTGTGCATTGTCAAATGCTTCTTCTGCATCTATTGAAATGATCATATAGTTTTTATCCTTTCTCTTGATGATTGATGTATTATGTTTATTGATATGTGAATATTGAACCATGCTTGCATCCCAAGAATATATCCCACTTGATCGTGGCAAATTATTTTTTTAATGTATTGTTGGATTCAGTTTGCTAATATTTTCTTGAGAATTTTACATCCATGTTCATCAGAGATGGCCTGTAGTTCTCTCTCCCTTTCTCTCTCTCTCCCTCTCCCTCTCCCTCTCCCTCTCCCTCTTCCTCCCTCCCTCCCTCCCTCCCTCTCTCTCTCTCTCTCTCTGTGTGTGTGTGTGTGTGTGTGTGTGTGTGTGTGTGTTGTATCTTTATCTAGTTTTTGGTATCAGAGTAATTCTGACCTCACAGAGTGAATTTGGAAGGTTTCCTTCCTCTTCTATTTTTTGTATTACTTTGAGAAGAATAGGTATTAATTCTTCTTTAAATGTTTGATAGAATTCACCTGTGAAGCTGTCTAGTCCTGGACTTTTGTTTGTTGGAAGTTTTTGACTTCTCACTCAATTTCATTGCTGGCAATCAGTCTATAAAATTTTTCTATTTCTTCCTGGTTCAGTTTTGGGAGATTGTATGTTTCTAGGCATTTGTGCATTTCTTCTAGGTTGTCCAATTTGTATTTTTCATAATATTATTTCATGATCCTTTGTATTTCTGTGGTATCAATTATTTTTCCTCGTTTATTTCTGATTTTTTCTCTTTTTAAGTTCATTTTTATTTATTTTGAGAAAGATATAGAGAGCAAGCAGAGAAGAAGCAGAGAAAAAGGGAGACAAAATACCAAGCAGGCTCCGTGCTGTCAGCACAGAGCCCAACATAGGGCTCAAAATCACAAACTGGATATCATGACCTGAGCCAAAATCAAGAGTCAGACGCTTAAGCAACTGAGCCGCCCAGGCACCCCTCTGATTTTTTTTAAACTTTTTAAAAAAATGTTTATTTATTTTTGAGAGGCGGGGAGGGCAGAGAGAGAGGGAGGCACAGAATGCAAAGCAGGCTCCAGGCTCTGAGCTGTCAGCACAGAGCCCTATTTGGGGACCGACCTCACAAACAATGAGATCATGACCTGAGCCAAAGTTGGCCCCTCAATCAACTAAGCCACCCAGGTGCCCCTAGGATCCTTGTAATATGAATGTTATTATGCTTAATGGTGTCACTGAGTTCCCTTCATCTGTTGTTTTTTTCTTTCTTCTATTCAGCTAGATTACTTTACATTACTCTATCCTGCAAATAGCCAATCCTGAGGCGCCTGGGTGACTCAGTCGGTTAAGCGGCCGACTTCACCTCAGGTCATGATCTCGTGCTCCGTGAGTTCGAGCCCTGTGTCGGGCTGTGTGCTGACAGCTCAGAGCCTGGAGCCTGTTTCAGATTCTGTGTCTCCCTCTCTCTGACCCTCCCCCATTCATGCTCTGTCTCTCTCTGTCTCAAAAATAAATAAATGTTAAAAAAAAAATTTTACAAATAGCCAATCCATTCTTCTGCTTCCTTGAATGTACTATGTATTCCTTTTAGTGAATTTTTAATTTCAGTGATTCAGTTCATCATCTCTAATCTTTTTGTTAATGGTTTTTTTCTGTCTCTTTCTTGATGGTCTCACTGAGATTCTCCACTCTTTTCTCAAGTTCAGTGGCTATCTTTATGACCATTACCGTAAGTTTTCTATCAGGCAAATTATTTATCTCCATTTTGTTTAGTGCTCTTACTATGCTTTTTGTCCTGTTCTTCCATTTGAGAGGTATTCCTCCATCTCCTCATTCTGCCTAACTCACTGTGTCTGTTTCTATGTGTTAGGAAAGTCGGCTATATCTTCTGCTTTTGAAGATAGTGGCCTTATGAAGAAGAGGTCCTGCAGTGTGCTACAGTGCAGTGTCCCCTCGTGCTCCAGAACCTGGTGCTTCAGGAGCATCTCCTATGTGTGTCCTGTGCGCCCCGCTGTTGTGGCTGAGCTGCATTGGCCTTCAGTCCAGTCTTCTGCAATGGCTCTCTTGGCCTGTTGTGGGCAGGGTTTGGTTCCAGTGTTATTAAGGAGCCAGTCTTGGGCTGCCTTGGGCACGGGTTGGTTCAGACCAGTTGTTTGCCAGAGATGTAGTCGCACTAAACTGCAGGGTGCCCTCCCTGTATGGTCCCCTGAAAAGATTTCATTGGTGGTTGGGACCTGCAGTCACACCAGTTGGCTGCTCGTAGCCCTCTGCTAGGGCTGCGGTCGAACTGGTGTGTGCGGTTATCGTTACCTCTCCCTGGTGTAGAGGTCACTGTGGAGTGGTGCTGGTTCCCAGTGGGCTGCTTGAGCACTGCCATGCTTTTGACACTGCCTTGGATGCACTCCTACCGAGGGTGTGTTGGATGAGGCAGATCTTCAGGAAAATGAAGAGGTGGGGTGCCCAGTATTGTCAAGGAGAGCAGACTTTCTATTCACTGACAATTCCACAGTAACTAGAACAGTACTTTCTATATGGTATGCATTTGATAGGTAATAGTAAATGAATGAATGGTGCCTTTTTTTTAAAAAATAAAATTTACCCACTTTAAGTATCCAATTAGATGAATTTTGGTAAATTCATTGAGTTAGGTGAAAATCATCACTGTCCAGTTTCATAACATTTTGATAACCCCAGAAGGACCCTCATGCCCAGTTGCAGTCATTCCTATTACTACTGCCAGCCCTAGACAACCACTAATCTGTTGTCTCTACAGATTTGCATGTTCTGGACATTTCATAGAAATGGGATCGTGTAATAGCCATTTGCCTTTGGTTTTCTTCCCTTTAGCATCATGTTTTTAAGGTCCGTCCACATTGTAGCATATATCTATAGTCTGTTCCTTCTGATTGCTGAATAGTATTGTATTTTATAGATATACCACTTCTTATTTCACACTTTACCCATTAATAGATATTTGGATTGTTTCTAGGTTTTGACTACTATGGATAATGATGCTGTGAACACTTGCATACAGTTGTTTTTGTGGAGATAGGTTTTAAATTCTCTTGGATAGATACCTAGGAGAGAAATTGCTGAGTAGTATGGTAATTTTATGTTTGTTTTTTTAAGAAGTTGCTGAACATTTTCCCAAATGGCCATACCATTTTACATTTTCTTTTCTTTTTTTCTTTTTTTTAATGTTTATTTATTTTTGAGAGAAAAACAGAGCATGAGCAGGGGAGGAGCAGAGAGAGGGGGAGACACAGAATCTGAAGCAGGCTTCAGGCTCTGAGCTGTCAGTGCAGAGCCTGATGTGGGGCTCGAACCCACGAACTGTGAGATCATGACCTGAGCCGAAGTCAGATGTTCAACCAACTGAGCCACCCAGGTGCCCCCATTTTACATTTTCAACATCAGTGCATGGGAATTCTAATTTCTCCAAATCCTCATTGTCTATATTTTTTATTATTGCCATTTTAGCAGGTGTGAAGTGCTTTTTCCTTTTAATTTTAACATGCTAATCATTTTATGCTTCCTAATGATTAATGATGCTAAGTAACTTTTCATGTGGTTATCATCAGTTTATATGTCTTCACTCATGAAATGTCTATATCTTTTGCCTGTTTATTGGCCCATTTTTAAACTGGGTTATTTTTCTTATTATTATTGAATTATAAGAGTTTTTTATATACTTTAAATACAGGTTCCTTAATCAGAAAAATAATTTGTATATATTTTCTCCTAGGCTGTAGCTTATTTTTTCACATTTTTTTAAATATACATTTTCTTTTATGTTTTTATTTTTGACAGAGAGAGACAGAGCATGAGCAGGGGAGGGGCAGAGAGAGAGGGAAACATAGAATCCGAAGCAGGCTCCAGGCTTCGAGCTGTCAGCACAGAGTCTGATGCGGGGCTCGAACTCACAAACTGTGAGATCATGACCTGAGCAGAAGTTGAACGCTCAACCGACTGAGCCACTCAGGCGCCCCCCCCCTTTTTTTTCATGTTTTAATGGTATCTTTTGAGGTGTGAAAGATTTTAAAGTAGATGAGCTAAACGGGGCGTCAGGGTGGCACAGTTGGTTAAGTGTCCGACTTCAGCCAGGTCACGATCTCGCGGTCGGTGAGTTCGAGCCCCCCATCGGGCTCTGGGCTGATGGCTCGGAGCCTGGAGCCTGTTTCCGATTCTGTGTCTCCCTCTCTCTCTCTGCCCCTCCCCCGTTCATGCTCTGTCTCTCTCTGTCCCAAAAATAAAAAAAATTAAAAAAATAAAAGTTGAGAAAAAAAATAAATAAAGTAGATGAGCTAAAATTCATCAATATTTTCTTTTATGGATTGTACTTTTGATATTATATCTGAAAAATCTATGAACCCCAAAATCACAAAAATTTTCTCCTGTGTGTTTTTTCTAGATGTTTAATAGAATTTTTGTAATTTTAGTTTTTATGTTTAGGCTTTGATCTAATTTGTTATCTTTTGTGTATGGTATAAATAAGGGTCTTAATTCCTTTTTTTGGGTTTTTTTGTGAGGGTTGGTCTTTATTAGTGTTGAGTTTTTTTTGGCTTTTTTGCTTCGTTTTGTTTTTTTGTTTTTATTTTGTTTTTTTGGGCATGTGGACACCCAATAATCCTGGCACCATTTTTTGCTGTAGGGACCATTCTTATGCCCATTGAATTGCCTTGGTGCTTTTGTCAAATACCAGTTGATCATGAATGTCTGACTGTATCTTTATAAGTTTCTAAATTAAAAACTGTAAGTTCTCCAACATTATTGTTGTTTCTCAGAATTGTTTTGGTTATTTTGGGGCTTTTGCATTTCTATATAAAATTTAGTTTTGTCTTGTCACTTTCTCCAAAAAAAGGTGCTAAGATTTTGAGAGGGATTGCATTGAATCTTAGTCTAATTGGGGAGAATTGCCATAAATTAAACTTAGTTCTTCAGCTCATTTTATCACGAAACATCCCTCTTCATCTCTAGTTATGTTTTTGGCTTAAAGTGTGATATTGGTATAACTACTTCAGTTCCCATATGTTTATTATTTGCATGGTATATCTTTTTCCTTCTTTTGACTTTGAAGCTATTTAAATATGACTCTAAAGTATGGCACTTATAGACAGCATTCATTTGGATCTTGTTGTTATATGTAGTTTGACAATCTTTGCCTTTTAGTTAGAAGGATTAATCCATTTGCATTAAATATAATTGCGATGTGGTTCGATTTGTGTTCCATTTTCTCTTATTTTTGGTATATTTCATGTTTTTTGTTCTTTGCTCCTTCCTTGCTGTCTTTTTGTGTGTGTGTGTGTGTTAAATATCTTCCAGGGAAACATTTGATTCCTTGGTTTTCTTTTCAATGTTTTTTTTAATCATTGCCTTAGGAATTACAATACATATTTTAACTTATAACAATATCCTTAAGATGTATATAATAACAGTATTCTAGTGAAATATAAACTTTGCTCCATTATATTTCTGCCCATTCCACTCTGCTATTGTTGTCATATATATAATTTTTTATGTTATAAGCCCAGCAATATTGTTTTATCATTATGATTTATGTAACTGTCTTACAGAGTGTTTAAGAATGCACATACAAATGCGTACACACACAAGTTCTTTCATATTTGTCTAAAATTATGTTTTCTGCTGTTTATTTCTGTAGATTCAAGTAACCGGTTTAATTTCCTTTTAGCTTCAAGATTTTCATTAATGTTGCTTATAAGTCAGGTCACCAGCAACTATTCTTTTAGTCTTTTCATTTTGTTTTGCCTCAGTTTTAAATATGGGAATATCTTCATGCCTTCATTTTTTGAAAGATAAGTTAGCTGGATATTGAATTCTTGGCTAGCAATTTCTTTCTTTTAAGACACTGATTATGCTACCCACTTCCTTTGGGCTCCACTTTTCCTGATGTTAGTTGTTAAATGTATTGTTGTTTCCTACATGTTATGAGTCATTTCCTGTGCTCCTTTCAGGATTTTTGACTGTTACTTGTCCAAGTGTGGATCTCTTATATTTATCCTTCTTGGGATTTATTGAGCTTCTTGAGTGTATGGATTAATATTTTCCATCAAAATATATTTTTAGTTATTATTTGTTCAAATACTTTTCTGCCCCTTTGTCCCTTTCCTTTCCTCTGGCACTCTCATTTTATGTATGTGGATATGCCTGGTGTCCCGCAGGTCTCGGAGAATGTTAGATTTTCCTCTTTTTTTTTTTTTCCTGCTCTTCAGATTAGATCATCTCCATTGATCTCATTTTAGGTTTACTGATCTTCTACTATTTCACATCTGCTGAGGAGTCACTCGACTAAATTTTTATTTTCATTTACTGTGCTTTAATTCCACTATTTCCATTTGGGTCTGTAGATACAGATAGGGATGATATAGATATGGATATAGATAAGGATTTGATATAAGTATAGGTAGAGCTATAACTATAGATATAGATGATATAGAATATATATATGTATATATATATTTCCTCTCTATTAAGCTTCTGCATTTGTTGTCAATATTGTACTTTAAAAAAATTCTTTAAATATATTTTTCTTTAGGTCTTTTAGCATATTTATAATAGCTTCTTTGAGGCCTTTTTAAGGCCAATACAGTAAAACCTTGGACTGTGAGTAACTTGTTTTGCAAGTGTTCTGCAAGATTAGCAAACATTTCTAATAAATTTTAACTTGATAAACAAGCGATGTCTTGTAATACGAGTAGTACGTGACGCTGAGCATCACATGATCACAACTGAGCCAACGGCCCTTCTCTCTCTTGCTGCAAGATTGTGGATGATCATCTCCCATGCTCAGATGCTTGGTCTCAGGCTGCAGCGTTTGGCAGAAAACAGTGATTTTTCAGAACATTAGAAGGTGCCCACAGCTGGCACTAGTGTATTTTTTGTCATTCCAAAGCATCTGTGGATCATCTTTGGCTTTTCCGTACAAGAATAAGCTTAGGAATGCTTTGCTTCACTCTAGGTCAGGCTGCCTGCAGATATAGACCCTTTCCTCTGCTGCTTTATTGCCACTTACATTAAATATAGTATATGACAAGAGTTTATTAATACTGTACTGTATCAACATCCGTGTGAGTATATACAATGGCCCCCATACAGAAAAAGATTCCATCGAGCCAATAGATAGCAGTGATTCCATTAGTGATAGCGAAAGTCATCCCACATAATAACCCTCCTTTTTCTTGTCTCCTTCACACCAGCCATGAAGGTTTTCAAGGGTAAGTGCAGGTTAATTTATTTTTTTCTTTATATTTTGTATTTTCTTTATTATTTTGTATTATGTTACAGTATTATAATCATTTTTATAGGAATATTTTTGGGTTGTGGAATGAATTATCTGATTTTCGGTTCTTTCTTATGGGGAAATTTGCTTTGGTATACAAGTGCTTTGGATTATAAGCATGTTTCCAGAATGAATTATGCTCACAAAGCAAGGTTTTCCTGTATTTGGTACACCTTGGAGACTGTCAGTTGTTCTTCTTAATTTGGGTCACTCTCTCCTGTTTCTTTGCACTTCTTGTAATTTTTACTGAAAAATGGATATTTTATGTAATATAGCAACTCTGGTTTCTGATCCCTTCTCTGGAAGGCTATTGTTGTTGCTTGCTTTCTTTTGTTTGTTTAAATACTTTCTTGGCTTAATTCTGTAGAACTTATCTCCCCTGCAATGTGTGTCCGCAGATATGCTCTACTCAACATTTTTTCTTTTGTTGTTTTTTTTTTCTTTTTTGTATGTGTTTAAATCTAGCTTCAGGAAGACATGCATCTCTGAGTCAGCATCACTTAACTAGCAAACAGCTAACAATTGGTAGTAGGTTGTGCTCAAATACTTTGAGTTAGTCTGGCTGCCATCCTTTACCAATGGATCTGTTCACGAGCTGAGGAATGCCTTTACTTTCTGTCATGCTTTTCCGTGTCTTCTCCACATGAGTGTAAAATCTCGAGTTCAGACAGAGGTAAATAAATAGTTAAAGCCCTGTCTAGTCTCTGTTGAGTGTGCACACAGCATACTGCCTTCCTTACTACCTGGTATATGGAGAATTTATCAAGCCTCTCTCTTGCTGTCGCATTCTCCTGTTTTCTTATTAAATTTATGACCTCTCTACCAGTCAGTGGTTTGCCCCAACCAGGCTTGCACCCTGAGGCTAGCTACCACATTGGTTATCCTCATTGCCACAAAGGTCAGTATTGTTTCCACAGCTCTCAGAGACCTTCAGATCAAGTCAGCACCGTCCAGTTACCCTGGTAGTTTTCAGGGCTTGCTTTTTCGCCTTGTAGATTTACCTTTCCCAGCTAGCCGGGAACTGGCACAAGAGCAGAGCCTCAGGCTAAAATGTCACCATCTCTCCCTGTTCTTTCTCAAGGCTCAGTTTAATAAATGCTTCTTGATTTGTTGTATGACTTTATTCAGCCTCCACTGTCCTGAAATGTTTTGTTCTTTTTTCACAAGTTAATATGGTTTTCTTATTGTTTTTAGTGGGAGAGGATTTACTGAGCTCTGCACTCTGCCATTCTAAAATTCCTACCCTCAAGTCTTGTGATTTTGATTGTTGTCCTATATCAAATGCTGGATGTTTTTTCTAGGAATGTATATTAATAAAACAATCAAGAGCCACTATAGTTATTATAAAATAAAAGGAGAAAGGAAGTTATTATATCACTAAAATATTATTTTAAAGCCAAGCTAGTTTGCTGAAATTATGCTATGGCTATTTTTCTTTTAACTCTTTCAAAAACATCTTTTAGTTTTTAACTTATTTCTTTATGTGTGTATGTAAATGCTACTTAACTGTGATAATTTCATTGCTTCTTTAGCCAGAATGTCTGAATAAATAACACACTGGAGTTGTGGCACTCGCCCATCACTTATGAACACAAAACTGAACTCAGTTTATATGAGGGATCACACTTTAAGTAAAACTGGTATGAAATAGAACTAGTATGAACCCTTGGCCTTCATTTCTTCAGAATCACTTCCATTGTCATCATTTGGCTTATAGTAATAAGCTACTTCTGTGTTGAGCAAAGAGGTGTCTTTTCTTTTCTTTTCTTTTTTTTTGGTTTTGTTTTGTTTATTTTGAGAGAGAGAGAGTAAGCATGAGCAGGGAAGGGGCAGAGAGTGAGAGAAAATCTCAAGCAGTTGCCACACTGTCATCACAGAGCCCAGCGTGGGACTCCATCTCACAAACCATGAGATCATGACCTGAGCCAAAATTAAGAGTAGACACTTAACTGACTCAGCCACCCAGGTGCCACAGGGATATCTTTTCTTGACCAAACATCTAGTGAAGTTTGTTTCCCCACGTATAAATAGAGATACAAAATAAATAAGTAAACTATTGCTAACTTGGGGCACCCTGGTGGCTCAGTCAGTTAAGCGTCCTACTTTGGCTCAGGCCATGATCTCTCTGTCTGTAAGTTGGAGCCCCACGTCAGGCTCTGTGCTGACAACTCAGAGCCTGGAGCCTGCTTCAGATTCTGTGTTTCCCTCTCTCTGCTCCTTCCCCACTTGTGCTCTGTCTCTCTCTCAAAAATAAATAAACATTAAAAAAAATTTTTTTAAAATATTGCTAACTAACATACTTAACATTAAATCACAAATTTAAAATAGGCTTGATTAAGAGGCGCCTGAGTGGCTCAGTCAGTTAAGTGCCCGACTTCAGCTCAGGTCATGATCTCCTGGTTGTTGAGTTTGAGCCCCATGTCAGGCTGTGTACTGACAGCTTAGAGCCTGGAGCCTTTTTCAGATTCTATGTCTCCCTCTCTCTCTGCCCCCTCCCCACTCGCACTCTGTCTCTCTCTCTCTCAAAAATAAATAAACATTAAAGTATTTTTTTTAATAAAAATTTTTTAAAAATAGGCTCGGTTAATAATCTCAAGTGTTAATACAGTAACACAGTTATTACATGTGAACATAATGTAATTTTTAAAAAAACATTTTCTCAGATTTTAGTGTAATTTTAGGATACAAATAACAAGCTATTCTTAAAATATCACGCATTGTATCATGGTTCCAGTACAAGATTAGTTTGCAGCTCATGGACTCACTGTATGATTTCAGCATCACTTGAAAGAGTCTGTATCTTTAACCAGACAAGTCCACTGATAACAAATCCATGAATTTTTAAAAATACTGGTATGTTCTATGAAATATTTAGGACATATTTATGCCAAAAAGTTATTAATTGTTTATCTGAATTTTAAATTTAACTGGAATCCTATATTTTCCTTTGCTAAATTTGGAAACCCTACTTTGCCTACCATACAGTTGCAAAGATTCTTGTATTTTCTTCTAGGATTGTAGAGTTTTAGTTTTTATGTTTAGATCCATAATTCCTTTTGAGTTATTTTTTTGTGTGTAGTGACATAAGGGTTAAAGATTTATTTTTTCCTTATGGCTATACAGTTGTCCAGGATCATTTGTTGAACAGACTATCTTTTCCCCCATTGAATTACTTCCTACCTTTAGCAGACATACAGTAAGGTGACCCCCAATGTGTTACGCCCTTGTGTAATTCTCCTCCTTGAATGGGAGCAGAACTTGTGACTTGCACCTAGCCAGTAGGATATGACAAAGGTAAAGGAATTTTGCAAATGTAATTCACGTCCCACATCAGTTGAGTTTGAGTTAATTAAAAAGGGGATCCTGAATAAACCTGACTTAATCAAGGAAAAGCATTACAAGAAGAGCACGTGGGACCCTCTCTGGAGATCTCTTACTAGACTTGAAGAAATAAGGCTTCATGAGTTCTACAACTACAAGGAAATGAATTCTGCCAACTAAGTAAGAGAGGGCCCTAAGCCTCAGATTTGATGATGGTCAGTATTTTGATTTCAGCCTTTGTAAGATCCTGAGCAGGATCATGGATATTTATCCTGATCCGTAAACAACAATTTATGTTTTCAGCTTCTAAGTTTGTGGTATTCTGTTGCACGGCATTAGAAAGCTAATGTATTACCTTTGTCAAGAAACAATTGATCACATATATATGAGTCCATTTCTGGACTCTATTCTCTTCTAGTTATCTCTTTCTGTAATCCTAATGCCAGGGAAATAATGTCTTCATTATACAGCTTTATAATATTCTGAAATTAGACAGTGTTAAGTCCTTTAACTTCATTCTTTGTCTTCAAAATTATTTTTGCTATTCTAGTTCCATTGAATTTTCATATAGATTTCAAATTGAGCTTGCCAACTTCTACAAAAGAATATAATGGGATTTCATTGAAACTATAAATCAATTTGGTGGAAACTGACATCTTAACGATATTGAGTCCTTTGATCCATGGGCACAGTATCTCTCTCCATATATTCAGGTCTTCTTCAGTTTCTCTCCATAGTACTTTTTAATTTTCATCATACAATTATGTACATATTTTGTTGAATTTATCTCTAAATATTTCATGTTTGGGGATGCTATTGTAAACAGTATTTTTGTTTCAACTTCTAATTGCTCTTTACCAATATACAAATATACCTTATTTGTATATATAAAGCTTCTGTGACTTGTAATGGAATTATGTCCCAATAAAACCATCATAAATTGAAAATACCATAAGTCAGAAATACATGTGATACACCTAACCTCGACATCTTAATGATATTGAGCCCTTTGATCCATGGGCACAGTATCTCTCTCCATATATTCAGGTCTTCTTCAGTTTCTCTTCATAGTACTTTTTAACTTTCATTGTACAATTGTGCACATATTTTGTTGAATTTATCTCTAAATATTTCATGTTTGGGGATGCTATTGTAAACAGTATTTTTGTTTCAACTTCTAATTGCTCTTTACCAATACAAAAATATACCTTATTTGTATATACAGAGCTTCTGTGACTTGTAATGGAATTATGTCCCAATAAAACCATCATAAATTGAACATATCATAAGTCAGAAATACATGTAATACACCTAACCTACCAAACATCATAGGTTAACCAAGCCTACCTTAACTTTTTTCAGAACACTTACATTAGACTACAGTTAGGCAAAATTATATAACACAAAACCTATTTTATAATCAGGTGTTGACTATTTTATGTAGTTGACTGAATACCATACTGAAAGTGACAAACACAGTGGCTGTATGGGTACAAAATGATTGTGATTCGGTTGTCCCCTTTATCATGTGGCTGACTGGGAGCTGTGGCTTGCTGTCACTGCCCAGCATTATGAAAGAATATTGTACTGCATATCACTAGCCCAGGAAAAGATCAAAATTCAAAGAGCTATAGCTCTTTGAGCTATAGCTCAACTGAGCTATAGTTTCTACTGAATATGTATCACTTTTGCACCATTGTAAGTGAAAGAAGTGTTGGTTGAACTATCCTAGGTCAGGAGCTATCTGTATTGTCCTTATATCCTGTGACCTTGCTAAATTTAATAAGTAATTTTGATATTCTAAATTCCTTACGATTTTCTACACATATGATCACATTATCTGTATATAATGGCAGTTTTATATCTCAGTTTCCACATTTTGTGCCTTTTACTTTCTTTCTTTCTTTCTTTCTTTCTTTCTTTCTTTCTTTCTTTCTTTCTTTCTTTCTTTCTTATTGCACTGGCTAGGATCTCAAATATAATGCTGAAGAGATGTGCTGAGAGTGGATTTTTGTCTCTTTTTCAATTTCACATGAAATGCATTGTCTTTTCACCATTAAGTCTGATGGTGGTTATAGGTTTTGCGTAAATACCCATTATCTAGTTGAGGAATCTTCTTACTATTTATAATTTGTTGACTAGTTATTGAGTTTTTGTCAAAGGGTTATTTTTCTTCTATCAATATGACATAATTATATTTTATTCTGGTAAGATAGTGTATTACACGGATTGATTTTCAGTTGTTAGATCAACTTACCTTTTCTGGGATAAACCCCATTTGTCCATTTTATCTTTTCCTTTTTCTATATTGCTGTATATAATTTGCTAATATTGTGGTGAGAATTTTTACATCCATGTTTATGAAGGATATTGGTTTGTTGTTTTTTTGTAATGTCTTTGGTTTTTCTATCAGGGTGATGCTAGCCATATAAATTAAGTTACAGGTATTTCTGTTCCCTCTATTTCATGAAAAAAAGCTGTACACTTGTTATTATTTTTTAATATTTCACAAAGATTACCAATATTATTTTTCTCTTTCTTTTTTCATGTTTCCTCTCGCTGTCTCTCTTTTACTTCACTTTGGATAATTTGTCATTCTATATCTTCATAAAAACTTGTCTTTCCTTCCGCAGTTATCGAATGTGTTGTTAATCTCATAAAGTGAAATTTTCATTTCAGACATTGTATTTCCCTTCTCTAGAAGTGCCATGTTTAAAAATGTATATTTTGCATCTCTTTCATCATGTTTTACACGTTTTTGAACATATTTTTAATCACTCACTCATTTTAGGTTTTTGTCTGATAATTCCATCATTTCTGTTATTTTTGTATGTCTGTTGATTGATTTTTCTCCTGGTTATAGGTCACATTTTTGTTTCTAACTTTGCCTAGTAAGTAAATGCCATACATTGTGAATTTCCATTGTCAGGTGCTGGATTTTGTTGTTTCTTTACAAAATATCAGGGTTTGTTTTGGCCAGCAGTAAAGTTGCTTTTGGATTAGTTTGATACATTCAAGGTCTATTTCTAAACTGTTTTTGAGTGATTCTAATTTAGCCTTTACTGTAGGGGTAATTTTGCCACATACCTAAGGTGTGACTCCTTTGCAATCTATCTTGGATGCTCCTTATATTCAATGAAACCTCTCTACTATGGCTGGAGTGACCTCCCTGTCTTGAACTTTGTGAATTTTTCTTTCTGGAGCTTCCCTGTAATTGATCCTACCCTGGAGTTACTCATGAGTTTTCATCCTATATATGTACAGATTGGTAGTCAGCCAAACAATCAGGGAGACCCTCATGCTCCCTTCCCTTGGATACTTAGTCCTTCAAATTCTACCCATTTCAGCTTCCTCCAACTCTAATCTCTGACTTCTCAGTTCAGTTGAAAATGTTGGGCTCTATCTGTGTTCCTCCTCCTCTGTGCTACCATTCAGAAGTTGCCTTCAGGCAGAAAGCTTAGGCTATCATAGGATTTACTGGATTTTCTTTTTTTCTTTCGGACATCAAAATCTCTGCTCCCTGTTTCCTACCGTCTGAAATAGGTTTTTCCTACATTTTGTCAGCTTTTCTTGTTTAAGATTGGAGGTTAATTTTTGACCCACTTACTCCCTTGGGTCTGGAAGCAAAATCTGTCACATTCATTTTTAAGCAATATTTTCAGTAGGTAATAGAATTACTTTCAATTGAAAGTAAGTCTATTCATTGTCTCCTGGAAGGTAAGATGCTTATTTTATCGGTTGGCTTTTGAGCATGTTTTGTCCTTGGGTGGCTTTCTTTATATTTAATCTCCTTTAGATTCACACAGCTTCTTAAATCTGTGGCTTGATAACAATTTTGAAAAATTCTCTACATTATCTTTTCAAATATTACTTCCCCATTCCCTCTTTTCCCTCCTTCTATATTATATTTATTTTAGCCTTTTGTCATCAGGTACCATACATTCTTTTGTAAATTTCCATCCTTGTACATCCTTCTCTCTATGTTGGTCTGGGTATTTTCTTCTGACGTTTACTCCAATTCACTAATTGTCTCCTCAGATACATCTAATCTGCTATTAAAGTTTTAACTATATTTGTTATAGGTACAACTATATTGTTATGTTTTCAGTCCTAAAATTTCCATTTGATTTTTTTTCTAGTTGACAGTTCTCTGCAGTATTTTCTATGATATTATTTAATTTCTTAACTGTAAATAACAATTACTTTACAGTCCATGTTTGATAATGCCAACACATAAATCTCTTGTGGTTCTATTTCTATTGTCTTTTTTCTCTTGCAGGTTTATTATTTTTATCTTTTTGCATGTTTGCTTATTTTTTATTGAATGCCAGACAGTGTCTATGAATATATTATTTATAATATAGGTCTCTGATGTTATCTTTACCCAAAGAGAATTTGCTTTTGCTTCTTGCAGGCAGTTAGCTTTGATTCAAATTACTTTAACCCAGTCTGGGACTGAGTGGATTTTGAAGTTCAGCTTAAGTATGTACATGGGCTTTTCTATTTCTTTTTCATTTTTACTACCAGCTTTTCAGGGGTCTCAATGGAAAGCCTGGATTTTTTGACAGGACCTCTTTCTTGGCAGGCTCTGAAATCCAAATTTTGTTTCCTGCCCTGTGAGACGCTTACAGCTCTTCTCAGCTTCCCAGCCAGCATCCTAATTTAGAATGTCTTGAACAGAAAAGTGACAACTAATGTCAAGCTATCTTTTCTTGTTTACCTTCACTCTGGGATCCTGGCCTCTTCATGTCCTCACTACCTTGGTAACACATCAGTGCCTTCAAACAGATTTTTTAAAACAGTTTGTCCTCATACTTATTCATGACGGGAGACTGACTGAAAGAAACTAATCCACAATGGATTTTGCCCAACCTTTTTGAGAATTTGGAAGTACTAGACCCTGAAGAAATTCTATAGAGTTACTTAATCAACAAATTGTAGAAAGTTCATTGCTGCCTTCCTTCTACTATAATTCCTTTTTATGCCTTCGCTAGGCATCCACCCTCTACCTAGATCTACCTACCCTTACTCTCCAAAGATCATTCAGTATAGTGTATAGATCTGAACACTTTAATTTTAATTATATTATTTCAATGTAATTCTTTTAGTGTTTTCATCTGACATAGGCCTGCCTTCTTTCTTTGTCTTTTTCTGTCTCGCCCATATAAACTTTATGTCTTGGTTCCTTCAGGTACTGAGTAGATTCTCTTGCATTTTATTATTTTATTTCCTTCCATCTACCTACCAGTTGGCTCATTGGTCATCTCCTGTATTAGGTGGGCATAGAAAATTTAAAGTGAAACTTCTTTAGCATGGCATTCACACCATTTATATCTGGCATCTCCCTGTCTTCATCCATTCCCCATCCCCCTGTCCACCATGCTCTAGACTAGAGTTTACCATACATACTCATCTTCATAATCCTTGTTTTGTCCGAAAGGTCTTATCCTACACACACTACACACCCTCACACACACCTTTATCGTTAATAAACTCTATTCTGTCTTCCAAAATTTAAATGTCTTCTCTACTGTGAAAACTTCCCAACTTTCCCCACCCCCACTAGAAGCAAATCTAATCTCACTAATGCTTTTCAACTCTGCATATAACATTCTTAGTAGACCTTATCACATAAAATGTTTTTGGTTTTTTTTTCCCTTAGCTAAAATTCAAGGGTCATGGAAGGTTGGGACTTTCTTATCAAGCTTTGTATTCTTGCCTCCTAGCATAGCATCTGGCAGGTACTGCCAGATCCCTATCCTGCCTACTCATTCCAAGGTGGGAGCCTATACCTTTGGGTAAATTACAGAACAGGAGGAGGATTATAATGCTGAATCTGTTTATCCATAGTATTTTATTTATATACATGCTTCCCTTATATTTTAGACAAATATAGAAGACTTGGCTTTTAGATGCACAAGTTTTATCCATTCCTATGTATCTTACACTTCATGGCTTTATTAAAAAATTAATCATTCCTCCCCAATCTCTAGCATCCTAACCATGTCTTCTCACATTTAGCACCTGAGCAGCACCCAAAAGCAGGGAACAGAAGGGAAACAAGTTTATTTTTTAAAAATAGTTTTAGGATTGTATTTGGGAGTATCCTTTACACACATTGGATGACAGCATTAACCGAGAAATGTTCTGGGGAAAAACACAATTAACTTTACATTTTAAAAGCCCTGCTTATCCAAAATGTCTATAAATCTTTCTTCTGAACATAATGTGGTGGTCTCAAAACCTTCCAGCCTTGTTTACAATATGAAAGTCAGTTATGTTAAGGCTGATTTTTAAAAATAACTCAAAGTAGGAAACTTTGTAGCAGTTGCCTTTTATTTCAGATATTACATTTTTGAGCTTGTTTGCCTATTCTTATCAATGTTGATATAGCATGCATGTTTTTCAGTCTTTCAATATAGTGTCTTGTTTGAAAACCTTTCCATGGAGCATTCTAGAAAATAATATAAAGTTCTGCTTTAAGTTTAAATTCTCATCTCAGAAGGAGACAGTGCCCTTATATTTTACTATTTCACAGATCCAAACTAAATAGGCATTGAGACTCCTGAAAGGTATAGTTGGAATTTTTCTTGAATTTATGGAATCTCTTATTAACCTTTAAACACTCTGAGAAAAAGTACTTGTAGAAAAAGTGTCTCCTGAAAAAAGTAAAATACATTTTGCTATAAATTACCATCAAGCTCCTTAGGATACAAGCTAGGCCATTTAGTTGTTGATACTCCTGCTTCCTGTTTATTGGTTCATTTAACACATGTTCATTAATTTAAGTATTTTTTATTTATAAAGACTGGTATCATTGTAATATGAAGTTGAAAGTAACACTGCCTCTCTCCTGAAGTTCCACCTGGTATTTCCTGGAGTGGGACCAAACTGTATGCAAAAAACCTCATTATTTATTAAGCACCTACTATCTCTTATCGAGATACAACAATAAACAAAAGTAACTGTATCTTTTGATATCTCCGCTCTCAAACAGTTTATAGTTTCCATAAGAAGTGTAAATACTGGGGCGCCTGGGTGGCTCAGTCGGTTGAGCGTCTGACTTCAGCTCAGGTCATGATCTCACAGTTTGTGAGTTCGAGCCCCGTGTCCAGCTCTGTGCTGACAGCTTGGAGCCTGGAACCTGCTTCGGATTCTGTGTCTCCCTCTCTCTCTGACCCTTCCCCGTTCATGCTGTTTCTCTCCGTCTCAAAAATAAATAAACATTAAGAAAAATTTTTAAAAAAGTGTAAATACTTACACATCACAGGGAAACTTCGAGATGTGAAAACAGCTAACATTGAACTGTTACAGAGCAGGATGAAATGAATACAACAATAAAGGGCGGAACAAAATCCTCCTGGGGAAGGCAAAACCAAGGTGAGCTGGGGGGTGGGGAAGCCACAATAGCAGGAAGTGGTGCTAAACCAGGCCAAACCAGCCTGGAAGCATTTCGGAGTTGCATTTGGAAGACTAAAAAGGAGCCAGGGCATTTGAGCACATGGAAATTGCATCACTTATTTTTTTATTAAGTTCTAAATGAAGTCTCTTCTCTTGATTTTTTTGTAGTACACTAAACTAGCTAATAAGTAATGTCCTAAATTTTTTAAAGTCAGGACTTAGCTGTATGCATTTAAAGGACTAAGATTTCTAAAATAAATCTTGAGTCCCCAAGGAAGGGCTAGCCCTTTAAGGTTGGTTACCTTAAATCTTTCTGGTTTGCTAGTTCCCTGTGCTTTCAGAAATGCTTCTCATTAGATCTCTTCAATATCCCTGGTCTGCAACCGCTTATATAGGGGAAAAAAGGATATAGCAGACTCTAATCTTTAGTAAAAGGGCTGTGATTCATTTCGGGAAATCTTGGTGTAATAAACAACAGGCTGGTTCTCCCTCCCTCCTGTTTCCTACAAGTACACCAGGGGTTATATTTCTTGGTATTTCTTAAATATTCTTTTTCAGCAGAGTTTATTTTTACTTGCTAGTTTCAAAGATACAACACAGATACTTTTTTCCCTCAGCCAACAACATAAACATAGTTCTAACCCTGACCTCCCCTTCAGGGACAGTTGGTTATGTTCACATGGTGTTAACTTTATGTTTTCTAGAAAGTATATTAAGAATTCCTTTCATTTGACACAAACTAATCTTGCTTGCTTCCTTTAAAATGAACTACATTGAACTGCCTTCGTTCACTTCTTATTTCCATTCTTGAGGCTGTCACTGGAGCTACAGAAGAGAGGACCATAAACAGACCAGGGGGAGCTCTGCTTGGAGCCCCAGGATACACCCTATAAACATAAAGCCAAGAGGGGCACGGGAAAATTAGTGTGAACTTTTAAGGATGATTTTCTTGTGCTGCATCCGTAACCAAATCTAAGTACAGTTGGCTTTAATATCCAGTATGTTTTCTTTTCATGTTTATGCATGTGAAGTTTGTCCTCACCACTTCTAATTTGTCTTTGTTTCATTTTCTCTATAACATTATTTCATCTTCTTTCTGATCTTCATTGAGTTAAAACTAGCCTTGTGCATCTGTTTCCTTTGGTAGATTTAGAAAACCATGTATAAATCTGCTTTTTTTTTCTTTTACCATTTATAATCATATATGGTAAAGCAATTTGAATCAGTATCACTTATATATTTCTGTGGTGAATGGTTATCCTATCCCTTCAAAATATTTAAATCTCATCCAAGTATCTGGGACTATCTTCACAACTATACATTTGTCTTATTCAATCTTCATTTGTATCTCTTTCAAATTTAATGACCAGATAAGAGGCTGATTTAAGTTTTCTAGTGTGTAAATCACATAAGGCAGTAGTGTTAAAACACAGAATTTGCAGGGCACCTTGGTGGCTCAGTCGGTTAAGCATCCCACTCTTGATTTCAGCTCAGGCATGATCTCACCATTTATGGGTTCGAGCCCAGTATCATGCTTTGCACTGACAGTGCAGAGCCTGCTTGGGATTCTCTCTCTCTCCCTCTCTCTCTGCACCTCCTCTGCTCACTTTCTCGAAATAAATGAATAAGCATTTTAAAAATTGCTAAAACAACCCACAGAATTTGTCAGGGGAAATAGAATCAAGGGACATCCAGTATTTTGCAGTAATTCTGTTAGTTGATAGCTGAAGCTTTATTGATTGGTATAATTTTTCATCTAACCCTTTTCTTTTCTTTCATCTCCTTGGGGTATAACAATCAAATCCCTGGGTTTCTAGCTCTTAAAGATAGCATAAGCTTTAGAAATTGTCAAACCCAGCCCCTTATTTTACAAACATCTAAACTGCCTAAGAGATGTAAAGTGACTTTCCAAAAATAACAGAACTCCTAAGTGGCATACTAAAATTCTAATCAAGGTCTTTTGACCTCACCTCAAGTATGCTGTCAGTTCTTCCGTGCTCTCATTCATTTTTACAGCAAATCAACACATTCCAACTTTCAAGAAAGGTAGAAATGATTAAATGTTATGAGGTTTAGCCTTTTCTGAGTCTGGTAGTTACAGTTGGAAATTTGGGCACACTTCTGGTGTACACATCCTAAAAGTTGGTAGTGCATTTGGTATGTGCTGCTAGTATTCTGTCATCTGTACATTATCATGTGTCTATATCTATATCCTTTTAAATCTCATAATTATTGACTTTAATGTCTTTTAGATTCAATAATCCTAGGTTGTGCCACAATCCCTGTGGGAACTAGAATAAGTCATTAGAGCCTTGCAAATGCATTTGACTGCTGCATTCTGTTATTTTTCTCTTCCATTGATAGCCTACAGCTTCAGCTGCTGAGCAGCAGAGAAGCTTAAACCTCTAGGGCCCATTAGATTTAACTTGTTTACTGCATTGATATCTATATGTTAAATGACAAGAGAGTTCAGGTTATTGAATAATTTAAAATTCAGCTCTAATTGGTGTCATATGACCTGGAAAAGGCCATGGATGATGCCAGGAGCATGCTGTGAATTTCTTATAAATAATTCATAAATTAGATGATTCATTTGCCTGGATGTCTTCCTAAATGCAAAAGTTTGTAAGTTATAACTGATGATACAACACCTGTAAGTATTTAGTTCATAACGCTGGAAGGTAATCTACCTTGATGATCTTCTAGCGAAACCTGCCAGTATAGGAGAGTTAATTGCACTGGGGAGAACGAACATTTATTTGGGATGAGACTTTGGCAAACCACACAGTGCAGCTGTTGCATTACACAGCTTCTGTCAGCTTGACAACTGGTCCATGGAAGGCCAACTTTAAAAATGCAGCATGTCGTTCTATGCCTTATTTCACATTCATTCCAAATGTTCTGGGTAATGCAATGACCTGTCCCACACAGTAATTTAGGTTTAGAAATATTTAATATAGGTCTTGAATTTCTGACTCCTCATTAAATAAAGAGCACAGGGGGAAATTTTGAAGTTATAAATTTGAGATTTTCATTCTTATAAGGCTATCTGTGAGAATGTGAGGATTGTTAATAGGGTGTTTGCCAGGATAGTAAATTATTATTATTTGCCATTAGAGACATGAATATCATAAATAGATCAATAATATTTATTGATATTGTTAACCACTAATTCTGTGGTTAACAATTCACAAATGCATTATAAATAATCACTTCCTAATCATGCAAAATAACTACCTGTTGCAAGAAATAATTACTGCAGTTTAATTCACCTCTTTTCTTATGGCTTCATAGCAGAGAGATTGGCCAGGCCTGTAAAAATGATTTGCAGAAACTTACAAAATATACTTGTTGATTGTATTTCACAAAGCAATACTGCAGATTTTTTTTTAACATGTGAGAACACTGAAAAGCTTTGTATCACCATAGGAATAGTATGTGATTGTGTGTGTTTGTGTATATGCTTGTGCATACATGATAGCTGTACATGTGAATGTGTATACAAGATGACACATCATAGTGTTTAGAGACATCTTTGTTTCCTATGAAGTCTTTTTAATGGCATATTTAAGAAAGTATCTTAAAGATTCAGAAAACCCTCTTCCAGCTCAGAAATTTACTAACTTTCACTCTCAGAAAATTCTTCATTGTGTCCAAGCTAAGTCTCTCACATTTTTTAAACATTTTTTTATACTCTTCTCATGTTTTGTTTGTCTCCTGTTACTTATTTTTTTTATGTTGTCATAAGTATGTATCTACCCAAGTTAAAAGACATTGTACTCCAATTATGTCATAAGCCAAAAATGCCTGCATTTTCTCCTCATCTTTCTTTTGTGCTATGGATCCCATATCATATCCCATCAAAGACTTTATTGGCTTTATTTGTGCCACTTGTAGAGTCTTAAAGTGTAGTCAAGGTTTGTGGTACCTTTTATATAATACAAATCCTAACATGCTACCATTTTGAACTCAATTTTTTTAACAGAATAATTTTTTGTTTGTTTTTTTTGAGAGATAGTGAGTGGGGCAGGATCAGAGAGAGAAGTAGAATCTTAAGCAGGCTCCACGCTTAGAGCAGAGCCCAACGCAGGACTTGATCCCATGACTCTGATATCATGACCTGAGCTGAAATCAAGAGTTGGATGCTCAACCAACTAAGCCACCAGGTGCCCCTTGAACTCAACTTCTTTATTTGTTGTGATCTACAGATCATTATCCTGTCTAAACTTATTTTTTCATTTATACCATTTATATACCATTTTCACTTATACCATTTGTTTTCTGCATGCTTTTCTTTTCTCCTAAATATCATTTTGTTCATCTCTGATTAAGCACTCCATTCAACTAATTTTCATCGCACAGATAATTCTTGACAGCCCTTTACAAGTCATTGTGATGGGTTTTAAGCGTATCTTAGTATATTCATGGAATCCTTTAATGGGAGGAGCACTCAATGTAATCATCCGGTTCAAATGGCAAAATATAGCAGGACAAATCCAATCTCATGAGTTAAGAATGGTTTTTAACTTTTTTAATGGTTGGGGGGATGAAGAATATTTCATAAAATGGGAAAACTACCTGGAATTCAGATTTCAGTGTCTGTAAATAAGGTTTTACTGGACCAGTCTTTCATTTATGTATTGTCTCTTGCTTTCACACTACAAAAGCAGAACTGAGTAGTTATGACAAAGACCATATGGACTGCAAACTAAAAGGTCTATTAACTGGCCCTTTACAGAAGTTTGCTAACCTTTGCAAATCTTTGATGAAAACAAACAAATTACAGCCACATTCTATATCATGTATGAACTTCATAATTATAATGCTGGGTAAAGAAGTCAGACACAAAATGTATTTCATGTTATTCCATTTATACTTTAAAAATAAACAGGTAAAACCAAATTCCGGTATGGACTTTTAAGTAGGGAAGTATGAAGCAGAGAAGTTATTCCCATAAAAGTCAAGACGGTAATTCCCTTGGACAGGACAGGTAGAGAGTAGAGATTGTGCAGGGTCTTCTGCATACAGACGGCTTTCCGTTTCTTGGATAGTGGTTATGTGGGTGGACATTGTCTTCTTCTTATTCACTTATTATTATTCACTGAGATGATTAAACTTCTCTATGCTTAATAGCATTTCATATTAACGAATTTCTTTAAAAAAGCTACATTATGGAGAAATGGAAGACAGATTTGGAGTCATTCATATTCCCATTTATCTCAAATATAGTGTTGATGGGATCTTGGGAAAGTTGTGTTGCTTCAGTGCACTTCATTATCTCATATGCAAATTGGTAACTCTAGTAACTACCTTATAGAGTTGTTAAGAATTACAGGCTGAGGGGCACCTGGGTGGCTCAGTTAGTTAAGCGCCCAACTCTTGATTTTTGCTCAGGTCGTGATCAAGAATTATAGGTTGAGTATGTAAGACATTTAGCATAGTACATAGTAAACTCTATGTTTAGTTCAGTTCAATGGTCAGTGAAGGTGAATATTTAGAACCCAGTTCTCTCATCAGTAAAAATTTGCATAAAGGTATCTTCTCTGACCTTCATTTTCCATTTCCCATCTCAGTCCTTTAAAAGTTATTTTGGGTTGTCTGGGTGGCTCAGTCAGTTTAGCATCCAACTTCAGCTCAGGTCACGATCTCACGGTTCATGGGTTTGAGCCCCAAGTTGGATTTTGTGCTGATAGCTCAGAGCCTTCTTTGGATTCTCTCTCCCTCACTCTCTGTCCCTCCCCCACTCACATTCTTTCTCTCTCAAAAATAAACAAACATTTATTTTTAAATTTTTAAAAATTATTTTGAATTATTTAAGGGTATTGGTTTCAACAAGCACTCCACAAAACAAGATATCCAAATGGCCAATAAGCATATGTTAATTAATTATCATTACATATCAGGGAAATGAAAAATAAAATCACAATAAGATTTCACTACACACCAGATTGGCTAAAAATAAAAACATAGTATCAAATGTAAGTGTGAATGAGAAGCAACTGGGACTCTTTTACTTTGCTGATGGAGATGTAAAACAGATGGACCACTCTGACTGTTTCTAATAAAGTCAAACATATGCCTACCTGGCACCCAAGAAAAATAAATATGTATGTCAAAAAAAGACTTTGTGTAAGAATATTGCTAGCAGTTTTATTCGCAGTAGCCCTAAACCAGAAACAACCTAATCCAATAAGAGAATGAATAAACAAATTTTGTTACATTCATACAATGAAATACTATGCAGCAATATAAAAGAATGAACTATTGATACACACAGAAACATAAAAGAAATTCAAAATTATGTTGAACTTAATGAGGCTCCTGGGTGGCTCAGTTGGTTAAGTGACCGACTTCGGCTCAGGTCATGATCTCTGGGTTGGTGAGTTGGAGCCCCACAATATTCTCTCTGCTGTCAGTGCAGTGCCCACTTCGGATCCTCTGTGCTCTCTCTCTGCCCCATCCCCTTCTCTTTCTCTCTCTCTCTCTCTTTCTCAAAAATAAACATGCAAAATTATGTTGAACTTAAGAAGCCAGCCACGAAAGAGTAGCATGCCATATGATTCCATTTATGTGAAGCTAAACATAGGCAAAACTAATCTATGGTCATAGAAGTGAGAATAATGGTTACCTCTGGGAGTATGAGGAGGTTGGTTTGACTAGAAAGGGCACAGGGATCTTTTCTGGGGTAATGATGATTACATGGGTATATGCAAATGTAAAAATTCATCAAGCTGTACACTTAAGATGTGTGCATTTTAGTATATGTAAATTATGCCTCCATTAAAAAAATTATTGGTTCCTAAATTAGTGTGATGTATCTGAAAAATTCATATCAAACCCATATGCCAGAGACAGCGGTTTGGGATTTGTTAGTTTAAGCCTTAGTTAAAAGAGGTTACATTTGTAAACATCTCATAGAAAGCATGGTGCAGCAGCTCCAGAAAGAAAAACACATCTGTTTCATTGGGCCCGTTGTGACTTCCATGTGTCCCAGAGGCAATATTTGTCTTCACTTCACTAATAAAATAACTTAATTTCTTATATTCAGATCCTAACAGGCAGTTTTCTATTTCTCCTCTCTTCATTTTCCTTAGTAGCACATAATTCAGCCTAATCATGGATTCTGATTTTCATTTCTAATTTTCTGGGATGCATACCCCAACTTGACTTTTCTTCTTATCTGATACAGTCAGCCCCTTGTTATTGAGAATGTAGTATATGCAAAACTCAGTGCTATACATACAGCGGAAGTAAATAGAACCCTGACTGCAAAAGTTGTTGGGGCAGAGAAGTCAATGCTAGTAACAGTAGTAATAATTATAATAGGAAACATTGTTTGAATACTGACTGTAGATTGGCAATATCCAAAGCACTTTGTGTGAATGATCTCATCCAGTCGTCACAATAGCCCTAAGAGGCAAGGCAAGATGTCAGGGTAAGACATATTTTGTAATGAGGACAAACATGAAGAACCTGTCTATTATCTAAAGCATTTCAACACTGACCCAACTTGCAAGCCTCACTGTAGCAAAATAAAGCTGGATAACCAAACTCATTTGTTTTAGAAGACAATTTAAGGTAATCATTTTAACTGTACATGTCCCTTGGAAATCTCACTTCCCCCCTGCCCCTCCCCGGCACATACCCCATAAGGTTCTCCTTGAAAAACGTTTGGGTAAATATAAGGGTTTTTTTTTCCTTTTTGTAAATCAGTACCCTTATGAAATGGCAACCTTGATAAGTGCCCATCTGTCTGTCCACCATGTTCAGTTTTAAGGTAGATGCTGTCTTTGATCCCTGTTTTACTGATGAGAAAACTGAGGGTCAGGCAAGTTGAAAAAGGTGCTTTATTCATTTTTTTATTGCTGTGCAACAAAATACTACAAATTTACTAGTTTAATACAACACACATTTATTATCTCACCATTTCTATGGGTCATGAGTCAGGTGCAGGTTGGTTGGGTCCTCTGCTTGGGGTCTTAGAAAGCTGCAGTCTGGGTAACAGCTGGGCTGCATTCTCATCTGGAGCTCTAGGTCCCCTTCCAAGCTCACGTGCTTGTTGGCAGAATTTAGTTTCCTGATGTCTCATTTTTTGCTAGCTGTTGGCTGGAAACTGCCTTCTGCTCCAGAGGTCATTGCCACATGACCGCCTTCATTGGTCCTCCCATAACATGTTAGCTTGTTTCTTCAAAGCCAATCTCTGATCTTAGGGAGGGCACAAGACCCTTTTATAAAGGACTTACTTGATTAGGTGTGGCCCATAAAAGATAATCTCCTTTTTATTAATTCAAACTCTACTGATTAGGAAGAGCCTGAGTTAATCTGTAATGTCCCTTTGGTCATATACTCTAACATAATAATAGGATTAATATCTCATCACGTTCACAAGTTATACCCACATTCAAGGGGAGGAGATAATACCACATGGGCACACAAAGAGGACAGGAATCTTGGGGACCATCTTAGAATTCTGCCTACCAACATGCATAGTCACATCAGTAACTGGCAAAGGAGTATTCTCTTTAAGCAAAGTGTGCATCAAAATCATTAAGTTGAACTGCTTCTCATAAACATAAAAAGTTAACTACCAACAAAAGTATTTTTTTAATATTCCAAATACCTGACACTTCCAAAAAAACATTTTTAAATATTCCAAATATGTGACATTTATGAGTAATTTAATAATCAGTACCATTAACATAAGTATCAGCTATATCAATATCTAAAGATGCACATATGTAAATAATGCTGAGGAACAAAAATAAGAATATAAAATAATACATACATGCCATTGTTAAGTTGCCAACACATGGATTAGGAAATATAGGACAATGTAAAAGAGTGGATTTAAGTTTCCAGACCTTTAAAAAATTCACCTGTCATTTTTAAATATAATTCTATGAAAAGATAGCTTACCATACAGAGTAGCAGATGATAAATGTTAAATATTTGTTTTGACAGTAAGTGCTACAGAAGTTCAGAGTAGGGGAGATTAATGTGGACTGGAGTTTCCCTTTAGTTGTAAAATGAGGTTAATTTTTTTTATGAGGTAGTTTATCATAAATTTTGCCCTAGGACTAGTTTCTTCTCTGTAGCTTGCAATCTACTCCGTGTCACCTGCTCAGTGTAAAGGATTGTGTGTCTTCTTTGAAGAGGACCAAGTCTCCTTCCTAGATATGGGTCATTCTCATTTGAATAGAACTCCTTTAGTATTGTTTTAGAAACTCAAAGTCTTAAGAATCATTATAATAATATAATATATTATAATAATATAATAATTCTGATAATCCTCTTTTATCGGAAGATAGGAAACAAGGATGCCTGGGTGGCTCAGTCGGTTAAGTATCTTGGTTTTGGCTTGGGTCATGATCTCACAGTCGTGGGATTGAACCCGAGTTGGGCCCTGAGCCAAGCTTGGGGCCTGCTCGAGATTCTCTTTCTCTCTCTCTCTTTCTCTCTCAAAATAAATAAATAAACATTTTTAAAATGTATTTAAAAAAGAATATAGGAAACATGGTGTTGCTGTATATCTGTTGACATTTTTTTCCAATCAGATCATCTCAACTATTACAAGGTAAATTGGTGGGATTTTTTTTTTCTCCCTTCTCCTAGGGATCTCAATTATTCATTTATTCCATGTCTCTAGAATAAGGTACCCATCTCAACTGTTTATGATTTAGTTCTAATTTAAAAAGAAGTTGTGGCAGACTGAATAATGCCCCCCAAATATGTCCATGTCCTAATTCCTGGAACCTGTGAAAGTCTCTTTATATGACACAAAGGATTTTGTATGACAAGAGACTTTATAGATGTGATTAACTTAAGGATTTTGAGATGAGGGAATTATCTAGGATTACCTGGATGAGGCCAGTGTTACCAAAACAGTCCTATAAGAGGGACACAGGAGGAGTCAGATGTCCCGTGACACCAGTGGTTCTCAAAGTGTGGTGCCAGATTAGCAACATCAGCATCATCTGGCAACTTGTTAAAAACACAGCTTCACTTAACTCTGCTCCATACTTACTGAATTGGAAACCCTAAGAATGAAGCCCAGAAATTCACATTTGACAATTCCTCCTCATCCAGGTGATTCTGATACATGCTAAAGTTAGAGAATCACTGATATAAGCTAAGCTTTGCTCTCCCTGATAGAACAGGCGTGAGGCTAAAATGCTGGGAAAGCTCATGCTATTGGCCTGCCAAAGGTAATTTGCAACTGCTTCCTTTCTGCCTGAGTTCTATCAGGCTATGATCACTCGAATAGCTTAACTGAAAAATCACTTATGTTTATAGCTGAAATTAAATATGTTTTGTATTTAAATAACCGCTTTTGATTAGAATCATATTTTTTGGAAAGTGCTTGGTTTTATCTGTGTGTTCTAAAGATACTTATTAAAACTCATCAAATTTCTGGCAGTAACTAACATCCTATTCAGTATAAGATGAACTGTTTTACATCAAATCTCATTGTGTGTAATGGACAAACAAAGGACATTTCAAAGGGTATTTAAGGTGGCTGAGTGGATTTCTTGGCTTAGTATTTAAAAGTAAACATTTTAAGACCTTAGCATTTAATGCTTTTGCCTCTTCTCAAAGTTGATTCTATGTAAAACTCATTATTTCCAACTCCTGGAATCTTGCTTAAACACCAAATAGAAGTACTTTCTTTTTCTCTTACTTCTGGATTTACTGAAATGTAGATTGTTTGAAAATGGGTTTGGCTTTGTGGCACATGTCTGTTTAGCTATGTGAATACTATCATTTATTAAGAAGACAGAACAAGAGCTTTGTTTTGAGAAACATATATCACTGATTTCTGAAAAGTCAAAAGAACTCCTTTCAGTGTGCTCTTATTTGACAAATGATCTTGTGGTTCCTTTTAGGTATCCAGTAGGAAGAGCACTCTTCGGTCTTCAGCTATGGAACTGGATGGCTCCTACTTGAGTGTAGCCAAATCACAAACCTGCTATCAAACCAAGCAGAGGCCTATGTCTGGAATCCAAGCCTCCGCTTCAGAATCCCTTGTGGAGTTTAAGAATAATTCTTTGAAGCCAGCAGATTTTCATTGTCCTAAAGAGGACCAAGACAGGGTGCCATTAGAGACCAGAACATGTGATTATGGATCCCCAGGGAGAAAACTAGTAGATGCAGTCCCTACAGAGAAAGCCCCACCAGCGGAATTGAAGATGAAACAATGCCAACACCTGAAGCCTTCTCCATCCAGTCAGTGTTGTGGTCATAGACTTTCTGAAAATGAAGATCATGTTCATGAAAGTCATCCTACACACATGGCCCCTCAATATTCCAAAACACATCTGGAATCATGCAATAATTGTGGGCTTTCCTGGGCATCCCTGCTGCATGGTCAAGGAACACAGCAGGCTAGTGAAACTGATGTCAGAAAGCAACTCTCGGAAAATAGAAGGCAGCAACTTATGCTTCAGAAAATGGAGCTGGAAATTGAAAAAGAGCGCCTTCAGCATCTGCTGACCCAGCAGGAGACAAAGCTTCTCCTGAAACAGCAGCAGCTTCATCAGTCTCGACTGGATTATAATTGGTGAGTCTTACCTGTTCTCTCAGCAATGTCTAGCTTGGAGAACTCGGTGTAAAATGACTCTTGTACTAATATAAAGTTGCAAAGGCACAGAGGTTCCTTGGGGTCTTGGCTTCCTCAAGATGCATACTAACTATGATGACTAAGTAAATTCTATGATCTTCTTTGGAAGACTTAGAACATTACCCCATCTTCCCAAATGTTAGCCTAGAATATCTACCTCTGAGCAGTCCATTGTAACTTTTGCTGGATTCTAAAGAGAATATTTTTAACAGATATTGTTACATAAAATCTTCTGCTATTTGAGGTCATTATGGAGACTATTAGGCATTAAGTAAAAATTTGAGACTTCAGGATGTGGAATCAGATTGTGAAGCAGAGTGATTAACTGTCATCATTCCATATTTATGTCTATCCACCATAATATAAAATGTAACAAATGATAAGAGCCTTCTAAATTCAACCTTTTCTCATCATGAAACATAACCTGTTCAATAACCAATTCCTATAAACTTACCCACATTTGAACTCTTCTGTCTCTCAAAATAAATAAACTTAAATAAATAAATAAATAAATAAATAAATAAATAAATAAATAATAAATTACAAGTCTTCAGAGAGAAGTGCTTGTATATATATCTCTGCCATTTCCTTCTTGATCAAACTTACCATTTCCCCTTTGTACACATTCATACATTCTATGCAGACACATACATCCTATACAGACAACTTAGTACAAATGTCATTTTCTTTTACTTCTTAGAGTTAATTGTCTCTCACTCACAGATTCTGCCAATATTTTTTAGATTCTAATATCTTTGAGAGTTCTTTCTTGGAATTTTTCCTTTAGTGTAATGCTTTGCTTGGAACCAGAAGTGCTCTGCCACTTTCTCTTTATTCATGATCGGACAGTTCTGTTCTTCAATGTTGAAAGCTGGAGGCTCTTAACATAACTGAAAATGAAGGCTCTTAAAACAAGATTTTCACCAAAGGCCAAAAGATTGCTTCAGTTTGATGACCCCAATCTCTAATCCTCCAGTTAATGTCTAATCTCTCTCGAGAACTTTATTTAACTAACATTTATTGAATGCCTATGATAGGCACTTAGGATAGAGAAATGAATCCAATGTGGTCATTAAAGAGGGCATAGTCCAGCAGACTGCATAATTTTAAAACAGGTTTCATGTTCCTTTGGACAGCACTGTTTACTGAAATAATGCTATTTGAAATAATGACAATAAATAGACATTGTGTTCATTTGAACAGCTCTATTTATTAAAATAATACTGCATAATGACAATAAAGTCTTTATTGTTATCTTGATCATTCTAGCTTAGATGAGAGAGCTATGAAATACAGTTTTTCAGCAAGTTTTGTGTATGCATAAATTGTAAAAGCTTATACATATTTATAGAGATTTATAAACTTTTCATTAAATAATTATAGATTAACAGGAAGTTGCATAACTAGTACAGAGAGGTCCTCCCAGTTTCTCCCAATGGCTATATCTTACATAACTAGAATACAATATCAAAATTAATAAATCAACTTTGGTACAGTGTGTCTAGTTCCATGCATTTTACCACGTGTGGACTTGTGTAACCATCACAACTATCAAACTATAGAACTATTTCAGCAACACCAGGGTTTCCTTTTTACTACCCCATTTGAGTTGTCCACCCTCTTCTGCCCCCACCATCCTTAACCCTTAGAAACCAGTAATCTGTTGTCTATTTCTATAACTTTGGCATTTTGAGATTGTTATATAAATGGGATTATACAGTGTATAAACTTTCGATGTTGGCTTTTTTTCACACAGTATAATGCTCTTGAGATTCATCTAGGTTGTAACATCTGTTGTGCCTTTTGATTGTGGAGTAGTAGTCCATGATATGGTTATACCATGATCTGTTTCACCAATTATCTATTGAAGGACAACTTGGTTCTTTGCCTATTACGAGGAGAGCTGCTACATACATCTTTATACAAGTTTCTGTGTGGACTAAGGTTTTCATTTCTACAAATTAAAGTTAAGAATGTGATTGCTAGATCATATGATAAGTATATATTTAGTTTTAAAAATTAAACGTATACTTAGCTTATACTATATTTAGTATAAAATATGTCTTCACCACCAATGTATAAGAAATTGTTTCTCCACATCCTTACCAGCGTTTGGAATTGTCACAAATTTCTATTTTGTCTATTCTAATCTGTGTGTAGTAATATTTCACTGTGGTCTTAACTTGCATTTCCCTAATGGCTAGTGATGTTGAAAATCTTTTCATTTGCTTGTTTGTTTTCTTCCATCTTTTTGGGTAAATTGTCTCCGTAGTGTCTTTTGTCTATATTCTATTTGGATTTCTTGAGATTTATTGAATTTTGAGAGCTTTTTATATATGCTAGACATGTCTTTTCTCAGATAGGTGGATTGCAAACATTTTCTCCTATTCTGTGGATTGTCTGTTTCATCTTACTTAAAAGGATCCTTCACAGAGCAAAAGTTTTTTTTTTTAATTTTGATAAGGTTTAATTTATCAAATTTTCTCCTTATAGGTTATATAAAGTTTTTATCATGAATGTTTGTTAAATTTCCTCAAATCCTGTTTATACATCAGTTAATGTGATCATGTGATTTTTTTTTTAATTTAGCCTGCTAATATGGTGGATTGTATTTATTAATTTTTAAATATTGACCTAGTGTTGCATTCCTGGAATAAGTCCCATTTGGTCATAGTGTAAAATACATTTTATATATTACCAAATTCCATCTACTAAGAGTTTGTTAAGGGCATTGCATCAGTATTGATGAGGAATTTTGGTCTGTGTGTGTGTGTGTGTGTGTGTGTGTGTGTGTGTACTGTCTTTGTCTAACTTTGGTACCTAGGGAATCCTGGTCTCATTTATTAGTTTCATTCATTTCTTAATATTTTCTTCCTTCTGCTTGTGTAGGATTTGTCCTGCTCTTGTATTTTTAAATTTCTTAAGGTGGGAGCTTAGATCATTACTTGGAGACTTTTTTCTTTTCTGGTGGGAGCATTTAGTGCTATAAATTTCCCTCTCAGCACGGTTTTAACTATGACTCACATATTTTGGTGTGTTGGTGTGTTCACTTCATGTAATGTTCCTCTAGGTTCATCCATGGTGTTGCAAAAGTCAGGATTTCCTTCTTTCTCCTGGCTGAATAATATATATTTTTATATATCTTTTTACCCATTCATGTGTTAGCAGACACTTAGGTTGTTTCCATTATGAGTAATGCGACAATGAACATGAGAGTGCAGATACCCAAAAGTAGGATTGTGGGATCATATGGTGGTTCTGTTTTTAAGGTTTGTTTGAGAAACCTCTATACCGTTTTTCATAATGGCTGTACCAATTTGCATTTGCACCACCTGTGTATAGGAATTCCCTTTTCTCCATATCCTGCCCAACATTTGTTATCTTTTTATCTTTTTGATCGAAGCCAATCTAACAGGTGTGAGGCAATATCTCACTGTAGTTTTGATTTGCATGTCACTGACAATTAGTGATGTCAAGTAACTTTTTGTGTACCTGTGAGTCAACTTGTATGTCTTCTTTGGAAAAATGTCTTCTCAGTGACTCTGCCAGTTTTTTAATTGGATTATTTAGGGGTTTTTTTTTTGCTATTAAGTTGTGTAAGTCCCTTATATATTTTGAATATTAACCCTTTATCATATGTGTGTGTGTGTGTGTGTGTGTGTGAGAGAGAGAGAGAGAGAGAGAGAGAGAGAGAGATTATATGTATACATATATATATATATATATTTCATTTTTATAATTTATTTCCTTTGCTGTACAGAAGCCTTTTATCTTGATGTGGTCCCACTTATTTTTACTAGTTTTGCCTGATCTTTTGGTGTCAAATCCAAAAAATAATTTCCAAGACTAATGTCAAGGAGTTTTTTTCTACATTTCCTTCTTGTAGTTTTACAGTTTTAGGTCTTACATTTAAGTCTTTAATCCAGTTCAAGTTAATTTTTCATTCTTTTGCATGTGGATATCCAATTTTCCCAACACCATTTATTGAAAGAGACTATCCCTTCCCCATTGTGTATTCTTGGTATGCTGAACAAAGAGTAACCAACCGTATATGCTCAAGTCTATTTCTGGGCTTTTATTCTGTTCTGTTTGTCTTTATATCTATTTGTATACCTTCACTGTTTTGATTGCTATAGCTTTGTATTGTTTGAAACTAGGAAGTGTGGAGCCTCCAGCTTTGTTCTTTCTCAGGATTACTTTGGCTATTTGGGGTCTTTTTGGTTCCATATAAATCTTAGAATTGTTTTTTCTAATTCTGTGAAAAATTCCAGTGGAATATTGATAAGAATTGCATTCAACCTGTAGATTACTGTTGGTAGTATGGACATTTTAACAATACTGATTCTTCTAATCCATGAACACAAGACATTTTTCCATTATTTGTTTTTTCCTCAATTTCCTCAGTGTCTTACAGTTTTAGTGTACATATCTTTTACCTCCTTGGTTAAATTTATTCTAAGTGTATTGTTTTTGATGCAACTGTAAATGGGATTGATTTATTAATTTATTTTTTAGGTAGTTCATTGTTAGTGTATAGAAATGCGTCCGATTTTTGTATGTTGATTTTTATACCCTGCAATTTTAGTGAATTTCTTCTTTAGTTCTAACAGTTGTTTGATGGCATCTTCATTGTTTTTTATACATAAGGTTATGCCATCTGCAAACAGAGAAAATTTTACTTTTCTTTCTGATTGGGATATCTTTTATTTGCTTTTCTTGCCTAATTGCTCAGGCTGGTACTTTCAGTATTATGTAGAAGAAGAGTGACAAGAGTGGACATCCTTGTCTTGTCCCTGATCTTAAAGGAAAAGTTTTCAACCTTTCACCTTTGAATATGATGTTAGTAGTGGGCTTGTGATATATGGCCCTTGATTATGTTATGTTCTTTCTATACTCAATTTCTTGAGAGCTATTGTCATGAAAGGATGTTGGATTGTGCCAAATGCTTTTTCTGCATTTATTGAAATGATCATATGATTTTTGTTTTTTATTCTATTAATGTAGTAAATTCCCTTTGACAGTATTTTGTTGAGATTTCTTTTCATCTATATTAATTGGAATTATTGACCTATTTTATTTTCTTGTGGTGTCCTTACCTGGCTTTGGTATCAGTATAATGCTGCCTTATACAATGAATTTGGGTGTGTTCCTGCCTATTCAATCTTTTGGAAGAGTTTTAGAAAGATTTGTATTAATTCGTCTTAAAATGTTTGGTAGAATTCACCAGTGAAACTATCCAGTCCTGGATTTTTCTTTGTCATAAGATTTTTACTCACTGATTTAATCTAATCCTTAGTCATTTTGGGTCTGTTAAGATTTTCTGTTTCTTCATGATTCCGTTTTGGAAGGTTGTATATTTCTAGGAATTTACCCTTTCTTCTGGATTATCCAATATTTTGGCATGTAACTGTTTATAGTAGCCTCTTATGATCCTTTGTGTTTCTGTGGTATCAGTTATAATGGCTTCTCTTTCATTTCTGCTTATTTTTGGGAGTCCTCTCTTTCTTCTAACAAACAAAAGTTTGTTAATTTTGTTTATCCTTTCAAAAACCCAGCTTTTCGTTTCAGTAATCCTTTCGATTATTTTTCTAGTCTCTTATTTTTGCTCTGGCCATTGTTATTTCCTCCCTTCAGCTAACTTTGGCCCTGGTTTGTTTTTCTTTTTATAGTTCCTTGAGGTGTAATTATAGGTTGTTTATTAGAGATCTTAATTTTTTTCTTTTTAAAAATTTTTTTTAATGTTTATTTATTTTGATATGTATAGATAGACTGTGAGTGGGGGAGGGGCAGAGAGAGAGGGAGACACAGAATCCCAAGCAGACTCCAGGCTCTGACTGTCAGCACAGAGCCTGATGCAGGGCTCAAATTCACGAACCACGAGATCATGACCTGAGCCAAAGTCAGATGCTTAACCGACTGAGTCACCCAGGCACCCCGAGATCTTTCTTTTTCCTTAATATAGACATTTAAAACTATAAACTTACCTCTTAGAACTGTTTTTGCTGCATTTTATAAATTTTGGTATGTTATGTTTCTATTTTAATTTGTTTCAAGATATTTTTTAGTGTCCCTGTTGATTTCTTCTTTGACTCACTGGTTGTTCAGGAGTGTGTTGTTTAATTTCCACTTATTGTGAATTTTCCCATTTCCTCCCGTTACTGACTTCTAGTTTTATAACATTATGTTTGGAAAAGGTATGATTTCAGTCTTATTCAATTTGCTAAGAATTGTTTTGTGACCTAACATGATCTGTCCTGGAAAATGTTCTGTTTATACCTGAAAAGAATATGTGTTCTGCTGCTGTTTGATGGTATGTTCTGTATATGTCTATTAGGTCTATTTTATATAAAGCATAGTTCAAGTCCAGTGTTTCTTTAACATCTGGATGATCTATCCATTGTTGAAAGTAGGGTATTGAAGCTGTTATTGAATTATCTGTTTCTCCCTTCAGATATGTTAGTATTTGCTTAATAAATTTAGGTGTTGCTGTGTTAGATACACATATATGTACAATTGCTAACATTCTCTTGATGCATCAACGTTTTTATTATTATATAGTGATTTTCTTTGTGTCTTTTTACAATTTTTGATTTGTCTATTTTGTCTGATAGAAGTATAGCTTCCCTGCTCTCTGCATTTACCTACCTATGTATGTGTCACTACCAAATATTATTATAAAATTCTAAGTTCCTAGAGGGTAATTAATCTACTTTTTTTTTTTTTTTGGTAAATGTTTATTTATTTTTGAGACAGAGAGAGTGAGGGAGGGACAGAGAGAGAGGGAGAGAGAGAGAATCCCAAGCAGGCTCCATGCTGTCAGCTCAGAGCCCCAGGCGGGGCTCAATCTCACAAACTGAGATCATAACCTGAGCTAAAACCCAGAGTTGGACACTTGGCCAACTGAGCCATCCAGGCGCCCCCTACATATTTTTCTTTATTTATTACTGTGCATAATTAGTTGCAGTTATAAGAATGTCTTTGACAATGATGGAAATGATAATGCTGTTTTAATAATATTTTCCCCTCTTCCTGGTTTTATTTCATAGTTAAAGAATATACTTCTACAGATTTCATTTCTAAAAATGAGCCAGAGCATATTTCTAAAAAAACTTAGAAAATGGGTGGAAAAGGTCACATATGGGTAGAAAAAGTACCAGTGGTTAATTGCCATCCAGACTCTGGTAGAACATGCTAATTTCTTTCTCTGCCTTCCCTCCTCAGCACATCGAGGATGGGGCTAGTTAACATTGCTGGATAGAATTTCTTTCAGTTTCTATGATCTTAAGAAAACACATTGGTCAGTGAGACATAGCCCCAGCTCTTTGAATTGACAATATGAGAAATATTTGCCTTTTATGGATATATTGGGCATGGTCAGTGATACTTAGTGTTACTAGAATTCCCATTAAGACTCTGATAATCAGAATACACTTGCTTAGGAGTGAATAGAAAGAAACTTGAAATTTCTAATGAAGAAACTTAAAGTACTCTTAAAGCATCTATAGTGTTGAGGTTTTAAATGATATTTTGACCAACTCAGTGTTCTCCAACTCCTCTGTAAATAAAGAAAATTGAAATTCCTGTAAAACTGATATTTGTTTATTTTATTTACATCCTGTGTGTATTTAGGAAGTGCCCATTTATTTTGACAGATCGAGGTTGTTGGGTTTTTTTAATGTTTTGTTTTATTTTTGAGAGAGAGAGAGAGAGACAGAGACAGAGCATGAGCTGAGAAGGGGCAGAGAGAGAGGGAGACACAGAATCCCAAGCAGGCTCCAGGCTCTGAGCTGCCAGCAAAGAGCTCAAACTCATGACCTGAGCCACAGTCGGACTCTTCAACCAACTGAGCCATGCTGGTGCTCTGACAGATCAAGTTTTAATTTGAAAACAATTGTTTGAGGTCTAGCTGAAAGCATTTGGTCCTGCAAGGGTTACCATTCAGTTGCTTAGGTTCCACAGGATTAGAAAGCCTCTAATTTTTTTTTTTCCAGGTTAAGAAATCAAGCTGTATTTAAGTCAAGAGAACTCGTTGCTGCTAAAGAGTTTACTAAACCCCGAGAACTCAATCTGGATATGAATGGGGATGACTCTGGACCAAGGTAAACCTGAGTTATGGGTGGGTGAAAGCAAGAACATGTAGGATACAGATATTAAGGCAAAGATATTAAGGATATGTTTAGTATGTTTTTACAGCTTTATATAGGTCCAGTTTTCTGATAATATAAATAAATACATTCTCACTATAAAATTTTTAACAATACAGAAATGTGTAAAAAATAAAAATCATTCATGATCCTACCATTCAGAGATGATCCTTTGAGCCCTCTCCCTCTATCTTTCTTTTATAATAATATATTCTATTTTGAGTAATAGAGATTATACTTATGCTGAATTTTAATTTTTGCTTTTTCACTGTAACATTTTCTGATGTCATAATTTATTTTATGAAAACTTGATATTAATTCATTCAACAAATATCTATTATTGTATGACAAGTATTGCTCAATATTTATCTATTAGCCTATTATTGGATAATACAAGGTTTTGCTATTATAAATTATGCCTTGAAGAGCATTGCTAGAATAAATTTTTTACTTTATCTCTACGCATGTCTTTGGTATGGATTCCTATAAACAGAACTACAAACTCAAAGTGCATATCAATACTTTTAAGATTCTTGATTCACATGGCCCAGTTGCTTTCCATAAAAGTTAAATCAGTTTTCACCATCAAAGCTATGTTTGAGAATTCTCTTTTCATGAAATTTGAAGAATTTTTGGCCATTATTTGTTAAAAAAAAATTTTTTTTACCTTTTTCTTTCTTCTTTCCCTCTGGATTTCATTTACAAGTATATTAGATCTTTACTGAAGTCCCTAATTTTTTAGAATCTTTTTTTTTTCCTTTTTCTTCATTGTGGATAATTTCTATTGATCTGTTCTCAAGTTCATCAACTCTTCTGTTATTTCCAATCTGCTGTTAAGCCCATAGAATGATTTTTTTTTAATAGATATTGGATTTTTCAGTTTTAGAATTTCTATTTGTATCTTTGTTAAAATTTCTATTTCTCTACTGAAATTTCCTATTTTATTCATTACAATTCCTTTATTCATTATTTTCCTTTAAAATGCTTTTCTCTAACACCTGGTTTATCTTGGGGCTTCTCTCCATTGGTCAGCTTTAATCTTGAGTATTGGTCATGGTTTCCTTTGTACATTTAGCAGTTTTTTATTGTTTCCTGGTACTGGGAATGACTCTAGAATTCACTTTTAGTCCTCTAAACAATGTTAATTTTTTGTGTGTGTTAGCAAGCATTTAACTTGACTGAATTCACATTCCAAGCCCTATCTCCCACGCGTAACAGTGAAAATCACTGCCGAGCCCTTTGAACTTTAACTTGGATGGATGCTTGAGTCGGCCTCATTCATGTGTAGTTCAGCGGTCAGCCCAAACTGGCAGGGTTGTTACACAGAATTTGAGGCTTCTCTCTCTCTCTCTCTCTCTCTCTCTCTCTCTCTCTCTCTCTGCCCTCTCCAGGGTTTTTTTCCCTTTTCAAGTGCTTTGGTCAGCTCAGATTCTATTCTCTGGGTCTTTAAGACCGGCCTTCCGCTGAAAGCCATTAAAAAAGAAATTGAGAACCCTCCCAGTGCCACTGCATTCTTCAGGTGCTGATCTTCTTCCAGTTTCTGCTTGTTTTCCGTGACTCGTCAGTGCTTCAGTTCTGTTTGTTTTCTCTGTTTACATAGAGAAATATGTAACTATGGGAGTAACTATGGGAGTTTGGGACCTATAGAACTCTTCAGCTGTTATTAGAAGCAGAACCAAAGAATTCTCATTTCAGACAATTTTGCCATCTTTTAATTGTGATAAAATACACATAATATAAAATTTACCATATAAACCATTTTTAAGTATATTTACATTGTTATGTAACCAGTCTCCAGAACTTTTTTATCTTGCAAAACTGAAACTCTATACCCATCAAACTACTGCACGTTTCCTCTCCCTGCCAGCACCTGGCAACCACCTTTCTGCTGTTTCTGTAAGTTTGATTACTCTAGTTACCTCACGTACGTGGAATCACATAGTATTGGCCTCTTTGTGACGTGCCATAATCTATTTTTTATTTAATTTTTATTGTTTTTGATAGCAAGCATACACATACTTTAAAAAGTCAACCAGTAGGGGGCGCCTGGGTGGCTCAGTCGGTTGGGTGTCCCACTTCCGCTTAGGTCATGATCTCACAGTCTTTGAGTTCGAGCCCTGCGTCAGGCTCTGTGCAGACAGCTCAGAGCCTGGAGCCTGCTTCGGATTCTGTGTCTCCCTCTCTCTCTGCCCCTCCCCTGCTCATGCTCTGTCTCTGTCTCAAAAATAAATAAAAACATTTAAAAAATTTTTTAAAAAGTCAACCAGTTCAACAAGACTTCTGCAAAATAGCAACTGCCTGTACATTGGAGCAGCGGTACTCCCAACTTTCACTCCTTAGAGAGAAGTTTTGACTGTTTTAGATGTTTCTTCTTATAACTGTTTCTTCTAGCATTATATCCTTATTTCTGAATAACAGACTTATGTGGGCCTTGGTTATTGACTGTCTGCTATGAAAGATGATGATTTAGCTCTCATAGTTAACCATCTATTTGCTGTCTCTCTCTTTTTTCACCATTCCCTCCATTTCTTCCTTCTCTCCACTCTTCTCCCTTTTCCCCTTCTGCCTCTAATGTGCATACCCACACATAATGCTTTTTCCTTCTGTCCTCTCAGTATAGCTATTATATTTACAATCAGACTGTATATATTTTATACACAGCAGGGTCATGTACTATATGATTACAATATTTAATTTTTATATAATTGTTTTCTCTAAAGCTTAGAAATGCCTTATTTAATTTTCTTTGTAATAATTTATTTGTTAGTTCACTCAAATATTTATAGTTTCCCATCAGGTGTTAGATACATCCTAAACTTTGGGGGATACAGCAGTGCACAAAACACAAAAATTTCTGACCTTGTGTAACTTAGATTCTCATGTCTTGTCATTCCCAAACCTAACCAGAAACTTTAATTCTCTGAATATGTTTAGACACATTAATTATTCTGTCATATTTTCATTACATTCTTTTGTTGCTATATTCCCTTCTTTCTGCTTTCTTCCTTTCCTCCTTTTTTTTTTTTTTTTTTTTTTCACGATATCCCTCCTGGGGTCCTCTGTAATCCTGCTTATATATTTACTTGCTTGCTTATGGTAGGAGAAAATATATAAAATGCTGATAAGCCAAAAGAAGAAATTAACACATACCCATAATCTTATCATCTAAAGACAATCTTAGTATATAACTTCTGGATCTCATTTCTTTATGAGTGAGTAAGTGATGTGTTGATATTATACATTTTGTTTCATATTCTACTTTTTTTAAATTGAAGCATAAGTAATATACAGTATTATATTCATTTTAGGTGTACAATATAATGACTCAACAATTTCATACATCACTCAGGGCTCATCAAATCAGAATACTCTTAATCACCTTTATTTCACCCATCCCCCACCCATCTCCCCTCTGGTAACCATTCATTTGTTCTATATATTTAAGAGCCTGGTTTTTTGGTTTGTTTGTCTCTTTTTTCCTTTGTTCATTTGGTTTATTTCTTTTATTTTTAATGTTTATTTATTTTTGAGAGAGAGAGACAGAGCACAAGTGGGGGAGGGACAGAAAGAGACACAGAATCAGAAGCAGGCTCCAGGCTCTGAGCTATTAGCACAGAGCCCGATGCGAGGCTCGAACCCACGGACTGCCAGATCATGACGTGAGCCAAAGTTGGACGCTTAACCGACTGAGCCACCCAGGTGCCCCCCCCCCCCCCGATTTGGTTTATTTCTTAAATTTCACATGTGAGTGAAATTATGTGGTATTTGTCTAGGTCCATTTGTGTTGTTGCAAATGGCAAGATCTCATTCTTATTCATGGCTGAGTAATATTCCCTTGTGTATATATACTACATTATATATATATATATATATATATATATATATATATACATATACATATATATATATATGCACACACACACACACATACATACATACATGCATACTACATCTTTTTAAAAATTTTAATTCCCATATAGTTAACATGCAGTGTTATATTAGTTTCAGGTATACAATACAGTGATTCAACAATCCTATACAATATTCAGTGCTTGTCGAGATAAGTGTACTCTTAATCCTTTTCACCTATTTTACCCATCCTCCCACACACTTCCCTTCTGGTAACCCTCTGTTTCTTCTCTATACTTAAGGGTCTCTTTGGGGGTTTCTTTCTTTATTTTTCCTTTTCATTTGTTTTGTTTCTTAAATTCCACATATTAAGGAAATCATAAGGTATTTCTCTTTCTCTGCCTGACTTATTTCACTTAGCATGATACTCTCTAGATCCATCCATGTTGCTGCAGATGGCAAGATTTCATTCTTTTCTATGGCTGAGTAATATTCCACTGTATATGTATGTACCAAATCTTCTTTTCTATTCATCTATAGATGGACATTTGGGTTGCTTCTGTATCTTGGCTATTGTAAAAAATGCTGCAGTAAATAATGCTGTCTTTTTGAGCAGGTGTTTTTGTTTTCTTTGGGTAAATGCCCAGTAGTGGAATTACTAGATCATATGGTAATTCTATTTTTAATATCTAGAAATATTAAATACTATTTTCTACAGTGGCTGCACCAATTTGCATTCCCACCAATGGTGCATGAGGGTTCCTTTTTCTCCATTTAGCCAATACTTGTTATTTCTTGTGTTTTTGATATTAGCCATTATGATAGGTGTAAGGTGATATCTCCTTGTGGTTTTGATTTCCATTTCACTGATGGTTAGTGTTGTTGAACATCGTTTATGTGTCTGTTGGCCATCTGTATGTCTTCTTTGGAAAAATGTGTATTCAGGTTCTCTAGCCCAAATTTTAATCAGATTATCTGGTTTTTTTGGTGTTGAGTTCTGTAAGTTCTTTATATATTTTAGGTAGTGATCCTTTTAATAAAATGATTATATAGTTTTTATTCTCTCTCTTATTAATGTGATGTGTCATATTGATTGATTTGTGAATATTGAACCACGCTTGCATCTCTGGAATAAATCATACTTGATAGTGGTGAATGATTTTTTTTAATGTAGTTTGTATTCAGTTTGCTAATATTTTGTTGAGGATTTTTGCATCTAAGTTTATCAGAGATATTGGCCTGTATTTTTTTGGTTTTGGTTTTGGTTTTTGGTTTTCAGGGGTCAATGGGTTGGTTTCTTGTAGTATCTTTATCTGGTTTTGGTATCGGGATAATGCTGGCCTCGTAGAATGAATTTGGAAGTTTTCCTTCCTCTTCTGTTGTTTGGAATAGTTTGAGAAGAATAGGTGTTAACTCTTTAAATGTTTGGTGGAATTCACCTGTGAAGCCATCTGGTCCTGGAGTTTGTTTTTTGGAAGTTTTTTGTTTACTGATTCAATTTCGTTGCTAGTAATCAGTCTCTTCAATTTTTCTGTTTCTTTCTGATTCAGTTTTGAAAGGTTATATGTTTCTAGGAATTTATCTATTTCTTTTAAATTGTCCAACTTGTTGGCATATAATTTTTCATAATATTCTCTTATAATCCTTTGTATTTTTTGTGGTGTTGATTGTTACTTCTCTTTCATTTTTGATTTTATTTATTTGAGTCTTCCTTCTTTTTCTTGATGATTCTGACTAAAGGTTTATCAATTTTGTTTAACTTTTCAAAGAACCAGTTCCTGGTTTCACTCATCTGTTCTATTGTTTCTTTAGCCTCTATTTCAATTATTTATGTTCTAGCTTTATAGTTTCCTTCCTCCTACTGGCTTTGTGTTTTGTTTGTTCTTATTTTTCTAGCTCCAAAGGTGTAAGATTAGGTTGTTTATGTGAGATTTTTCTTGTTTCTTCAGGTTGGCCCTAATTGCTACAAAATTCCCTCTTAGAACAGCTTTAGCTACATCCCAAAGCTTTTGGACTATTGTGGTTTCATTTTCGTTTGTCTCCATGTATTTTTTGATTTCCTATTTGATTTCCTGGTTGACCCATTCATTGTTTAGTAGCCTGTTATTTTTCCTCCATGTGTTTGTTTTGTGTTCTTTCCCAGTTTTTTCTTGTGACTGATTTTTAACTTCATACTGTTATGGTCAGAAAAGATGCAAGATATGATTTCAATTTTTTTAATTTATTGAGACTTGTTTTTTGGTGTAACATTATCTATTCTGGAAAATGTTCCATGTGCACTTGAAAAGAATGTGAATTCTGCTGTTTTGGGATGGAATGTTCTGAATACATCTGTTATGTCCATCTGGTCCAATGTGTCATATTCCAGTTTATTTTTAGTTATCCTTTGCTAAATTTCAAAAGAAAAACATTTTTTCTCATAAAAAGTAAAACATCCAAAGAAACATCAGAAAAAATTAGTCATCTTTTATTCCTTATTCTGTTCCCTATCCTATCCTGGTTGAATTAGTGCTAGCACACTGATGTGTATCCTTCTATATCTTTCTTTATGCCTATCTGTATCTATATCATATATATATAACATCAATAAACATTTGAGACAAAACTGAACACATTGCTTGTTAATTACCCCCCAAACACACTTAACAGTACTTAATGGTTATCTATCAGATTTTTAGATATAGAACTGTAGAAAGCAGAATAATTGCTCTCCAAAGATGTCTGTGTTCTAATCCCTGGAAACTCTCAGTATGATACCTTACATGGCAAAAGGACTTTGCAGATATGCTCAAGGGAACAGACTTTGAGATGGGGGGATTATCCTGGATTATGTGGTTGGGCCCAGTCTAATCACAAATCCTAAAAAGTGGAGAATATTTTCTTTCTGGGTCAGAGAGATGGGATGGAAGGAGAAGAGATTCCAAGCATAAGAGTAACTTAACTTGTCATTGCTATCTTTGAAGATGGAGGAAGGAGGTCACAAGCCAAGAAATGTAAGTAGCTTCTAGAAACTTAGGACAGTCCTCAGCTGACAGCCAGCAAAGTAATGGGGGCCTCCAATTGCCAGGAAACTAATTCTGCCAACAACACAAATGAGCAACGTAACATTCTCCCCTAGAGCCTCCAAAAAGGAACATAGCCCGGCCTCTACCTCAGTGTTCGCCCAGTGAGACCTGTGTCAGACTCCTGACCTACAGAACTACAGAGTAACACATCTATGTTGTTGAAGCCACTAAATTTGTTAATTCATTATAGCAGCAATAGAAAACTAATACAAACTTGTTTTTTATAAAGGCATAATAGTCTGTGGTTTCTGTATGTACTATAACTTATCTAGCACTTTTATTGTTGGACATTCAAGTTGTTTCAAGTTCTTTACTACTATGCATAAGGTTACAGCAGGCATGACTGTACTTATATTCTTCTGTTTTAGTACTTGTATATTTTAAGAATAAATTCCCCAAAATAAATAAGTCAAAGGCTATTTTTACATAAAGATATTTTGGTATAATTTATAGTTACAAATTATAATAGTCCCTGCCAATTTTATTTTCTAAAAGATTGTAGCAATTCATACTCCTGCTTGTAATTTATGACAGTTTTCATCGCTGCTGTTCAGGTAAGGGTAGTGAATGCTTTACAAACTAGTGCTGCAGTCTAAGAGATGGATGTACTTTTAAAGTTTAGGTGCACTGGGCATGCATGTCCCACATTCCAATGATGACAAAAATAAGGTAAGACGATACACTACTTCCAAAAAATATTTCCTAATATGTGTTTTATAATACCATAGACCTTTTAAAATGTTAATCTACATTGTAAGAGTTTGAATAAACTCTGACAACTGCCTGCAAAGTCTGACTGTCTTTGGAAAGCCAAGAATTCTTACTCAACAGTGTTTAAATTATTTAATCTAATGTGAGATTCAAGGAAGTAAAGGTGATGAGTTCATCTGTCTCCTTGATTCAGTTGACTATGAAAATGATATTATCTCCACTAACCCCAGAAGGAGGTAGAGATGGGGCAAGGGAAAATACGTACAGCTTGAGCAGCCTTTGAAGAATTGTTTAAACCAAAATGTCTGTTGATTTCACAAAATATAATCAAGAATTGTTGTGGGAAATGACCTTCTTTCTACCTTGCAGGCTCTTTGATTTTTGCTGGTAGAACTCCCTAGGTAAAATTTAATTTTAAGCTAAATTTTGTTTATTTGGAAATTTAGATTATCTTAGTATTAAAAATGTGCATTTAAAATATTAAACTTACTCAAGTGAGGCATTAAGAATTTGAAACTAAAATAAATGAGATAATGAGGAAGTGAAAAACATCTTTTTTATAATTAACAACTCATTTTGAGTTAATTATATACAATTACCAAAATCTAATTGCAATTTATTTTCTATTATCTGTGGGAAGAATCACAGGCAAGGGAGCTTACATTGCTGCCTCCTGCATAAATGCTATAGAATGAAAATAAATAATACGTGAAACCTTAATGACAAACAAGAGCAAATAGTAGGGCACAAACTGAGCCAAACCATTGGAAGATAATTATCACATGAAAGATGATAACGACTTAAAAAGTCACAAGAACTCTGATTGCTTATATGTTCTCTGGTCTGTTTTTTAGTTAATTTGATGTCTGTTGGCTATGCAAAGATGACCCTTTTGAAGTAACATTAGTTCTGTAATTGTGCAGATTTCTAAAAATCTGACCATTTTTGTATTTTTACATAATACTGAGCAATAATTTTTTATTGAACATCTATTATTATTTAAAAAAAACTGGCTTGCAAAGTACTACAGGAAATATACAGAATCCCCTACCAGCGGGTACTTTAATAGTAGAGTAAGGCAAATATACCAATATTTATCATCTATTAGATAATATAAGGGCTACACAAGAAATAGAAAGAAATTAAGAAGAGGTTTTTGGAAGTGGTAATATTTGAAATAAGTTATAAAACATAAGGTAGAATTTTAATTGGTTAGGGGTATCTATGGATGTGTGTGTGTGTCTCAGGTGGGTGAAGACTTGGAGAGAGTCTGAGTGAAGGAAGAAAAGCACACAGTATGTGAGGGCACCGTAGCAAGTATACTTTAGTTTTACCAGAAGAGTAAGGGAAAGTGAAACTAAAGATTAAATTTGTAAGTTAGGTTAGATTATGAAAAGGTTTAAATATCAAGCCAAAGGTTTTGGACCTGTGTGATTCGAACAATAAACAAGTCAGGAAAAAGAACTGAGTTGTGATAAAGATGATTAATTTGCTTTTAAAGACCATCGGAGTGAGGGTCCAGAATACCAGGTTTTAGTCTTTCTAGTAATTAACCATGTGACTTTACAGATAATGCTGTGCTCCTCCGTCTCCTTGCCTATGAATGGGAGAGTTCAACTGGATATTTACTGGGTTTCTTCCATCTCTAACATTCTTTTCTCTAATTATTAAACAGGTTGGATTTCTAGGCCAAGCCTACCTAGTGTATAAGTAGAAATTTGAATCTAATCCTCCTAAGAGAAATTGAAGTTAGAGGTTTAGACTTAGGAGTCATCTAGATTGGTGTTGGCCCTATAGGAATGGGTATTAATTTCTGAGAAAAAGTTCAAAGAAATGTAAACAGAACCTTAGAAAATGTGTAGATGGGAACCTGAGAAAAACCAAGAGTGGCAATGTGAAAAGTTTTCAAAAAGTGGGCTGGTGCTGTTCATGGAAATAAAAGAGGAAAAGCAGAAATGTTACCTTGGAAAGAAATTTGGTTGAGAGAGTATAATTTTGAGGAGAGGAATGACCTAAAATTTTTATAATCCTGGGAAGTGGCTAGTAAAGGAAAAGATTGCAGGAAATGGATAATTGATGGAACACAGTCCTGAATAAGATAGGGAGATCAATTTCTATCGCTGGTCAACTTCTCCCTTATTTGTTACAGACTTCTCTTTCTCTGCTTGTACCTGCACCCACCCCTTGTTTCTTTTTTCTACACATTCTTTCTATGTGACCTTATCTAAGCTCTTGGCTTTAAATATCCTCTGTATGCTGCTGACTCCCAAATGTTTCTACAGGCCTGACCTTCCCCCCCACCCCCAACCGTTAAACCCTGTCCACTAAACTGTCTGATAGACATCTCCCAGATAACAAAGCTAAAACAGAAATCTTATTTCCCTTTTCCAATCCCCCCAGTCCACATTCACCCTATCCTAGACTCTATTTCAGTAAATGCTAGCTACTCAAGTCAAAAAGTGTCCTTCACTTCTCTCCTTCCTTCTTTCTCCCCTCCCAAGCAATCTGTAAGCATATTCTTTTATTTCTATTCTACCTCCAAAATGTATGTACTCCTCCCACCATAGTACAAACCTTGGCTTCTGTAGAGAGTTCTGTTCTTACCCTCATACAATTTATTTTCCATAGCAGATGGAAAGATCATTCAAAAATAGCAGTCTACTGCTCCCTGGCCTAAAATTCTTCAAAGACTCCTTGATGCATATAGAATAAAATCTCAACTCCTTGGCTATCTTAGAATGTTCTACATGATCTGGCTTCTGCTTAGCTCATTTCATACCACTCTCCTTCTTAAACATTTAGTGACCCTTACTTAAAATTTAAACTTCTTACCATGGCCTTTATGCTTTTCTATCTTGACTTTGCACTTTCTTCCTTAAATCCTATGTTCCAACTGCATTGGTTTGGTCTTCTTTCAGTTTCTAGTACATGCTGCATCATACCTATAGCTGTTTTTAGCACTCTTAATTCTGTTCTTCCTTGTGTTAACTTTTTTAGATAAGAGCTTAAATTTTGTCTCCTGAGAGGGTACTTCCCTAGTCACCTTATGTGAAGCATGTGTCTGTCATTGTTCCCTATTCCAGAATTCCAAAGTCTCATTTACCACCACCCAACTTTAAGCTTCACGAGGGCAAGGATCACAAATGTCTTGTTATATATGATATATTATAACACATCTTCTATATGTTATGAATATTGTATATTCAGCCTATAGTATGTGGTCATAAAATATTGGTGCAATGAATTTTTTAAAATCTCAGTCTTCTCAGTAAAGTATGAAGTGAGTTCATCTACTACAAAAGGTGGCAGTAAAGACAGTGTCTGGGAAGAGGAAAGAGATTCTTGGAATAATCTCAGGAGAAGGTTTAATAAGAAGTCATCAAAAGGTGATGAATGAGAAGTATTGTATCCATAATAGAAAAAAATAACTCAAAATGATCAGGTAAACTACCCTAAGATGCAACTCTCAGAAGAGTAAACACAGGCAGCCAATACATGTATCAAACCTTCTCACAACTAATCTTGGGAAAGTAAAAATTAAAAGCAACAAAAAGATACCACTTTTTAAATTAATAAACAGGCAGAATTCAAAGACTTAATAATATCAAGAGTTAACAAGAGTGCAGAAACAGATATTTTAATGCACTCCTGTTAGGGATGCGGATTGCTAGAACCATGTTGGTGGTCAATTTGGTGATATCATTTTACAATCATTTTTAATTATCGATGATAATTGACACAGCAACTCCCCTTTTAATTACCTACCCCTACCTTCTAACTTCATTTCTTTCCTCTTTTAAACTCACAACCTTTTGGCCTAAAGAATTGTTCATGTAAAAAGAGAACATTTCTCCAGTGTCTAGGTCAAAGTTCTTTAACAACCTGACTGATGCACATGGGTGGGGATCTCTGCTGTCTATCATAGATACCCTAGAAGTCATCAATAAAATTGTAAAATTGGGCTCAGAGACATCCCATTATAAAGCATAACTAAAGTAAAATGAAAAAAAAATGTTTGCTATTAATTGAATGTCACACAGCTTCAATAATAGAGGAAATTTCAGGAATTGGACAGTGATCTTCCTATCATCTCTCAAATCCTTTTGAGCCATAACTAAAAAAACAAAACAAAACACAAAAAACAACTGTTTCCTTTTAGTACTTTCTTCTAGATCCACATTTCAGTCTTTTAATCATTTACCTTTTTGAAAAATAGGAAAATCATCACTTAAACATAGAATTATCATATGACCCAGCAATTCTACTCCTAGGCAACCTTCATCTACACCAAGACTTCTGCGTGAAAATTCAGAGCAATATTATTCATACCAGCCAAAAAGTAGAAACAACCCAAATGTCTGGCAACTGATGAATGGATAAGCAAAACACCATATATCCGTACAATGGGATATTTGGCAATAAGAAGTACTATCACATGCTATAATATGGATGAACCTTAAAAAAAAAAAGCTAACTGAAAGAAGGTCTCACGGAAGACCATGAATTATATCCTCCATTTGTATGACATGCTCAGAAATGGCAAATCTATAGATACAAGCTGTGAATGAGTCATAGTCTAGTGCAGGGAGAGGGGAATGAGGGGCCACTGCAAATGAGCATGAGGTTCCTTTCGGGGGTGTTAGAATTATTCTAAAATTAGATTGTGGCGATGGTTGCACAAGTCTCAACTCACTAAGAATTACCATAAACGGGTGAATTCGTGGTATATAAATTTATCTCACTATAATTTTTAATTTTTCCCTCTATTTTTGGTACTGTTCAGTATTCAAAATAAATTAAATACAGCTAAGAACAAAAGAAATGTTACAAAGTATCACATGCTCTTAGACCATATCAGCCTTCTTCTCTTCCTCCTCAAGGTTTTTTTGCCTACATACACCTTCCTCTAGTTGCTAATTGCTTTTTTAAACTTAATTCTCCAACTTAACATCCTATTATGTCTTCATAACAGATGCAATACTGAGACGAGTAATAGTAAATATTCAGATCCTTTTTATGAGAACTGTGTCCTGGTGAATGATAATTTGATTTTTTTTAATGTTTTTATTTATTTCTGAGACAGAGAGAGACAAAGCATGAGCAGGGGAGGGGCAGGGAGAGAGGGAAATACAGAATCCAAAGTAGGCTCCAGGCTCTGAGCTGTCAGCACAGAGCCTGATGCAGGACTCGAACTCACAGACCATGAGATCATGACCTGAGCTGAAGTCTGACGCTTAATCGACTGAGCCACCCAGGCGCCCTGATAATTTGATTTTTAAAAGTCATATATAACCAACAATTTTGAAAAGATAAATTGGTGATAAATATAATTTATGGAATCAAGTTTTCTTCATTTTAAGCAATAAAGAAGGGAGCATTTCACTAGTCTGGTGCCTAGTCTGTCCATGCCTGAACTTGACCTTGTTTAGTCTTTAAGAGCAAAGCTTCATTCTTACATTCCATAGTAGGGTACATCCTTTCTCTACCCTTGCTACAAACACTGGTTTTTAAATAACTAATAGACTGAAACATAAGGCTACTTAAGGTTCTCCCAAGCTATTGTCTATGCATGCTTTGTTACTTTGCATATTGATGGAATTCAAATAGGAAAAGACAAACCTACTGTCCCCTTGTACGTGATGTAGCATGTCCTTCGAATTAGCTTCTTTGTGGGTAATATCTACATGTTCTTGACTCTAAATAATTTTTTAATTATATTTGTCATCTTAATATGTAGTGAGTTTGTGGGATAAATATTTTCTAAAATGGTATTTCATAGATTCTCAGGATGTTAAATTAGTTGGCTGCATATCATTTTCCTAGGGTCTGATTTATAGGCATATGGGGTAGGGGGTAGCGAGAATCATCTACAGAAATTAGAGTAATTTCCTGAAGAATATTGCTGCTACCACTGGTTAAATACAAGGAGCTGGATAATAAATTGTATAATCATTTACATTTTATATGCTGCACACAAATGGATAAAGTTGTGGTGGTTTTTACCCTTCACTTTAACAAATGTACACAAATCTTTGTAAAAGTAATTTTCTACCCAGACAACATTAGTAGGATTGGGGAATTGGAAGTTTCATTGCTACTTGAGTCAGCTTGCTTTGATAACCTCATTCCAAGATTTATTTGTAATAAGAGCAGTTTGATTTCTATTAATACAGTGACTGCCTATCCTTTTCCAATCTGATATATATGGGTTCTTGTCACAACATGGAACAAGGGTGACATCTTGCATATTGAACATCTTGCATTGTTTCCTGGAAGATAGAGAAAAACAATAGTCTTGGAAGTTTAGCTGGTTAAAAAGTATCAGGGATGCCTAGGTGGCTCAGTTAGTGAAGTGTCCAACTCTTGGTTTCAGCTCAGGTCATGATCTCACAAACTGTGAGTTCCATATCAGGCTCTGTGCTGACAGCATGGAACCTGCTTGGGATTCCCTCTCTCTGCTCCTCCTTCTCTGCCTCTAAATAAATAAATAAATAAATAAATAAATAAATAAATAAATAAACTTTTAAAAAGTATAATTTATTTGTTAGCATCATTTTTACAAGCCCCAATAAATACAGATTAGTCTGAAGCCTAAAACTGCAATTTTAGTTGTCCTATCAAATCTTTGGTAGTATCCAAAGGACTGTTTCTGGACCTAATTGATAAGTCTAAGTCTTGATTCTTTTTTTCTTTCTACAAGTATGTAAGATTTTTCTTTGGAAGGAATCTGCAAACATTGCTGTGTTTCATTTATACAACTGAAGTAGTTGCACATAAGATATTTTGTAGTGGCAAGAGGGAGTAAGAACTAAGACAAAATGGATGGAAGCCAGAAACATTTACCAAAAATATCACATCGGCATATAAGACTTTTATATAACTGTAAAAGGGTAGAGGCAGCAAGGTTATGATTAGTAATTATTAAGTCAATTTTTTTTATTCTTGTATTCAGAAGCCCTAAGAGTTCTCTCTAAAAGGATATACAGTTTTTCATTGCCTTGCCGTAAACGGTTTTTATTTTTAATTAGCAATAGCTTCGGCTGGCTTTTCTAACTGCCTGGATATAGTTAAAAAATTGATTTTTGGATTCAAGACAATTGAATACACAAAGGATGATCCCATACAAACACAAAGGTTTAAAAACAAGTGCATTCTTTTATTTGTAGAAGTATGTATGCAGGGACTTCCTGGGTAGATGGAGTAACTGGAGGTTTGTTTGAAGATCAGATGAAAAGAAACAATGACTGTGTTTCTGAGCATACATTTTGATCATAAAGTGTCTGAGGATATGGTTGTGATCTTGATTACCCCATGGTTTGCTGTGGGTGGACGCCTGTCTCAGAAGGACTGGCTATTACATATGAAATAGTGCTAATTTTTGATAATCCTACAGAGAAAATTTCATATTGAACTCAACTCATTTGTTTTTCACATTGCTCCTGTGGTGAAGAGGGTTGATTTCTGTGTTGCTTTTGCTATTTGGCATTTTCTCCTTTGGTAAACAGTGTGTGCAGGCTTTAATCCTTTAACCTTGAATCTGAGCCCTGAGCTATTTGATGGAAAGAGAATCTTTCTTTGTTATATCATGTGACATGGTGAAGGACTTTATTAGTCAGGGTCAACCAGAGAACAGAACCAGTAGGAGATATATTGGAGGTATATATTACGAGATATATTGGAAGGAATTAGCTTAAAACTAAGCAAGTCTGAAGTCCATAAGGCAGGCCGTCAGGAAGATCAGGCTAGAACTCTCAGGTACAGGCCGAAGCTGCTGTCCACAGGAGGGATTTCTTCTTTTCAGGAAAGCCTCAGCTCTGCCTTTATGACTTTTAAAAACATTGAATCAGGCCCAAATTCTCCAAGATATTATGGATTTTAATCACATCTGCAAAATACCTTCATAGCAATCCCTGCATTAGCATTTGACTAGTTTTCTGGGTAACGTAGCCTAGCCAAGTTGACACATCAAAAGGACCACCACCACAACCCACCTAGTGTCCACTTAGTACCCATACACATCTCCGTCAACTATACTTAATATCCAAATAAAGATAATTAGAAAGGCATACTTCTACCTAACATGATACAATTATCACACATACAGCTTGAAAACATGCTAACCCCTCCCCTAGAGGAGGATGTGAAGTCTTTGGGTAATGGTCATTGTTCTTGATATCCTGTAATTTTAGTGCTGTGATGTAAAGTTAATTCTTATTTTTTCAATATTTTTTAAAAGTCTATTTAGCGAGAGAGTGTGTGCATGCATGAGCAGGGGGAGGGGCAGAGAGAGAGGAGAGAGAGAATCCCAAGTAGGAATTCTCACAGGGGGCTCGACGTGGGGCTCAATCTCGTGAACCGTGACATCATGACCTGAGCCAAATCAGGAATGGGATGCTTACCCAACTAAGCCACCCAGGTACCCCAAAGGTAAATATTATTAATGCATCTTATGTTAGATGATAAAGGGATTAGAGGAAAGAAAAAAAATTTAATATACGTATACAAACATAACAAAGTAAGGGAGAAATACTCATAAATATTAGTCTTCATCTCTGCAACTGGCCACATGGCTGTAGCTGGTATTTATAACTATTTTTTTCTGTTACCCATTCCGTATTCCCTTTGCTATCAGGAAACACTTAAGCAGGTCATGGTTCTTTGTCCAGTAAGATGACCCATGCCTTCATTCCCGAGGGGGCAGGGCCATTACCATCATGCCTGAATTGGATTGTTGTAGCTTCCCATTGACTTTAATTATAGGACATATTAACTAAGAGACACCTTAAGGGATTTCTTATATTGCTGACATACTCTTCCTTATCTCCATATGTAGTAGCAACCAACTTTCCTCTCAGATGGATCACCCCACCCTGTATAGTAACCCTCTTCTTTGGTTGTTAATTTAGAACCACAAAGAGCCCAAAGTGGCCACATGGCATATCAACTTTCAGTTCAGTGGAATCCATGTTACATCTCCTCGTAGAAGTATTCCTCCTTTGGAACTAAGACCTCTAGAGCAAGAGATCCTAAGATCGTGGGAAACAGAAGCAAAAATTTTGCTAATAAATCACTCAGGGTAATATGAGTAGAGCCACTCCCATTTCCAACCTTTATTTTTTGGACTTAGGAATCCTAGCTATGGGAGAAATAGCACCACATATTGGGCACTGATTTAGAGCACCCTGGCAGACATTTCCCCAGCCCTGCAAGGTATTCCTTCCTAGCTGGCACTATTGCTGAGACTTTAGGCTATTTTGCTGTACTACCAAGATAGCTGCTTCAGGATGATTGGGGATATGGCAACACCAATGACTTCCATTAGCATGGGCCCATTGCCATATTTCATTTGCTATCAAGTAAGTTCCTTGATCAGAGGTGATGCTGTGTAAAATACCATCATGGGTTGGTAAGGCTTTTATAGGTCCATGGATAGTAATTTTGGTAGAAGCATTGTGTGCACATAAAGAAAACCCATATCCAGAGTAAATGTTCATTCTAGGACCATATATCTGCAGCTCCATGACAGCCACCAAAAGCAGATACCTATAGTCTGTCAAGTGAAGAAAAGAATATATGGCTAGAATGAATGGTGTGGCACTAGAATAACGTTGGAGACATTAGTATATATTCATTTACTTAATCCTCTCAGGCTGCCAAAACCAAATACCAAAGATCAGGTGGCTTAAACAACAGAAATTTGTTTTCTCACAGTTCTGAAGCCTGGAAATGTGAAATCAGAGTGCCAGAATGTTTGGGTTATGTTGAGAGCTCTCAGCTTGTAGATGGCCACCTTCTCCTGCATCCTTACATGGTGGAGACAGAGAACAAGCAAGCTCTCTGGTGTCTCTTCTCATAAGTACACTAATCCCATCATGATGGCCTCACTCTCATGACTCCTCAAAACCTAATTACCTCCCCCAAAGGCTCCATCTCCAAATACAAATACCATCACATTGGGAGTTAGGGCTTTAACATATGAATGGGGGGACATAATGCAGTCCATAGTATTTGTGTGTATGTATACACTTATGAATATATACAAAAATAAGTATAAATATAGGTTAGTACACATAACATGTATTCCCTACCTATGTCAGCCGAGAGGGCCTATGAACGGTGATCCCCAGTGGCAAAGCCCACTCAGTACCCAGATCTTAGTTTCTAAATACCATTCTCCAATAAAAGAAACTAGGACTTCTGAGAGAAATGGCTAATTATTGGGATGGGGCTAAGAAAAAAGAGATGAGCCTGGATGCCGAAAGGAAGAAGTGCTCAAAAATCAAAAGGATGAGGACATGTCAAAGGGGCAGAGAAGCCAACCTGAAAGAGCTTCCAATGGCCAAACCCACGACAATTTGAGCAACAAAATAATGGTGTGATCTGTTACAACCCAAAATATAAAATAAGTACAAATGAGTCCATATCAATATAAATAAATGATAGAATGAATAAACAAATAGAACAAAAGAGACAAATGTTCCTGCATAAGAATTCCAAGAAATACTTCTCCTTCTAGGAGGTAGAGCTTAGTACCCACTCCACTCGAGTGTGAGCTAGACTTAGTGGCTCAGACCCAAGGTATAGGATATGGAAAAGGAAAGTCACACTTTACAGTAGATAAATATGGTGAGCACTACCTTAATCACTGAGGTTAACATCACCAATGATTAGTCGTGTTGATATCATGTAACCCTGGATATAATGTGATAAGGAGGGAACTTCACCTCGGCAGTATTCTTCCCAAACACTTACGTTGTACTAATCATGGGGAGAACAACAGGCAAATCCAAATTGAGGAACATTGTACAAAATACCTAACCAGGCCTCAAAACTGGTCGGGTATAGTCATGAAAGACAAACACTGAGCAACGGTAGCACACATGAGGAAACATGGTAACTAAAGGCAGTGTGATACCCTGGAACAGATCCTGGAACAACAACAACTTAGGCATAAGTGTAAAAACAGATTAAACACTAATAGTCTAGAGTTTAATTAATAGTAATGTGTCCTCATGCACCCCCATGTTTCTAGCAGCACTGTCAACAATAGCCAAGGTATGGAAAGAGCCCAAATGTCCATCGATGGATGAATGGAGAAAGAATAGGTGGTGTATATATATACAATGGAGTATTACTCAGCAATCAAAAAGAATGAAATCTTGCCATTTGCAACTATGTGGATGGAACTGGAGGGTATTATGCTAAGTGAAATTAGTCAGAGAAAGACAAAAATCATATGACTTCACTCATATGAGGACTTTAAGAGACAGAACAGATGAACATAAGGGAAGGGAAACAAAAATAATATAAAAACAGGGAGGTGGACAAAACAGAAGAGACTCACAAATATGGAGAACAACCTGAGGGTTATTGGAGGGGTTGTGGGAGGGGGGATGGGCTAAATGGGTAAGGGGCATTAAGGAATTCTACTCCTGAAATCATTGTTGCACTATATGCTAACTAATTTGGATGTAAATTAAAAAAAAAAATTAAAAGTAAAATTAAAAAAAAAATAGTAATGTGTCCCTGTCAGAATGGCTAACATTAACAACTCATGTTGGTGAGGATGTGGAGATAGAGGAACATATTTGATCTGCTGGTGGGAATGCAAACTGCTGCAGCCACTCTGGAAAACAGTATGGTGGTTCCTCAAAAAATTAACAATAGAACTACCCTACAACCCAGCAATTGCACCACTAGATATTTACCCAAAGGATACAAAAATGCTGATTCAAAGGAGGTACATCACCCCAATGTTTATAGCAGCACTATCGACAATATCCGAAGTACGGATCGAGCCCAAATGTCCATCGACTGAAGAATGATAAAGAAGATGTGGTATATGTGTGTGTGTGTGTGTGTGTGTGTGTGTGTGTGTGTGTGTATATATATATATATATATATATAGTGGAATATTACTCAGCAATCAAAAAGAATGATGTCTTGCCATTTGCAACAACATAGATGGACCTTGAGTGTATTATGCTAGACAAAGTAAGTCAGTCAGAGAAAAATATCATATCATATGATTTCACTCATATGTAGAATTTAAGAAATAAAACAGATGAACATGGGGAAAGGGAAGCAAAAATAAGATAAAAACAGAGAAGGAGTCAAACCATGAGACTCTTTTTTTTTTTAATGTTTATTTTTGAGAGACGGAAAGAGAGCATAAGTGGAGGAGGGGCAAAGAGAGAGAGGGAAACACAGAATGTGAAGCAGTCTCTAGTCTCCAAGCTGTCAGCACAGAGCCCGATGTGGGACTTGAGCTCACGAACCATGAGATCATGACCTGAGCTGAAGTCAGATGCTTAACCGACTGAACCACCCAGGTGCCCCAAGAGACTCTTAAATACAGAGAACAAACTGAGGGTTGCTGGCAGGCTGTTGGGTGGGAAGATGGGCTAAATGGGTGATGGGCATTAAGGAGGGCACTTGTTGGGATGAACACTGGGTGTTATATATAAGTGACGAATCACTTAATTCTATTCCTGAAATCATTATTACACTCTTTGTTAACTAACTTGGATTCAAATTTTAAAAAAAGAAAAGAAAAAAAAAAAGGGAGAGCGCCAAACCATAAGAGACTCTTAAAAACTGAGAACAAACTGAGGGCTGCTGGGGGGGTGGGAGGGAGGGGAGGGTGGGTGATGGGCATTGAGGAGGGCGCCTGTTGGGATGAGCACTGAGTGTTGTATGGAAACCAATTTGACAATAAATTTCATATTAAAGAAATAATAATAAATATAAAGAAAAAGAAAAAAAATTGTGAAAAAAAGTAGTAATGTACCAATGTTGTTTTCTTACTTTTGACAAATGTATCATACTATTTATTATAAAATGTTAATTTTAGGGGAAGCTTGATGAAGAGTATGATGAACGTCTCTGTAATATCTTTGCAACTTTCCTGAAAATCTAAAATTATTCCAAAATAGAAACTATATTTTCAAAAACAAGAAGGTATAGTGTATTATGCAAATGAATCAGAGAAATCATAGGTTTTTAAAAAATAAATCATGATTTTACAACATTAATTATTCAATATCTGTACAGTGTGATCTAAAGGGAGCTGTACTACTTTAGCAAAAAGATGGGATTTTAAGCAGAATTTAGTCGCACTGAATCCCACTGACACTTAAATGTCAGGTGTTTTGGTTTTTATTTCCTTATTTATTTCCTTATAAAATGATGCACGGGTTTGTTAGCAGGTAGTTGAAGGTGTCCCTATGTAGTATTCTCAATTTTCCATCTGAGGCAGGAAGTTAGATGATCTGCTTGAATGTGGTAGAAGCATGAGGAAGGTACAGGGCTGAGTGGCAGTGGGATGGAAGGTTTGAAGAGTAAAAGAGGCTTGAAATTGCTGCCACCAAGAGCTTAAAAGAGGGAAAGAAAGCTAACCAGGAAAACAAAAGATATCTGGGGGCCCTGCATGTTCAACTGACTTTAGAAATGTAAAATTCAACTTATGATTTTCTTTTTTATGTTGTGAAAGCCATATGAATTCAGTAGAAAATGTACTTTGAATTTTGAATTTGGATCTTTTCCCAGGCTACCGATACATCCTACGATCCTCTCTTGTGGTGCTGGACAAGGGCAGCAAGCCGCAGCCCCCAGTCCGCCATGCAGTCACAAGGGTAAACAACGGACACCCTCACAACCATTCTGTTTTTCACTTTCAGTACAGAAATCAATAAATTACATGAAATATTCATAACTTTATTATTTTAGTATTTGTTTTAGATAATTTGGCCCTACTGCAGGCTAATGGAAACATTCTGAGCTTGTTAAGGCAGGCTAGGCTAAGCTATGATGTTCAATAGGTAAGGTGTATTAAATGCTTTTTGACGTACTATATTTTCAACTTATGATGAGTTTATCAAAACATAACCCCATCATAAGTTGAGGAAGATCTGTACTGAATTTATACTGCCTTTGTGAAAAGTTAAGTCTCGGGGCACCTGGGTGGTTTCAGTTGGTTAAGTGTCCAACTTCAGCTCAGGTCATGATCTCATGGGTCATGAGTTGAATCCCTGGGTCAGGCTCTGTGCTAACTGCTCAGAGCCTGGAGTCTGCTTTCAATTCTGTGTCTCTGTCTCTCTCCACCCCTCCCCTGCTCGTGCTCTGTCTCTGTCTCTCTCTCAAAAATAAATAAACATTAAAAAAAGAAGTCTCTTAGAACATTGAAGGGGCGATATATGTAGGGAAAATATACAGAAGTGTGGAATTTCATAATTCTGGAAATGGATTACAAGGCAGTGTAGTACAATAATTTAATATCTCTAGCTCTGTAAAGAGACCTGAGATCACATCTCAGCTCTCCCACTTATGAGTTGTACGGACTTGGGTAATCATTTAACCTTGCTAAGCTTTGGTTTCCCCAGCCTTTCTTAAGAAAACATAAGGTGGTTGTCAGACTTAAGAGAGGAATCATTCTCACGTGTTACTGCTCTACTGGAGAGCATTTGTATAAAATCAAAGAGAAAGGGAAACTGGAAATCTTATTCCACTCTAAGAATTCTTGACTGCCTATTGTTAGCTTCATATCCTAAAAGGAGATGAAGGAAACCAGTAGAGTTGTCATGTTCAGCCTAGTTCATCACAAATGAAAATTGGTGGTAATCAGATGTGTGACCAAAACTTAAGAAAGGCAGAGGGGCACCTGGGTGTCTCATTAGATTGAGCGTCCAACTCTTCATTTTGACTTAAGTCATGATCCCAGGGTGGTGGGATCAAGCCTTGTGTTGGGCTTTGTGCTGAGTGTGGAGCCTGCTTGAGATTCTCTCTCTCTCTCTCTCTCTCTCTCTCTCTCTCTCTCTCTGTCTCTGTCTCTCTCTCTCTCACCCCTCCCCCTCCCCCTCCCTCTCTCCCTCCCTTCCTTCATAACCCCCTGCTGCTCTCCCCCTTACACTCTCTACATAAAATAAATAAATTAATAAGAAAGAAAGAAAGAAAGAAAGAAAGAAAGAAAGAAAGAAAGAAAAAGAAGCATAATTTTCTGATCTGAGACCCAAAAGGGTAAAAGTCCAAAGAGCTAGGAAACTATCAAGAGTATAATTCTGAGCATGTAAACATAAATTAATTGAGGACTTAAGAAAGGATTTTGGGGGGGCACCTTGGTGGCTCAGTTGGTTAAGTATCCACGCAGGCATCCTTTGTTTCATTTTGTTTAAAGGATTAAGAGCAAACCAAGAGTAAGTTTATTATTTAGAAACTGTGATTTGTTAATACATGGCAAAGAGAATGAAACACTACCCAGTTATTTTTCCTCCCAACATGAATGACCTTTGGTCTAGAAAGAGTGGAACACCATTGGTATAAGAAAACTGAAGCAAAAGATAGGTGAGTTTATTTTTTTTTTAATATACATACACACACATGTAGGGGTGCCTGGGAGTCTTGGTCAGTTAAGCATCCAACCTTTGATCTCAGCTTTGGTCTTAATCTTAGGGTCATGAGTTTAAGCCCCGCACTGGGCTCCGTGCTGAGCATGAAGCCTACTTTAAAATACACACACAGGGGCGCCTGGGTGGCGCAGTCGGTTAAGCGTCCGACTTCAGCTCAGGTCACGATCTCGCGGTCCGTGAGTTTGAGCCCCGCGTCGGGCTCTGGGCTGATGGCTCAGAGCCTGGAGCCTGTTTCCGATTCTGTGTCTCCCTCTCTCTCTGCCCCTCGCCCGTTCATGCTCTGTCTCTCTCTGTCTCAAAAATAAATAAAACGTTAAAAAAAAATTAAAAAAAATACACACACACACACACACATCTATGCACATGCAGATATACACATGTATATACATATATACATAGATATAGATATACAAATTCAGTTCTTACAGCTTACTTCATTTGTGTCTCAGGGAAGTCAGAGTTCCTATAGATAAGACTATTAAAATTTTATTGATAAAATTGAGGATTTGTGGGAAACTGTGGAGGTACTGGGGAGCTAAAGATGGATAAGTTGCATGTAAAATGTTTTAAAAAGGAGAGAGAGAGAGAGAGAGAGAGAGAGAGAGAGAGAGAGAGAGAGAGAGAGAGAGGAAATCTCAAGCAGGCTCCATGCCCTGAGTGGAGCCCAATGCAGGGTTTGATTTCATGACCGTGAGATCATGACCTGAGCCCAAATCAAGAGTTGGACGCTTAACCAACTGATCCACCCAGGCACCCCCAGGTGATTCATGTCAGAATCATGTTTAAAACCTCTGCACAAAACTCTCTAATGGCTTCTTGGAACACAAATCTAAACTCTACCCCAGTTTAGAAGACCCTACATGATGTGGTCCATGCATACCTCTCTGACATCCTTGTGCAGTGCTGTCACTCTTTCTCAAGATATTTCAGCCACAATCACCTTTTAATTTCTCAAATATGCTAAGCTTATTTCATCCCAGTCTCTGTACTTGTAGTTTCTTTTGCCTGGAATGGTCTATCCCTAGATTCTTACATGACTGACTTCTTATTCATTAAGGAAAAGCAATCAACTGTCACTTCTCATTCTTCATATTGGCAAGAGTTAAAGAGTGATAACACCATTATTATAGGGCTGCAGGGAAAATATTAAAATGCATAATCTGGTGAAAATATAAATTATTTTGTAGAGCAAGCTGATTCTACAGTTAAAGTTGAAAGTATAGAACTGAATCAAACTGAAGACACAACATATAAAAACTTGTGGGATGCAGCTAAGTCAGGGTTTAGAGAGGAGTGTATAGAGATTAGATTAGAGTCCCTTCATGGAGCTATGGAAACTGAAATCCATGTTATAGGAGAAATAATGGGAGAAACCCAGAACATTTAACCTCCACCTTTTCAATCACAGTTTCTGTGGATGAGGCCCAGAAATCTTATTTTTAGAAAGCTCCCACGTGATTCTGATAATGTCTAGTTTGGGGATCAACAGACAAGATCCTTTCTATGCTCAGGCTGTGCATGTAGAGTTAATTTATAAGTCTTACATGTCCCACTATAATGTAACTGATGCTTGGTAAGCCTTTTATTATAATGCCATTGTCATTATCTTTAGCAGATAGTTTTTGCATATTTTTATGGTCAGTGGAGATTCAAAGTAGTACCAAAATCGCCATTGCTTTCCAGAGTAGGTATGTGCCAAAGGTGGCAGAGAAGTGCTGTTCAGAACCCCATGGTTTCTGATTCCTCTCTTCTGTGTTTGCAGAATCTTTGAGGAATGTGAAAGGAGCTTGCATCTCTAAATGAAGGAACTAATAGCCATAATATGCTGTCATGATTTGTTTTTCACAGCCAGGTGGTTATTATATACTTAGTCACTCTCTGCTCCTACCTCTCACTTTTCTCCAAGAAGCAATCCAGCGTGACACCTCGCAGTGAAATTTTTGATGAAACACACTTACTGCACAGAAGCCTTTTTGTAAAACAGCACAACTCAAAAGAGACCAATTTTAAATTGCAGATTTTTAAAAACTATGGTTCATTTGGTAACTATACAGTAATGTCAATAGCAACAAATGTTATATGAGAAAAACATGCAAAGGGCTGTCTTTGTGTAAATTATATATAACTATTAACATTAAGGTAGCATGATTGATTTCCTTTAAACTACTCACACTGGAGTAATTAAAGGCTTTCATTTTATCCTTATACTCGGGAGCTTTTCATACTGTTGGAGAGTTCTGGGTCAAATGGGTGCCAGGGCATGGCCCTTACAAACTGTAAGAAATACACAGTTTTATAGCTCAAAGCTGACTGCTTTAATTATGGGTTCTTTTAAGTGTTTTTCTTTGAATCCCTCTTAAATGTTGTGTTTTCTTTTTGCCCAGTTTTCTATTACATTCTCATTTACTTCAGTGGATGATGGTTTTATGAAAAGGACCTATTGGCAGGAAAAAAAAAAGATTTCAAAATTGCTGTTCATTTCCTCCAAAGCTATGTGCTCTCAATGGCTGTGAACTGGTTCTAAGGCCTCTGTGGTGGAGAATGGTGCATGTCTACCTATGGTCATATTGAGTATATGAAAATATGAAAGATCTTATAGCATGCTGGTGTGCCTAGGATTTTTATAGAAGGCTCATTGATTCTAAGTCTTATGTTACCAGGTTGGTTGTCCCCTATATAATAATCAGAGCCCTAGAGGGGGATTCTTTGCTCTGTTTGGTCCCAGAAGAAAAGGAAGGTTCTTGATGGTCTCTTTTTATTTTTTTAGGCTTTTATTTAAATTCCAGTTAGTTAACATACAGTGTAATGGTAGTTTCAGGTGTATAATATAGTGATTCAACACTTCCAAATAACACCCAACACTCATCACAAGTGCCGTCCTTAATCCCCATTACCTATTTAACCCATCCCCTCACCCACATCCTCTCTGGTAACCATCAGTTTGTTCTCTATACTTACAAGTCTGTTTCTTGGTTTGCATCTCTCTCTCTTTTCCCCCCCTTTGCTCATTTGCTTAAATTCCACATATGAGTGAAATCATATGGCATTTGTCTATCTCTGACTGACTTATTTCACTTACATAATACTCTCTAGGTCTATCCATGTTGTTGCAAATGGTAAGATTTCGTTCTTTTGATGGCTGAATAATATTCCACTGTATATGTATACCACATCTTTTTCCATTCATTTATAGATGGACACTTACACTTTTTCCATAATTTGGCTATTGTAGATAATGCTGCTATAAATATAAACACTGAGTGCATGTATCCCTTTGAATTAGTATTTTTGTGTTCTTTGGGTAAATACCTAGTAGTGCAATTGCTAGATTGTAAGGTAGTTCTATTTTTAACTTTTTGAGTAACCTCCATATTGTTTTCCAGAGTGGCTATATCAGTTGGCATTCCCACCAACAATGTAAGAGAGTTTCCTTTTCTCCACATTGTTGCTAAAACCTGTTGTTTCTTATATTGTTGATTTTAGCTATTTTTACAGGTGTGAGGTGTTAACTCAATGTAGTTTTGACCTGTATTTCCCTGATGATGAGTGATGTTGAACAGCTTTGCATGTCTGTTGGCCATCCGGATATCTTCTTTGGAAAAATGTCTCTTCATATCTTCCACCCATTTTTTAGATTATTCAGTTGAGTTTTATAAGTTCTATGTGTATTTTGGATACTAACCCTTCGTCAGATATGTCATTTACAAATATCTCCTCCCATTCTGTATGTTGGCTTTTAGTTTTGTTGATTGTTTCCTTCACTGTGTAGAAGCTTTCTGTTTTGATAAAGTCCCAGTAATTAATTTTTGCTTTTGTTTCCCTTGCCTAAGGAGACATATCTGGAAAGAAGTTGCTACAGCTGATGTCAAAGAGGCTACTGCCTGTGTTCTCCTTTAGGATTTTTTTTAAAGTTTATTTATTTTGAGAGACAGAACATGATCAGGGGAAGGACAGAGAGACAGGGGGGGTGGTGAGAATCCTGAGCAGGCTCTGTGCTGTCAGTGCAGGGCTCAAACTCACGAACTGTGAGATCATGACCTAAGCTGAAATCAAGAGTTGGACACTTAACTGACTGAGCCACCCAGGTGCCCCTCCTGTAGGATTTTTATGGTTTCAGGTCTCACATTTAGGTCTTTAATCCATTTTGAACTTATTTTTGTGTTTGGCATAAGAAAGTTATCCAGTTTCATTCTTTGGCATGTTGCTGTCCAGTTTTCCCAACACCATTTGTTGAAGGGAATTTTTCCCATTGGATATTCTTTCCTGCTTTGTCAAAGATTAATTGACCATATAGTTGTGGGTTCATTTCTGGGTTTTCTACTCTGTTCTGTTGATCTATGTATCTTTTTTTTTTTTTTTTTTTTTTGCCAGTACCGTACTGTTTTAATCACTACAACTTTGTAACATAACTTGAAGTCCAGAATTCCAATGCCTCCAGCTTTGCTTTTCTTTTCCAAGATTGCTTTGGCTATTTGGGGTCTTTTTTGTTCCATACAAATTTTAGGATTTTTGTTCTAGCTCTGTGAAAAATGTTGGTAATCTGACAGGGATTGCATTAATTCTGTAAAGTGCTTTGGGTAGTATGGGCATTTTAACAATATTTGTTTTTCCAATCCATGAGCATGGAATATTTTCTATTTGTGTCATCTTCAATTTCTTTCAACAAAGTTTTTTAGTTTTCTAAGTACAGGTCTTTCACCTTTTTGGTTAAGTTTATACATAGGTATATTAATGTTTTCGGTGCAGTTATAAATGGGATTTTTTTCTTAATATCTCTTTCTGGTGCTTTATTATAAGTGTATAAAAATGCAACAGATTTCAGCATATTGATTTTATATCCTGTGATTTTACTGAATTCATTAATCAGTTGTAGCACTTTTTTGGTGGGGTCTTTAGGGTTTTTTGTAGAGTTATCATGCCATCTGCAAAACAGTTTGACTTCTTCCTTCCTGATTTGGATGCCTTTTATATCTTGTGTCTGATTGCTGTGGCCAGAACTTCCAATTATTGTGTTAAATTACAGTGGTGAGAGTGGACATCCCTGTCTTGTTCCTGACTGTAGAACAGTCACATTGGACTGTAGTCCATCCACATTGAGGATGATATTACCTGTGGGATTTTCATGTATAGGTTTTATTATGTTGAGGTATGTTCCCTCTCAACCTACTTCGTTGAGCATTTTTATCATGCATGGATGTTGTACTTTGTCAAATGCTTTTTTTTTGCATCTACTGAAGTGATCATATGGTTCTTATCCTTCCTTTTATTAATGTGGTATATCGTGTTGATTGGTTTGTGAATAGTGAACCACCCTCACAATTGATGGCCTCTTGCTAATTGTTTTACTCAGCAATCAGATGCCAAAACACATGATTCTATAAACGCCAGAAAATAGATTATAGTTTTAATACTTGTTGATCACAGAGCGCCTGGGTGGCTCTGTCAGTTTACAACTCTTCATCTCAGGTCATGGTCTCATGGTTTGTGAGATTGAGCCCTGTGTTGGGCTCAGTGCTGAGCCTGCTTGGGATTCTGTCTCCCTCCCTCTTTGCTGCTCCCCCATGCTCTCCCTTTCTTTCTTTCTCTCTCTCTCAAAATAAATGAATAAACACTCTTAAAAATACTTGTTGATCATATGAGGTTAATGTGAGCTTCTTGGATGGGTATGAGGAGAAGGGTGAATTGGAATTGTAACTCCTGATAAATTCTCATGAGTCTACTTGAAGGTTAGTTGACTTTTCTTAAATAAATGGGAAATATGCATTCCCTTAATGTAAATGATATAGTCTGATTTCAGAAACTTTGGGTGATATTTTTAAAGTTTGTCACAAAACTTTTGTTGAGAATGTAGGAACAAGGTTCCTTTTGATACATGCTATTATCAGTGGTAAGAGCAAGAAGACTTCCTACTTTACACTCTGGCTCAAATTTAGGAGCTTCCTTTATTTACTTGAAGGTTCATAGTAACTTCCTTTGCAATAGCCCAAACCTGTAAACTATGCATGTGTCCTTCAGTAGCTGAATGGATAAATAAACTGTGGTAAGTCCATACAATGGAATACTATTCGGACATTAAAAGGAATGAACTATTGATACGTGCTACAACTTAGATGAATCTCAAAGATATTATGCTTAAAGAAGCCAATTTCAAAAAGAAATAAAAATAAAAAGAATCCTATTCGATTCCATTTACACATCATTCTGGAAAAGACAGAGCTATCATGATGGCAAACATATCAGTGATTGCCAGGGGTTAGGTATGGGAGGAGGGTGTGACTACACAAGAAGAGTAGAAGGAGTTTTTTGGGTGATAGAACTATTTTGTGTCTTGATTGTGGTATGGTTAAAATAATCTATAGATGTATTAAAATTCATAGAACTATATACCCCCCCAAAAAAGTCAATTTTACTATATTCTAAATTTTTTTTTTAATTAAAATCTTGACATGAAAGTTTTCCCCTACCATTGATTCTCTGGAATCTTCCATATTGATGCCACGTTAACTTTCCCAAAGAACATGTTGATAGTTATTCCCATGCACTCATCATTTATCATGCTATGTAGAACAGCAGCAGTTCTCAAACATTCTTATCTCAGGACTCCTTTACTCTTAAATTTTATTGAGGACCCCAAAAAACTTTTATGTGTATCTATTTAATGTAGGTTATATCTATTATATATATTAGGAATTAAAACAGAAATTTATAAATATTTATTTAAAAATAATAGTAAAATATTAAAACATTTATTTAAAAATAATAGTAAACCCATTACATATTGAAACAAATAATGTATTTTTATGAAAACTATATTTTCCAAAATAAAGAAAATTTAGCGGGAAGAACATCATTGCTTTACATTTTCACAAATCTCTTTTATGTCTGGCTTAACAGAAGACAGCTATTTTCTCACAACTGCTCTGCATTCAGTCTGTTGTGATGCCACATGTTATGTACCTCCTAGAAAATTTCACTGTTCACTCCTGAGAGAATGAAAGTTAAAAAGACAACATGTTAGTGAGAACCACTGCTATAGAGATAGCAGCAGCAACATGGGCTGGTCCTCACCTCATATAGTCAGTGATACTCTATCTGTGTGTTGATTTATCATTGGGCCTTGTTTTTTTTAGAAAGATTTTCAACCACAGTCCTTAACTGACCGCTACCTGGTTTTCTGAATTTCAAATGAACTTATAGGTCTTTGGTACCTTGCATTGGATTAGTCTTGGTTCTAAAATTTTGTATTATATTCACAGTTCAGTTGCAAGATGTCTTCTGGCATATAAACATAACCTCATAAGGTCGTTCTTATCTTATGCCAGATTTCTGAAGCTTCACAAATGCTTGCTTCAATGAAATTGAAATATTGATTATACATCTAGGAATGGCCCTGAATGGTCCACAATGTAAGGAAGAGGTAATAGTTAACTAACTCAGAGTTCTCTGTTTTAATCCCACAAATGCTTCCTGAATTGTAATAATTTCTTCAGTAGATGTATATTAGGCCTTTTCTCTATGTACATCCACATGGAAGGCATTACTGGAGATTCAGAGAAGACAGGGCATGATATCTGCCCTTAGGAAACTGATTGGTGGATAATCTTCATACTTTGTTTACATTTGTATTTCTTAGTTTATATTGAACTAACATTTTCATCTTCCCAACTGTAAACCTTCTTTTAAAGTACTTATTCTACATTGAAATATACATTAATTGACTTAAAGAGCTATTTTCCCTGTTGAAGACATAGAGAAATTATGAAAGCATTTTTGGGATCAGAGCAACAGAACCCAAATTAGTGGTTTGGTTACAACTGCAGTGCAGTGTTTTATTTAGCACAGCTTCATCACCATTCTTTTGTTTGGTTTTGTTTTTTAATTTACATCCAAGTTAGTTAGCATATAGTGCAACAATGATTTCAGGAGTAGATTCTTTAATGCCTCTTACCCATTTAGCCCATCCCCCCACTCCCACAATCCCTCCAGCAACCCTCTGTTTTTTCTATTTAAGACTCTCTTTTGTCCCGCTCTCTGTTTTTATATTAGTTTTGCTTCCTTTCCCTTATATTCATCTGTTTGTCTCTTAAAGTCCTCATATGAGTGAAGTCACATGATATTTTTCTTTCTCTGACTGACTAATTTCACTTAGCATAATACCCTCCAGTTCCATCCACGTAGTTGCAAATGGCAAGATTTCATTCTTTTTGATTGCCAAGTAATGCTCCATTGTATATATATACCACATCTTCTTTATCCATTCATCCATTGATAGACATTTGGGCTCTTTCCATACTTTGGCTATTGTTGATAGTGCTGCTAGAAACATGGGGATGCATCTGTCCCTTCAAAACAGCACACCTGTATCCCTTGGATAAATACCTAGTAGTGCAATTGTTGGGTCGTGGGTAGTTCTATTTTTATATTTTTGAGGAACCTCCATACTGTTTTCCAGATTGGCTGCACCAGTTTGCATTCCCACCAACAGTGCAAAAGAAATCCTCTTTCTCCACATTCTTGCCAACATCTATTGTTGCCTGAGTTGTTAATGTTAGCCATTCTGATAGGTGTAAGGTGTTATCTCATTGTGGTTTTGATTTGTATTTCCCTGATAATGAGTGATGTGGAGCATTTTTTCATGTGTCAGTTGGCCATCTGGATGTCTTTTATGGAGAAGTGTCTATTCATGTCTTTTGCCCATTTCTTCACTGGATTATTTGTGTTTTGGGTATTGAGTTTGATAAGTTCTTTATAGATTTTGGATACAAACCCTTTATCTGATATGTCTTTTGCAAATATCTTCTCCCATTCTGTCAGTTGTCTTTTAGTTTTGCTGATTGTCTCCTTCACTGTGCAGAAGCTTTTTATTTTGATGAGGTCCCAATAGTTCATTTTTGCTTTTGTTTCCCTTGCCTCCAGAAATGTGTTGAGTAAGAAGTTGCTGCAGCCAAGGTCAAAGAGGTTTTCACCTGCTTTCTCCTTGAGGATTTTGATGGCTTCCTGCCTTATGTTTAGGTCTTTCATCCATTTTGAATTTATTTTTATGTATGGTGTAAGAAAATGGTCCAGGTTCACTTTTCTGCAGGTCGCTGTCCAGTTTTCCCAGCACCACTTGCTGAAGAGACTTTCTTTATTCCATTGGATATTCTTTCCTGCTTTGTCAAAGATTAGTTGGCCATGTGTTTGTGGGTCCACTTCTGGGTTCTCTATTCTGTTCCATTGATCTGAGGGTCTGTTTTTGTGCCAGTACCATACTGTCTTGATTACAGCTTTGTAATACAGCTTAAAGTCCGGGATTGTGATGCCTCCTGCTTTGGTTTTCTTTTTCAAGATTGCTTTGGCTATTTGGGGTCTTTTCTGGTCTTACAAATTTTAGGATTGTTTGTTTCTAGCTCTGTGAAGAATGCTGGTATTATATTGATAGGGATTGCCATCACCATTCTTTTTCTTAACACTCCCTCAGTTGTTTACTCATCTGGGAAGAATTAAATAAAAATATTTTAATTAATGAAATTATAACTACATTTCCTTTGCCGAGGGAGCAAATTAAGATCTACTGACATCTTCAAGTATAAAATGCACCTTCGCTAAATGAAGTCTGTGCTAATTTCTAATTACATGGGAGGGTCACATCTTTGCATAAAGCACTGACCTCTCTCTAGAGTTTATATTTCAAAGTGCCTGTCAGCACAGAAATAGATATATAGATCAATGGAACAGGATAGAGAGCCCAGAAAATAAACCCACACTTATTTGGTCAGTTAATCTACAGCAAAGAAGCCAAGCATATATGGTGGGTAAAAGACAGTCTCTTCAATAAATGGTATTGGAAAAACTGGACAGCTATACACGAAAGAATGAAACTGGACCACTTTCTGACGGCATACACAAAAATAAAAAATAAACTCAAAGTGGATCAAAGACCTAAATGTGAGACCTGAAAGCATTAAAATCCTAAAAGAAAACATAAGGAGTAATCTCTTGGACATAAGCCTTAGCAAACATGTTTATGGATATGTCTCCTCAGGCAAGGGAAGCAAAAGCAAAAATAAACTATTGAGACTACACCAAAATAAAATGCATTTGCACAGCAAAAGAAACCATCAACAATACAAAAAGGCAATGTACTGAATGGGAAAACATATTTATAAACGATGTATCCTATAAGGAGATAATATCCAAAATACATAAAGAATTTCACAATCCAACAAAAAGAAAAACATAAATAATCTGATTAAAAGTGGGCAGAGGACCTAAGTAGCCGTTTTCCAAAGAAGACATACCAGTGGCCGTCAGACATATGAAAAGATGCCCAATATCACTAAGCATCAGGGAAATGCAAAACAAAACCATGTGAGGTATCACCTCACAACTGTCAGAATGGCAAAAAAAAAAAAAAAAAAAAAAAAGGCAAGAAGTAACAAGCATTAGCAAGGATGTGGAGAAAAGGGAACCCTCGTGCACTGTTTGTGGAAATATAAATTGGTATAACCACTATGGAAAACAGTATGGAAGTTTCTCAAAAAATTAAAAGTAGAGCTACCATATGATACAGTAATTCCAATGCTGTGTATTTACTGCCAAGGAGGAAGAATTTTCTCTTTCAGTGTCTTCCTAATTGGACCAAGAATCAAATTGACATGAAACAGATTAACCAGAGAAAATTAAATGTAATATTGTACATATGGGGGATCCACACAGACATGGAAATTCCAAAGACAGCAAGTCAGTATGATTCTTATATGAGCTAAAGAGAGATTAGGGCCTGAGGAAACAAAGGGGAGAAAGAGCATTAACAGGAAGGTGAGAGGAGATGTTTAGGAAACAAAGGTTACCCTATTATGCAAATAAATTTCTTAGATAAAGAGGAATCTCTGTTAATAGCTCTCTTCCTGTTAGAGGCATGCAGTTGAGGGGAAAGTAAAGAGATTTTTCTGAATCTTCTGGGTTTTAATTTTGTTTAACTCAAAATAGTCTTCATACCAAAGTGACCCATCTTGGGGCAGCCTTCCCTTACCCCGTACATTATCCAAAGAAAACCAAAACATGAATTCAAAAAGATACATGAACTCCTATGTTTATTGCAGTCTTATTTACAATAGCCAATATCTGGAAGTTAAGATGAATGAATAAAGAAGATATCAATCATATCTATATATATCTAGCTAGAGATGGATATACATGATGAAATATTACTCAGCCATAAAAAGGAATGAAAAAAGAATGAAATCTTGTCATTTGTGAGAACATGGGTGGATCTAGATGGTATTCTGCTAAGTGAAATAAGTCAGATAAAGACAAATACCATATGATCTCTTATATATGGAATCTAAACAGAAAAAATGAACAAATAAAAAACAGAAACAGACTCATCAATACAGAGAACAAACTAGTGTTTATCAAAATGGAGGGTGAAATAAATCAAGAGGATTAAGAGGCACCAACTTTGAGTTATAAAATAAGTAAGTGAAAGAGGCTATAAGTACAGCATAGGGAATATTGTAATAATATTATAAGGTTACAGATAGTGACTAATAATGGTGAGCATTGAGTCATGTATAGAATTGTCAAATCACTGTGTTGTACACCTGCAACCAATATAATATTTTATGTCAACTATACTTCAATAACAATATTCTTCAATCATAAATACAAAACATAAATGAATCAAATGCCTATCAGGCATTACTGCTTGGAGGTCCCATAAAGGTCTCAAGTCCAATGTCTCCTGTATCAGTACCTTGTTCATATTCCCTATTTTCCCAACGATTTCTTTGCATCCATATCTCTTCTCATGCATCTTCAGGGTCTTTTTCTACATGCTCAAAGATCCTTCTCCTTAAAAAACAACAACCAAAAACCCATTTTGCCTTGCCATCAGATCGCTGCCCTTTCTTTTCTTTTTCCCAAACTTCAGAGCATAATCTATGCTCTCTGCTTCCACTTCCCCATCTTCTCTTCATTCCTCATCTACTGTATCACTCAACTAAAACCATACTACCTATGGTCACAGGTATCCTTCTTATTGCTGAATCTTTCTCTTTCTTTTCATTACTCATCTTACTTGACTTCTCAGTTTACATAGCTAATCTTTCTGATATCTCTTTCATTTCCTTCGTTTTTTGTTTTTTGGGGTTTTTTTTGGCTTTTTGTTTTTTGTTTTTTTGTTTTTGTTTTTGTTTTTTACAATATTCTTTCTTCTTTCTCTGCTTATCTCCCTATTGGGAGATTCTCTTCCTGTTGCTTTTTGCTTCCCTTCCTCAAAGTTTGTTACTGCTTCCTTTGCCTCTGCCTACTGTTTAAATATTAAAAATGCTTTTCCCTCTTTTTGATAGACTTCTCTCTGTGGGAAATTTAACTCATTCCAGTTGCTTTTGATCATATCTCTATGCTGAAAACTCTAAAATCTTTATCTCAGGTCTCAGCTTTTCCTTACTGAGGTTTCCAGACCTGTCCTTATAACTTCATGATAATGGTATCTAGCCCAAATGATTTACAGGTTCCTCAGTTCAAGATTTTCAGATCCATACCAATGACCTCCCCCAAGCCCTTTGCCAATGACCCACTCTTTATAATTCTCAGAAATTATACCATCCATCTATTCAGCTAGTCTGTTACTACTTACTATGTATTACATATTGCTCTGTCTTTTAAATGTTGCGTCATTTAATGGTAATAAAAATAATGATAATAATAGAAGGTAACATTTAGATAGTATTTATGTGTTGGACACTCTTACATATCTTACATATGTTAATTCATTTATTTCTTACAACAACCCTATGAGTTACATACTACTATTAACCTCACTTTATAAGTGAAGAAATGAGGCCCAGTGAGGTTGAGTAACTTGCTTAAGAAATCACATCTATTGGGGCGCCTGGGTGGCTCAGTCAGTTAAGCATCTGACCTCAGCTCAGGTCATGATCTCACAGTTTACAAGTTCAAGCCCTGTATCAGGCTCTGTGCTGACAGCTCAGAGCCTGGAACCTGCTTCAGAATCTGTGTCTCCCTCTCTCTCTGCTGTGTCTCTCTATATCTTTTAAAAACAAATAAAAATTAAAAAAAATTTTTAATAAAAAAAGAAATCACATCTCTGAGAATTTATAAATAGCTATACAGTGCCCAGTTCTGTATGACACTAAAGCTAATATTCTAAACTACTACAACTGCCCTAACTACCCCTCGGGGTTAGACTACTCTCTTCCTTGTGCCATGCCCATGTAAATTATGTCTTTTCTGCCTCTGAAGTACCTATTGTCTTCCCAGGACCATTATTCTACCTAGCACACCTAAGGGGTTTGGCATACTTCCATAGATCAATTCTTCACTAGGATGGTCACATCTTTTGGAGCCAGGGACTATGCCAGTGCCTTTTGCATACTATATGCTTGTAAATTATCATTCTTTTTTACTGATTTCCTTACTTCATTCCCTTCATGATCTTCCATTCTCTTCTTGCAAGCTTCCTGTTATATTTATCAACTTCTTATAGCACTTTGCATATACTGTCATCATAACACCTTTCACATTATGTATTCACTGTTGGGCTGGCTAGCTCTTCTGGTTTACCTGTAACTATTCGAAGACAGTCACTTATTTGTTTGTGTGCTCTTATTACTAAACACAGAATTGATGCATAGTAGGCTCTCAGATCATATTTATGGAATATATGGAAGTAAAATTTCTATTGATGATTTTGGAAAGGAAAACAAAAAGATCTAAGAGCATATGAAATATTTAATTTTTCAAATTTTACTCCTTACACTTTTTCAGAATATTTTGTTCACTAACAGGTCCATCTCTGGGGAATATAAAGATCTAGTTGGGACATTTAGAAAAATTATTTTTAAGAGTTCTAAGCAAAAGGGTTATGTGCCATCTGGCTTTACATTCATTGGTAGCCAAATATGCACAGAAGTGGATATCACAACACAAGAAACCATAAATTCTTTCTTTCAAAATAGCAGGTGGAAAATAAATACTAGCTCATAGGACCTCCTTTTGCTACTTGAATTACTTAGCACATCAGTGAATCCATAATACCCCATTTACAGACCAAGCAGACCATTTTTGCTAGATTGATTCATTGAGATGAACAGCTAAAACAAGTTAAAATCCATCATCATATCCCTGCATTAATTTCAAAATGAATTTATTTGGTGTTAAATGGACATTGTTTTTATTGTCTCAAAGATTGGGCTTTTCCTCCAGTAAAACAGAATAATGTATCTATATGGTATTCTAACTTGAACAGTACATAAAGATTAGTAAATAAGGCCCCATTAAAAATACTTATAATGTAAGTAACATGAGTCCCAGTAGCATTTCTAATGTCCATTAATGCTTATTCTGAGGATCAGAGCTCATTTTACTGAGCCATTTAGTCAAACCGTGTGATTATTTAGAAAGTTAATTCATGCATACTAAAATCTAGCTTAAGTAATGCAGAGGGTAGGAGGTAAAACTCTATGGAGACGGTAGTCCTTTTTGTTATTTAATGATCAGCCATAATTAACTTGCAAATTTGAAATAATTAGAACAAATTAAAGGTATTTAACTTTGCCTCCCTAAAGAAAAATTCAAATTGCACCAAATGCAGCTTTAAATTATTCAAATCTCAGAGGTCTGGGCTAGATTTTTTTTATAATGCCTTTTCTATGATGAGAATACCAATCTGCTTTTTGTCAGAAGGCATCCTATCAAGTAATTGTTCTTTGTGTTTAATAAATGACAGCTATTCTTCTTTGTAAAAGTATTCCAGTCTCCCAAGACTACATCAGCATTTCCGTGGCATTTTAATTCAATAAAACAAAAGGTTAATGTTTTTCTACTTTTTAAGGAATGCAAATACAAGTGGTATTCAGTTGGTCCTGAGTGACATTTAATATTTGCCATTCATGCTCAGACAGACTATCGCGATAGGAGGTTTGTGCAAAATAGCGCAGTTAAGGAAGCTTCGGATTATTAGAATTTTATTGAACTTGAAGAACTGAAAATGTTTTCCATTTCCCCATCCTAAGTCAGGGTTACTCAGCTTCCCATCTACTATTTTATAATAGTAAAATATGGAGATATAGTTCAATAAAATGTTAGTAACTTAAAAGTGACTTACATGGTGTGGCAGTCCTAAATGCCACGAGTTTAACCTCTTTTCTTCTGCTGTCTTGAATTTGATCATTTTACCATCACCTTAACAGCTCCAACAGATGCTAAATATGAATAACAGAAACTATTCCTATTAATTTCATCATATCAGTGAATAATGTTGCCCTATATTAGTCGTAGCCCCTCAGTGAATTTTGTACACATCATCTGAACTGCATGAAGTGATAAGAAACAATGATCATCTAACAATTAGGTTTTGACTTTATGATGCCTCTCACACAGTTAATAAATGGTAGAAAGTAACAATCAGTGAATCTTTCTTCTTTTAGTAGCTGGGTCTATGTAGTTCTGGAAATAACATATAGTTATTAATTTTAATCTATCTCAGTATATCTAAAAGTTTATTTGGTAAAAATTTCTCTGCTGTTTCTTTCAATTTGATTTTTAATCAACTGTATTGAAATATAATTTACATTTAGCAACATGCACACATCAAGTTTGGTGTGTTTTAACAAATAGATACACTTGTGTAACTAACATCCCAATTAACATAGGAAGTATCCATCACCCAGGATGTACTTGGAACACGTTACGGTAAATCCCTGGACAAACCCCTGGCCCAGGCAACCAGTGTTCTGATTTCTATCACTTAAAATAGATTTCCATGTTCTAAATCTTCATGTAAATGAAATCATACTATATGCATGTATCTGACATCTTTTGCTCACCATATGTTTTATGTATTTTTGAATGTTGCTTCATATTACATTAGTTCATTACTTTTTTATTACTGAGTAGTAGATTATTGTATAAATATACTGTAAATTGTTTATCAATTCATTTGTTGATGGACACTTAGATTGTTTCCAGATTTGACGGGGGTGGGGAGAGACTGAGCTGCTATAAACATTTCTATAGAAATCTCTTAGTAGGCTTGTTTTCTTTCTCTTAATATCTAGGAGTAAAATTACTATATCATATTGTAAGTTTACTTTTAACTGTACATGAAACTACCAAATTATTTTCCAAAATTATATAACTTCACAGTCCCACCAGAAAAATATCAGAGTCATTTTTGTTCCATGTCATTGCCAAGACTTGGTATAGTCAGATTTTTTCATCTTAATCATTTTAGTGAATATAAAATGGTATCTTGTGTATACTGATAACTAATGATGATATACATCTTTTAATGTTGTTTATTGGCCATTCATTCAAAAGTACCTGTTCAAATCTTTTGACTATTTTTAATTAGGTAAACAACCCAAGTATTGAACATACAATTATTTGTATATTTTGGATACATATCCTTTATCACTATATATTATGAATATTTTCTCCCAGTGTATTACTTGCCTTTTTATTTCCTTAATGGTGTTTTTGAAGAACAGGACTTTTTATTAATGAAGGTTAAAAAGGTATTCTTCTGTGTTTTCTTATGGGGGTTGTACAGTTTTAATTTTTACATTTAAGTCTGTGACTTATTTCAAATACACTTTTATGTGTAGTGTAAGATAGGGCTCAAAGGTTCATTTTTTTTCCTATTCAGATATCCAATTATTCTAGCACCATTTGTGAAAAAACTAATTTTTCTTCATTGAATTGCCTGATGCCTTTTCAAAGGTCAGTTGGATATGTACACACACACACACACACACACACACACACTTGTGAGTTTCTATTCCATTGATCTATCATTCCATTGATAAGAATGTCCATTCTAGGGCTCCTGGGTGTCTCAGTGAGTTAAGCATCTGATTCTTGATTTTAGCTCACATCATGATCTCAGAGTTGGTGAAATCAAGCCCCACTTGGAGCTCTGCACTGACACTGTGGAGCCTGCCTGAGATTTTCTCTCACCCTCTCTCTGCTCCTCCCCTACTTGCACTCTCTTGTTCCCAAAATAAATAAACATTAAAAAAATTTTTTTTGATGTTTATTTATTATTGAGAGACAGAGAGAGAGAGAACATGAGCATGGGAGGGGCAGAGAGAGAGAGGGGCAGGCTCCAGGCTCTGAGCTGTCAGCACAGAGCCCAATGCAGGGCTCGAATCCACGAACCCCAGAGATGATGACCTGAGCTGAAGTCGGATGCTTAACCAACTGAGCCTCCCAGGTGCCTCTATAAATAAACATTTTTAAGAAATTAAAATTAAAAATTAAAAAAACAAAGAATGTCCATTCTTATGTCAATGTCACACAGTCCATACTAATTTAGCTTTATAGTAAAAGCAATGAATCTTGAAATCAGATACTATATGTCTTCAACTTTGCATTTCTATTAAAAATCCCTTTGGCTATTCTAGCTTCTTTTGTTTACATTTTAGGTTCAGTCTACCAATTTCTATTGATTAGATCAATTTGGGGGAGAATTGGCATCCGGAAAACATTGAATTTTCTAATCCATGAACATGGTGTATGTCTTCCATTTATTTAGGTATTTTTAAATTTAACTTAGTAATACTATGTAGTTTTCAGTGTACCAGTCCTTTGCACCATTCATTGAACTTATTGGTGGTATGTAGAAAGAGTATTGATTTTTGAATATTTACCTTATACTACACTCTTGCTAAATGCACATATTCTAGCAAAGTTTTTGTTTGGATTTGGATTTTTGGTTTTTGGTTTTTGGTTTTGTTTTGTTTTGTTTTGTTTTTTTTGGTAGATTCCTTAGGATTTTCAAGTTCACTGACACGTTGTCTGAATAACTGCAGCTTTATGTGTGCCTTTCCAACCTTTATGCCTTTTATTTCCTATTCTTGCCTAATTGCATTGGCTAGAACTTCCAAAAAATACTGAATAGAAGTGTTTAAAGAAGACATCCTTGCTTTGTTCTCAAGGAAAAGGCATTCAATAATTCACCAATAAATATAATGTTAAATATAGATTTTTGGTAGATGCTCTTTATCAGATTTAAATAAGTTCCCTTTAATTCCTGATTTGCTGAGAGTTTTTATCAGAATTTTATCAAATGCTTTTTCTGCATTTATTGATATAATCATGTGGTTTTATGTGGATTTATTTTTGAATGAAGCCAACATTGCATTTTAGAAAAATACTCATTTGGCCATGATGTATACCTTTTAATATATTGCTGGATATTATTTTCTATTCCTTTGTTGAGGATTCTTGTCTCTATCTTCTGGAGTGATAGTAGTTTGTAATATTCCTTTGTCTTAATAATTTAATTACCTTTTGATATCACACAGTAATATAAAATGGGCTGAGAAGTTTTCCCTCCTATTTACAGAAAGCTTGTGTAATATTAGTAATATATCTTCATTAAATATGATAAAATTTACAAGTGAAGCTATCTGGTCAGTTTTCTTTGTGGGAATGTTTGATTATGAATTTCATTTCTTTAATAAATAAAGGGCTATTCATATTTCCTGTTTCTTTTGAGTCAATTTTAACAAGTTATATTTTTCAAGAAAGGTGTGCATTTTATCCCATTTCAATTATTGAATATAGTAGCATAAAGTTGCTCATGAAATATCCTTAATATTCTGTTACTATCTGTAGAATCCATAGTAATATCCCCTTTCTGATTCCTAACATTCATAAACTGAGTTTTCTCTTTTTCATAGTTTGTCTTGGTAGAGATTTATAAATTTTATTAATATTTCCAAAGGGTCAACTATTTTATTTCTTCTATTTTTCTATTTCATGAACTTTTACTCTTTATTATTCCCTTTCTTCTACTTACTTTTATATCTAGTTTGCTCGTTTGTTTTTCTAGCTTTATAAAATGGCTAATTATTTCATTGATTTTAAACTTTTCTTCCTATATAATATGGGCACTTAAGTGCCCTCTATGCACTGCTTCTGTATCCCTCAAATCTTGATATGTTATATTTTCATTTTCATTCGTTTCAAAATATTTATTAATTTCACTTGTGATTCTTTTTGACCTATGGATTATCTAGAAATATGTTACATAACTTCCAAATACTTGACATATTTCTAGATATCTTGGTTTTTATTTTAAAAATGCATATCCTGCTGTGGAGTATAATATTCTATACATGTCAGTTAAATCAAATTAATTAATTATGTTCAATTTTTCTTTACCCTACTGAATTTTTCTTTTTTCTATCAATTGGTAACAAGAGGATGTTGCAATATCCAAATATGATTGTGAATTCCTCTACTTTTTCCTCTGGCTTTATCAAATTTACTCTGGTATTTTGAAACTCTATTTTATTCTGTTGTATATTTTTTCATTTCTTTAATGTTTTATTTATTTTTTATTTTTAAATTTCTTTTATTTTTTATTTTTTAAAATTTACATCCAAATTAGTTAGCATATAGTACAACAATGATTTCAGGAGTAGATTCCTTAGTGCCCCTTACCCATTTAGCCCATGCCCCCTCCCACAACCCCTCCAGTAACCCTCAGTTTGTTCTCCATATTTATGAGTCTCTTCTGTTTTGCCCTCCTCCCTGTTTTTATATTATTTTTGCTTCCCTTCCCTTATGTTCATCTGTTTTGTCTCTTAAAGTTCTCATATGAGTGAAGTCATATGATTTTTGTCTTTCTCTGACTTATTTCGCTTAGCATAATACCCTCCAGTTCCATCCACGTAGTTGCAAATGGCAAGATTTCATTCTTTCTGATTGCCGAATAATACTCCATTGTGTGTGTGTATATATATATATATATATATATATATATATATATGTATATATACCACATCTTCTTTATCCATTCATCCATTGATGGACATTTGGGCTCTTTCCATACTTTGGCTATTGTTGATAGTGCTGCTAGAAACATGGGGATGCATGTGTCCCTTCGAAACAGCACACCTGTATCCCTTGGATAAATACCTAGTAGTGCAATTTCTGGGTCGTAGGGTAGTTCTATTTTTATATTTTTGAGGAACCTCCATACTGTTTTCCAGATTGGCTGCACCAGTTTGCATTCCCACCAACAGTGCAAAAGAAATCCTCTTTCTCCACATTCTTGCCAACATCTGTTGTTGCCTGAGTTGTTAATGTTAGCCATTCTGACAGATGTGAGGTGTTATCTCATTGTGGCTTTGATTTGTATTTCCCTGATGATGAGTGATGTGGAGCATTTTTTCATGTGTCAGTTGGCCATCTTGATGTCTTTTACGGAGAAGTGTCTATTCATGTCTTTTGCCCATTTCTTCACTGGATTATTTGTGTTTTGGGTCTTGAGTTTGATAAGTTCTTTATAGATTTTGGATACAAACCCTTTATCTGATATGTCTTTTGCAAATATCTTCTCCCATTCTGTCAGTTGTCTTTTAGTTTTGCTGATTGTTTCCTTCGCTGTGCAGAAGGTTTTTACTTTGATGACGTCCCAGTAGTTCATTTTTGTTTTTGTTTCCCTTGCCTCCAGAAATGTGTTGAGTAAGAAGTTGCTGCAGCCAAGATCCAAGAGGTTTTCGCCTGCTTTCTCCTCGAGGATTTTGATGGCTTCCTATCTTACATTGAGGTCTTTCATCCATTTTGAATTTATTTTTGTGTATGCTGTAAGAAAGTGGTCCAGGTTCACTTTTCTGCAGGTCGCTGTCCAGTTTTCCCAGCACCACTTGCTGAAGAGACTTTCTTTATTCCATTGGATATTCTTTCCTGCTTTGTCAAAGATTAGTTGGCCATGTGTTTGTGGGTCCACTTCTGGGTTCTCTATTCTGTTCCATTGATCTGAGGGTCTGTTTTTGTGCCAGTACCATACTGTCTTGATGATTACAGCTTTGTAGTATAGCTTGAAGTCTTGGATTGTGATGTCTCCTGCTTTGGTTTTCTTTTTCAAGATTGCTTTGGCTATTTGGGGTCTTTTCTGGTTCCATACAAATGTTAGGATTGTTTGTTCTAGCTCTGGGAAGAATGCTGGTGTTATTTTGATAGGGATTGCATTGAATGTGTAGATTGCTTTGAGTAGAATGGACATTTTAACAATATTTGTTCTTCCTAATTAATTTAGATGCAAATTTTAAAAAATAATTTTTTTTTTTAAAAAAGGAGTATGGCGGGGTGGGGGGGGATAACCTGTTATCCAACTAGAAATCTGATAGAGGGTATGGACAAAGATCTCTCTCAGTTTTCTTGTTTAAAGTTATTTTTGAGAGAAAGAGAGCGAGAGTGCGTGCATGTGCACACCTCAGCAGGGGAGTGGCAGAGAGAGAGAATCCCAAGCAGTCTCCATGCTATAAGTACAGAACCAATGCAGGGCTCAATCCTATGAACCATGAGATCATGACCTGAGCTGAAATCAAGAGTCAGATGCTCGACCAACTGAGCCACCCAGGAGCCTCAAAGATGTATCTGTTTAGTGATGAATTCTTTTAGGAATAAGGAAAGAATGTCCACACTTATCACTTATATTTACATGGTACTGGAGGTCCTAACTAGTGTGATCATGCGTGAAAAATATTGGAAAAAAATAAGTAAAATGGTGTTTTTCTCAAATACTATGACTATCTACGTAGAAAGAAATATCCTAAAGAACCTACAGAAACAAGTACTAGAATTATTAAGTAGATTTAATACATTCATAGAATTTGAGTTCAACATACAAAAATCAATTTTATTTCTGTATGATGCAATTAGCTGTCATATAGAAATACATGTAAAGCAGCAAATAAAATATTAACTGAAATGAAGCATTTTTAGCAACATTAAAAGCCATCAAATACTATGAATAACTTAACAAAAAGTGTACAAAAACTCTATGTTGATCACTATAATATATGGCTGAGACAAATTCAGGAAAACTTAAATAAATGGAAAGAAAGATATACCATGTTCTTAGATTGTAACACTCAATATTGTTAAGATACCAATTTTTTCCCAAATTGAAGATTAGATTCAATACAAGTGAAATGACTAATTTTAGTCAAAATATCAGCTACTATTATAGAAATTGGCAAACATTCTGAAATGTATATGGAAATATGAATGGCCTAGAATAGCAAAAACAGTCTTTTCTATTTTTTTATTTTTGTTTTTATTTATTTATTTATTTTGAGAGAGAGAGAGAGAGAGCATGAGCAGGAGAGTGACAGAGACAGAGGGAGAGAGAATCCCAAGCAGGCTCTGTGCTGTCAGTGCAGAGCCCAATATGAGGTTCAAACTCATTGACCTGAGCTGAATTCAGACACTTAACCAACTGAGCCACCCAGGCGCCCCTGTCTTTGCTGTTTTAGAAAAATTAATTGAAAAACTTGTGCTTCCTAATTTCACGTATGTTAAAGTTACGTAATCAATACAGGTTGGTATTCACATTAAGATAGATAAATAGGTCAGTGGAACAGAATAGAGTCCAGAAATAGACCCACACACTCATATGTTCAGTTGTTTTTTAACAAAGGTATCAATCAAGTCTGTGGAAAAAGGAGTCTTTTAAACAAATAATTCTGGATATACTGGATATAGATACAGGGAAAAAATGACCCTTCATTCCTACCTCACATCATACCTCAAAACTGATGTGATCATAGAGTATTAGAGCATGATCTTCAGAGGAGGGCAGCTTGGCACAGAATATCAGAGCTTGTGCAGGGTAGGGAGGGCTTTCATACTGGGAATGGTATTAGTATTGGAACTTGAACCTTGACCTTCAGTGTGCTGCACTCTCCCAATAAAATCCTAACCCTGAATCAAGCTCAGAGGCTGCTTTCTCTTTTACTTCTGTACACCTGAGCCTTGGTACAAATTTATGATTTCTAATTATTAGGCCTTCAACACTGCAGGATAGTTTTTCCCTTGTTCTTGATCATTTTTATCTTGAATTCCCTTAATACGTATATACTCCACATCCTCACTTCTCTCCTCAATACCCATTTCTTTCACTCACAAGAATGAATTTACCTCCTCCTTCCCAAGAGAATTAAAAATGAAGTCTACATTTGTTCAACTCTGTTTCAATCCCACCACCCTAACAACAGTCAGCCAGCTAGCAAAAAGCTATGGACTTATTGATCCAATTGCTTTCTTGAAATACCTTCCCAGATGTTTCATAAGTACCGTAGGCTACATTTAATTTCTCCCACACTCCCAGTCCTTTTCTCTGTATTGCTTATGCCCACCAATGCTGCCATTCCCACTCCCTTTTCTCCTCACTTTTCACATTCAAACACTTGTCAAGTTCTACCAATTAAAAAAAAATTAATGTTATTTTTGAGAGAGAAAGAGACAGAGTGTGAGTGGGGAAGGGGCGGGGTGTGGGGGGAAACACAGAATCCAAAGCAGGCTCCAGGCTCTGAGCTGTCAGCACATGGGCTTGAACCCATGAACTGTGAGATCATAACTGGGGCTGAAGTTGGACACTTAACCAGTAGAGCCACCCAGGTGCCCCTCTACCAATTTTAAATCCTAAATATGTTTTTAAAATTATCTCTCTTCATTTCCTATGATTGCTTCTCCATTCCAGACTCTCATCATCTCTCACCAGAGCTGTTACAACAGCTCTCTGACTCATCCAGCTTCTTGTAGTCACTTTTGTAGGTCTACGTGGTGCCAGGATAATTTTTGATAAATTCAAGTTGGATAATGCTGTTTTTTTCCCCTTAGCACCTTTCAGTGACTCTGCCTTGCCTACAAAATAGAGCTTAAGCCCCTTATATGAGAAAGCAAGCCTTTCATGATCTGAGCTGAGCCTATCTGTCTGGCTTTACTTGTTGGTATATGTGCTCATGCTGTTTTTTTCTACTTAGGATATCATTCCGTATACCCTGCTTATCCTCCAAAATTTAGTTTGGATGCTTCTGGAATTTCCCTTCAGTTATATAGATGGGTGTCCTGCCTTTATGCTCCCGTTAACACCCTTGTATCTTGAATCATAGCATGTATCATATGGTATTAAAAATGATCTGTTTCAATGTCTCTTTCACCACTAAAATCACTTTGAAAACAGAAACCAGGTCTTGCTCATGTTTGTATACTTAGCACCTAGCATATTTCATATACTCAATAAATATTTGTTTTTCAATTTTGTCCACTCTAGCTCCATAACACATTATCAGGCCTATAGAGTGTGTCCTCAACAAATATCTGATGAATATATAAAGGAATTATTGATTTAGTAATTTACTGAACAGGCACAAAGAAAGCAGAATTCGAGATAACTGATGTTTTTCATGTAAGTGAGAGAATGGTAGTGTCATTAAATGCAAATGGAAGCATGGAGGAACTAGTTTCAGGATAAATGTAATGCCATTGCTTTCACATGAGTTGCTTTGGGAGGTATGGCAAGACCTCCCTTCACAACTTTCTAGTAGCTAGTGGATCAGGTCAGTAGTTTTAGAGAGCAATGGGGGCTAGATGAATCTGTTTAGAAATCATCGTTGAAAATACAATGATGTGACAAGAATCACTAAGAAAGTGCTAAGTGAGGGAAGATTACAGACAAAGACAGAATCTTGAGGAATGTCTGCATTTAAGGGAAAGGAAGTAGAAGGCTCCTAAAACTAGAAAACCAGTCATGATAATATATTCTGAAGTCCCAGGTAAAAAATTTTCAGAAAGGAGTCAGCTGCTCTGAAGTGTCCTGTTAAAAAGACTGTTGAAAGAGGAAAGACCACTAGATTTGCTCTTTAAAAAGTAGTTTTGGGTCGTCTCTCTTTTCTTTTTTGGTAAGTCTGGCTAGGGGTTTTTCAGTTTTATTTACACTTTCAAGAAACCAGCTTTTAGTTTCATTGATCTGTTCTACTGGGTTTTTTTTGTTGTTGTTTCCATACTGTTTATTTCTACTCTAATCTTTATTATTTCCCTTCTTCTGCTGTCTTTAGGCTTTGTCACTCCTTTTCTAGCTCCTTTAAGTATTAGGTTAGGTTGTATATTTGGGACCTTTCTTGCTTCTTGAGATAGGCCTGAATCGCAATATACTTTCCTCTTAGGACTGCCTTTGCTGCATCCCAAAGCGTTTGGACTATTGTGTTTTCATTTTCACTTACTTCCATATATTTTTTAATGTCTTCTTTAATTTCCTGGTTAACCCATTCATTCTGTAGTAGGATGTTCTTTAACCTCCATGTGTTTTAGGGCTTTCCAAATTTTTTCTTGTGGTTGATCTCAAGTTTCATAGCATGTGATCTGAAAATATGCATGATATGATCTCAATCTTTTTGTACCTGTTGAGGACTGACTTGTGACCCAGTATGTGATCTATTCTATGGAGTGTTCCATGTGCACTGGAGAACAATGTATATCCTGCTGCTTTAGGATGAAATGTTCTGAATACTTTTGTTAAGTCCATCTGGTCCAGTGTGTCATTCAAAGCCATTGTTTCCTTGTTGATTTTCTGCTTAGATGATCTCTCCATTGCTATAAGTGGGATATTAAAGTCTCCTACTGTTATGGTATAATTATCAATAAGTTTTTTAATGTTTGTTATTAATATATATGTATATATGTGCATATATATTGGTTCTCCCAAGTTGGGAGTGTAAATATTTATAGTTGTTAGATCTTCTTGGTGGATGGACCCCTTAATTATGATATAATGCCCTTCTTCATCTATTGTTACAGTCTTTGTTTTGAAATCTAATTTGTCTGATATAAGTATGGTTATTCTGGCTTTCTTTTGACCTCCATTAGCATGGTAGATGGCTAGAACTATGAATATGTGAATTCAGCAAAGTTGCAGGATATAAGATCAACATGTAGAAATCAGTTGCATCTCTATATATCAATAATGAAGCAGCAGAAATAGAAATCAAGGAATCGAACACATTTGCAGTTGCACCAAAAACCATAAGATACCTAGGAATAAACCGAACCAAAGAGGTAAAAGATCTATATGCTGAAAACCAAAGAAAGCTTATGAAAGAAATTGAAGAAGACACAAAGAAATGGAAAAATATTCCATGCTCAGGGATTGGAAGAACAAATATTGTTAAAATGTCGATACTACCCAAAGCAATCTACACATTCAGTGCAATCCCTATCAAAATAACACCAGCATTCTTCACAGAGCTAGAACAAACAATCCTAAAATTTGTATGGAACCAAAAAAGACCCCAAATAGCCAAAGTAATGTTGAAAAAGACAACCAAAACTGGAAGCATCACAATTCTCGACTTCAAGTTGTATTACAAAGCTATAATCATCAAGATACATGTGTCTGGTACAAAAACAGACACATAGATCAATGGAATAAAACAGGGAACCCAGGAATGGGCCCACAAGTATCTGGCCAACAAACCTTCAGCAAAGTGGGAAAGAGTATCCAATGGAAAAAAGAAAGTCTCTTCAGTAAATGGTGCTGGGAGAACAGGCCAGTGACATGCAGAAGAATGAAACTGGGCCACTTTCTTACATCATACACAAAAATAAATTTTAAATGGATGAAAGACCTAAATGTGTGACAGGAAACCATCAAAAATCCTATGAGAAAAAACAGGCAGCAACCTCTCTGACCTCGGCTGCAGCAACTTCTTACTAGACATGTCTCCGAAGGTAAGGGAAATAAAAACAGAAGTGAACTATTGGGACCTCATCAAGATAAAAACTTAGGCACAGCAAACAAAACAATCAACAAAACTAAAAAGCAACCAATGGAATGGAAGAAGATATTTGCAAATGACATATCATATAAAGGGTTAGTATCCAAAATCTATAAAGAACTTACCAAACTCAACACCCAAAAACAAATAATCCAGTTAATAAATGGACAGAAAACATGAAGAGACACTTTTCCAATGACAACATCCAGATGGCTAACAGACACATGAATAGATGCTCAATATCACTCATCATCAGACAAACACAACTCAAATCCAGACTGAGATACCACCTTACACCTGTCAGAATGGCTAAAATGAACAACTCAGGCAACAACGGATGTTAGCTAGGATTCAGAAAAAGGGGAACCCTTTGCACTGTTGGTGGGAATGCAAACTGGGTGGAAATTTTGAGTTTTCCTCAAAAACTTAAAAACAGAATTACTCTACAACCTAGAAATTGCACTACTAGATATTTATCCAAAGGATACAAAAATGCAGATTTGAAGGGGGCACATGCACTCCAATGTTTATAACAGTGCTATCAACAATAGCTAAATTATTAAAGGAGCCCAAATATTCATTGATTGATGAATGGATAAAGAAGATGTGGTATATATCCACAATGGAATATGACTCAGCAATCAAAAAGAATGAAATCTTGCCATTTGCAACAATGTGGATGGAATTACAGTCTATTATGCTAAGCACAATAAGTCAGTCATATGTGGAATTTAAGAAACAAAACAGATGAACATAAGGTAAGGGAAGCAAAAATAAGATAAAAACAGAAGTGGCAAACCATTAAAAGACTCGTAAATACAGAGAATGAACTGAGGGTTTCTGGAGGTGTGTTGGGTGGTGGGATGGGCTAAATGTGTAATGGGCATTAAGGAGGACTCTTGTTGGGATGAGCACTAGGTATTATATGATTAATCACTGGGTTCAACTCCTGAAACCAATACCACACTGTATTTAACTAACTTGAATTTAAATAAATACATTTTAAATTAGTTTTAGTAGGTATATCTTTAAAATTGATTATTGTTTTCTAGAGGTTTGGCAGAGAAGGAAAAGAGAGGAGATGGTACTTTTTATTTAAAAAGTACATGATTATTAGATGAAATGAAAATATAGGGGCGCCTGGGTGGCGCAGTCGGTTAAGCGTCCGACTTCAGCCAGGTCACGGTCTCGCGGTCCGGGAGTTCGAGCCCCGCGTCAGGCTCTGGGCTGATGGCTCAGAGCCTGGAGCCTGTTTCCGATTCTGTGTCTCCCTCTCTCTCTGCCCCTCCCCCGTTCATGCTCTGTCTCTCTCTGTCCCAAAAATAAATAAACGTTGAAAAAAAATTTTTTTTTAAAAAGAAAATATGAAGAAATATATAAACTAAATTATAAAAGCTATTCCCTAAGTCACTCTATTTCTGCTTCTTTCCACAGGTTTGGTATCTATTCATCTAGAAGTTTAAAAATACTTTTTGTGTATTTTTGTTTTTACAAAAATTAGGTCACATTATATACATTCTATTATTGCAAATTGCTTTTCTTTCTATTTCTTTCTTTCTTTTTTCCTTTTTCTTTCTTTCTTTCTTTCTTTCTTAATATTATGTCATGAAGTTTCTCCACAGTAGTATAAAGAACTACTTCATTCCTTTTAATAACTGAATATTGTTCCTTATAATAGATGTATCATGGGTTTTTTTTCACTCATTCTTCTATTGAATATTTGCCTTCAATTTTCTCCTATTACAAGTATTCTGCAGTGATCATCCTTGAACAAATATTCTCATACTGTTGTTTATGTAATTCTATAGAATAACTTCTTAAAAGCAAAATTGTTAGGAGGTAGGTGCATTTTTATTTTGTGTTGACAAATCACCCACCAGAAGGCTATACCAATTTACAATTCCTCCAGTAATGTATTAAAATGCTCTTGTCCCCTCACTGTCACTGACGCTGAGTATTATACTTTCCCACTTATGGGAAGAGTTTCTGGTTTTAGATTTAGGGTTTGGTTTTTAATGGAAAGTCTGATCTTGTTTGTAATCCTCAGAAAGAATTAAGTTGAGAGGAGGAATTTGTAAATTATAAGAAAAGGAGAAAACTGATAGGCCATAGTCACAGAAGGCATAGGTCACTGATATCAAGAGTACGAATAAAAGGTGTGATTTTCTTTGGAGACATTAATAGAGGAATAGTAGATAGGTAAAGCTGGAAATAAATACAAAGGAAAGGAGAGATTTTTTTTTTCTAGTCATCTTTATTTTAGAGAAATTAGAAGCCATGTCCCCTGTTGAGATAGTGGATTACCAGGATTGGGTTTGGAATAAAGGTGTAGAAACGGAGTATGGAAAATGGGGTGAAGAAGCAGGAAGCAATCAGCTTTGGGAGGGATAAACATTGGCTAGTATTGGGGACTCAGCTGAGTTGAGAATTAATGAATTTAGGGGAGTCAGTAGTCTTGGTCGCATTAACTTTCATATGAGAACAAGCAAAGATATAGTCCTTGGATTTGCCTGCATTTGGAGCTTCTGGGTTAAGGTAAATTTATCTTACATTCACAGTGAGATAGTTTTATTCTCTTCTTTTTCCTGTCTCATGAATAGAAGTTATATGAGCTAAGATATATAGCCACTGGTGAATCCACATGGGAAAGTGATCTCTGAATTCTGGTTAAAAAAAAAATTTAAGAGTATAAATTTAATATGCTGCATTATGCTCATATAAAGCCATACTACTAATAGTTTTTGTTTCTTTATATCACTCCAAACATAAAGCTATTTAATTTCTTGGTTTTAGTAATACATTTGATATGGGCAGACATTATTAAAAATTCTGATCAACGTAAACCAGAAACCCAATGACTTTGATAGGTTTATATGATTATAATCCTGGTCAAATTATTTCTATCTAGGGATTACCTCTGTTTCTGGAGAGTTTGTTTAGTCTTAATATTTAGATTCTACTTTTTGAGTAAAAGTCTTCCCTCTCTCTCTCTCTCTCTCTCTTTTCACTTTAGTACTCACATTCTTCATGGGCATGGGGAAGACAATACCAAAGTGTCATGAGTCTGTGGTTAATTTAAGTGTGAAGGAAGAGGCTGGTGGAATAGTAATGAATATACATCATTCTAACACTTCTTTCTAAAAAATAAAATGTTGTAAGGAAATGTGTTAATGGTGAGAACACAGTTTATTAGAGAGAAAAACATATGTACATGTGTTTATTTTCATTAAAATTCCTTTTTCTCCATATTTGCCTTGTTGACTTTAGAATGAAATGATGTGGGGACAGAGACCAGTTATTCCACATGCACCATTGTACTGCTCCTTACATACTCTGGGCACATAATAAATACTGTAACAATTGAAAATGAGAAACACAAATGCATGTTGAAGCAAATTGGTGATATTTTAATCCCTAATGTTCAATTTTAGTACTTGGAAACATTTTAGTTATGCAAGTCTTGTTTTAGCATACTTTTTATTTCTACAGATATTCTGGTTCTTAGTCATACTCTGTGGCTTTATTAGCAGTTTCATGAGTCTGAGTCTCATTTCCCCAACTCCAAATATAAGCTTTTTGAGGATAAAGACCATTTCTTTTCCAAAATTATTGTGGAAAGTTACAAAACAGACCTTCTATAAATTATTCAAATTATATTTCAATAAAAAATAAGAAGAAAAAGAAAGTCCTTACTGCCATGAATTGCATTTTAACTCATGCTGAATTTATATGCCTTTATGTGATCGCACACCCCCATGTATGCTGTCTACATACAGCCCATTCTTGTTTATTCTTTTTAGTTTATTGAAGTCAAAATATTCTGACTGGCTGCTGGGAGCATCATCATCCATCAAAAAGTACCAGGAGTCTACTAACAGTGGTGAAAATAGAAGGGAGAAGAAGACAGTTGGGTTTCAATCACAAACAGAAGATAATGCCCTATGGACATGTCAAAAGAAAGATGCATATCGACCCCAAAGAGGTAAGCTTAGCATTTATAAGTAGCAAAAGAAGAAGCTGTTCCAGGGCTAGTGGTTGCTAGTGGGTGCTAGCCATGAACTCCAGACGATTTCTACAACCCTGAGCAAGAGTTAAGTATGTTACAAACTGACATGTGCCTTCAAGGCCACAAGTAGCACATTTGCTAGATCACTGAATCACATCATCCTTTCTCTTAGAATACTCTTCTGAGAAACTGTCCAGTTTGTCTCTCTCTGCAAGCAGCAAACTATAAGGATGATTCAATAGTAAGTATGGTCATAGACACAAAATAATGTTCAAAGTGAGTAAAGAGGACAGGAAATTGAATATAAATTTCTTCTGGGAGAGTAAACTCTAACAATTACAGTTAATCCTCAATTAACTAGAAATATAGGAAGGGTGGAGGAGAGGTCATGGACAATTCTACATTGTGGCTAAAACAAAACCTCATAAGTCTGAAGCATGTATTACCTAATAGTCTTTTAAGTGCCAGCAATTCTTCCTATTTTAGATGTCACAGATATTTTAAGATTTTATTTTTAAGTAATCTCTACACCCAATGTAGAGCCCTGACTTACAACCCCAAGATCAAGAGTCACATGCTCCACCAACTGAGCCAGGCAGGCACCCCAGATGTGACAGATATTTTTAAATAAATCAATTGTAAAGTAACAGTATGAAACGTTGAATGAAGCAGTCAAATTTAATTATGTTTCCCTATTGTTTCTGGAGCAGCTTTTTTCTTAATCTCTCCGAAAAAAAAATTTTTAAGTTTATTTATTTTGAGTGAGAGAGTGTGTGAGCAGGGGAGAGGCAGAGAGAGAATTCCAAGCAGGCTCTGCACTGCCAGCACAGAGCCCGACATGGTGCTCAAACTCATAACACATGATATCATGACCCAAGCTGAAATAGAGCCAGATGCTCAACCAACTGAGCCACCCAGCCGCCCCTCTCATGAAATTATTAAGGGAAGGACTTCATAGCAGAATGCAGCAAGTCTAAGCTTCATTGTAGAGGGAGATGTACAGGAAAGAAATGGCCACAAAGTCTTGGAGCCCCCTCTGCTCACTCTTTTCAAGATATCTCTTTTTCCTGCTCACAGCCATTAACCCTGACTTCTGTCTTATTTACCTCTTTTTTTTTACTGAGCTGGTACTTGCCCATCTCTGCTAGTAAGCAACCAACTTTTGATGATCTCTCTAGCCGCTCTTACATTTATGTATTTGAAAACTGGGCAGTGCTTTATTAGATCTTGTATAGCGTGCCCTTATCACCTGCCACCTTTGTCATGATTTTTTGTTTTAATTATGATTAATCCAGGAATAGTTTAATCTTCTCCCAAATGATTGAGAGATGATAATTAGTCCAAGCTTCAGAAGAAAAAGTATCCACATTTGAAACAAAAACAAGTATATTTTCTTTGACATAAGGCAGAAGTTCTGCAGACCTCCATTGTGTTAGGACAACTTAGACCAACTTTTGTCTTGTTAGACTTTGCTACCAGAAACAGAAATGAAATTGAAGAGACTTCATATCAGAGATAGAATCTTCTTTACTTTCTCTGCTAGTCCTTGAGAGATGGGAAACCCTTCACTCTTTTCTTAGCCCTTGTACTTTGGAGAATAGAGAACCAATCAAAACTGGTGTGGTGGTTACACGGGAAAGCTTAACATAGTTTTCTGTTAACTTGTCAACAAATTTGTGTTGTGTGTCAGCACTAAAATAAAATGGCAAAATGAGAAAAATATAGTGTAATAGCAAAGGGACAAATGACTTGTGTTATTGGTTAAGACCACAGCCACATTCTAGGGCTGCAGTGGAAAAGGCACTTTGAGAAAGGTACCATCAGGCCAGCCCTACCAGTGGTGGAGGTTAATCTCTCCTGGGCCCAGCTACAGAAGCTGTAAGCCTGGAAAGGGCTTGTGTCCAAAAAAAATCAATTTCTAATTTGAAACAAAATCATTTTTGACTAACAGGGGTTCAGAACCCATTACTTTTTGCTGTATAGTCTGCTGACATTTCAGCACTTTCTGTGGTGCACAATGAATCCTAATAGTCATTTTATAATGTTGCTATACCAATCAATTTAACCAAGAGAAAGCTGTTACAATTCTGCAAAGTTTTCAGGAACAGTGTTCACTCATGGTTTTAGTTTTTTCATTAGCTTTTTTCCTTTTTTTTTTTTTAAATGGGGAAAGGTTGTGTTGCAGTGAAAAAAAAAATAGAACCTTTTTCATCTTTTTAAGAGAGTTTGTTTTAAAGTATTCACAGGAATTAACCTTTTTTTTTTCCTTCTTATAAGAAGGACTGTCGTGTGTTTTTTGCTTCTTTTATTCTTATATGAGGCCATTGGCAAAATTACGGTACACCTGATCATTGAGGAGCTGACGTTGCCTCTTTGGGTCCTTCTGCTTATCGCGGAGCTCGTGCATAGATCACAGAGTAGGGCAGTTGGTATTTACGGTGGCTCCCAGCCAGATGGGAGACAGGCCTTTCACGATGTGTTGCCAGGGGTTTGGACACCCTGTTTATCATAAGGCCAGTGACCTAGCACTAATTGCTTAAGTTATACCGCTTGGTTTAATGTCTCTTTAATTGGTTTCCCCTCCTTAACGTGTCTAAATTTTTTAACAAACTTTTCTTCTTTGTTTCCTTTGTTGTCTTTAATCATTAATTACTACATAGGATGTTTATTTCAGGACCATTAATCTTTATTATCAGTCACTTATCCCTTTACATTTTCTATCCTCCTCACCATTCCATCAACTTTTTTGATACTAAATACACCCCCCCCCACACACACACACATACACACACATACACACACATACATATACATGTATATGTATATGTATATGTATATGTATATGTATATGTATATGTATATAAGTATAGACCTCACTGTTGTCTCTCTCAAGAAACAGCCTGGGGATCACAACAATGTATACAGTATTGTCAGAATTACTTAAAATATAAATTGTTTTTCACTTGTCAATGATTGGAATATTCTATTTTAGTTTTATTGAGCTATATGAAACAAGGAGACATTACTTAGGAAAATCTGAACTTGAGTCAAGAACTTTTCAGCCAAAGGCACAAATCTGGAAACACACACTGTTCTTTCCTCTTTTTTTCCTCCCTACTCAGCAGTGTTTTTTTCCCTCTCCCAACTTGCCTCGAACCTCCCTTTTCTTACCAATCACTGATTCCCTTTCATAAGAGCCCTCCCAGCTGAGGGCATTTTCATTCTGTTATGTTGGCAGGCTATCAGAGGCCATGAGGCCACTGAGCAGACATGTTCCAGAATCAAAATGTTAGGCCTCAGGGCTTGGCATCACCTATTTCTAAGTGAGGCTGTAAAGCCATCCCAAAGCCCCCTACTGCATTTAGAGCTACCTCCTGTTTGTTCCTTTTTCATGGACCTCTGAATCTTCTTAAAACTTCAAGAAAGGCTGAACCTAAAGTAATTTGGATTTAACTGATGATATTGACTGTGCCCTTCATTTTGTCTTTGGGCTTTTTTAGGCTCTATAATATACAGTAGCTATCACTCGTTGACAGCCCCTGAGGGGCTCCCAAACATATTTTTCTTTTACTGAAAGAGAATTGTTATAGACTCATCTGAAGTGAGGAATAATCTCTGGAGCTCCTAGGTGTTCCTCTAAGTAAGCTTGTGCTTGCAATGATGTGAATGTTCTTTGTAGTCCATGATAGATTAATATAGGTGACATGATTAAAGAAATAAACAAGTTGGAGTATCCAAAGTATAGAAGCCATTTCCATTTTGCCTCTAATGAACACTTATTTATATTTCTTTTATTATTAACATCATCATCATTATTGTATGTTTAATCATTAGAAATGTATATCACAAGATACTGCTTCTGATTCCCAGAAGTCTGAGCTAAAAGATTTGTTAAAAGTTGAAGCCTTTATCAATAGAACACAGAAGACAACCATAATATAGGGGTATGAATAAACCCAGATATGTAGATTAAATTGTCCTGCTCAGTCCCTTTAAAAAAGGAATTCAACTGGGGCGTCTGGGGTGCTCAGTCGGTTAAGCGTCTGACTTCGGCTCAAGTCACGATCTCTCAGTTTGTGAGTTCAAGCTCTGCATGGGGCTCTGTGATAACAGCTCAGAGCCTGGAGCCTGCTTCAGATTCTGTGTCTCCTCCTCTCTCTGCCCCTCCCATGTTCATGCTCTCTCTGTTTCTCGGTAATAAATAAACGTTAAAAAAAAAAAAAGGAATTCAACTGCAAGAGACCAGGATTAAGAGTTGAAGTTGCTGTATATGGAATATTGTCACTTAAAGCAGAGACTCTACATTTCCCATTGCCCACAGCAGAAAGAAGTATCTCAAAATACTATATAATTTACTTGTTTTTGAATATTGTACATCTTCTCCCACTAGACTATGAACACTCCATATTTTACAGTTGTGTCCGCATGAGAACATTGCTTAACATGTAGTAGGTGCTCACTATATATTTGTTGTATGAATTAATATAACATTAAGTAGGTAGGTAGGTAGATCTTTCTGTTTCTTTGCCCTGTTTCCCGGCCATTAAGATCTAATAAGTTAGCTTTTTCATCCTCGGTACCTACAGTGATTTAGTGATTTAAGAAATATATATTCTTCTCCCTTCAAAATCCTTATGATTGGCAATGTCAAAGAGATATCAATGGAGTGTGGTCTTAAAAACCTCACTGCTTTGGGGCGCCTGGATGGCTCAGTTGGTTAAGCATCAACTCTTGATTTCAGTTCAGGTCATGATCTCACGGTCCATGAGTTCAAGCCCTGCATTGGGCTCTTCTCTGGCGGCATGGAGCCTGCTTGGGATTCTCTATCTCCCTGTATCTCTGCCCCTCCCCATGTGTTGTCTTTCTCTCTCTCTCTCAAAAATATATATTTAAAAAAAAACAGCACTGCCTTAAGAATCAAGAAAACTGTAGGGTTTTTAATGTTTTCTTTTATTCTATTTCAGATTTATTTTTTTTAATTTTTTTTTAATGTTTATTTATTTTTGAGACAGAGAGAGACAGAGCATGAATGGGGGAGGGGCAGAGAGAGAGGGAGACACAGAATCAGAAGCAGGCTCCAGGCTCTGAGCCATCAGCCCAGAGCCTGACGCGGGGCTCAAACTCATGAACCTGAGCTGAAGTCGGACGCTCAACCGACTGAGCCACCCAGGCACACCTCTATTTCAGATTTAATTTATATACTGTAAAATTGCATAGGTCTCAAATGTACAGTCTGATAAACTTTGACAACTGTATATATCCATACAATTAGGATATAGTAGTTTTCCATTCTTCGTGAGAGCTCCATCATGGTCTTTTCCAGTCATTCCCCCCTGAAAATCTCTCTCTTGGTCTTCACATGACTGCCTTCTGTATCCTCACATGGCCTTTCACTAGCAGCATGCATTCCTAGTGTATTTCTCTCTTCTTTTAAGGACAAAGGGTCATATTGAATTAAAGGCGACCCATATGACCTCATTTAGCCTTAATTACATCTTTAAAGCTTCTATCTCCAAATACAGTCACATTCTGAGGTATACTAAGGGTTAGGACTTAAACACATGAATTTGGATGAAGTGGGGGAACACAATTCAGTCCATAACAACTACTTTCTTTCCAGTCTTTATGCTTTTTCTTTTTTTTTCTTAACTCATTATTCTTCCTAGGACTTCTTTTACAGTGTAAAATAAAATGGTTAATGTGAACTTCCATAGGGAAGTCCTGATCTTACAGGGAAAGCAGTCTTCCACCATTTAGTATGATTTTATTAGCTATAGCGGGTTTTTTTTGTAAATGTTCTTTATCAGGTTAAGAAAGTTCCCTCCTCATTTGCTGGGAATTGTTATCATAATGAGTGTTGAATTTCATCAAGTCTTTTTCGTGTACCTATTGAGATGAATTTTCTTCTTTATTCTGTGAATTTGATTATTTACACTGATTGGAAGATATTGGTATATAATACCCTTTTTTGGTAATGATCTTGTCAGGGTTTGGTATCAGAATTATGCTAGTGAGTTATGCTTAATGAGTCAGGAAGATGTCAGAAAAATGGCAGAGAGGCTCCCCCAACCCCCAGAACTACTGAAAACCCTAGCAAAACTGCCAAAATCAGCATTATCAGAACTCTGGAAGATAGTGAAAGATTACCAAAAAGCAAGCAAATGCTTAGCCAGGAAAAAGGCCACTGAAACATGGTAGGAGAACTTTGTGAAGTTTCAATTTAGCGTTGTCCCACCCCCATCCCCAGCATGGCAGCACACTTGAAGACAACATCCTGAGTTCCAGGAATGAGCACCTGGTCCCAGAGGAAGCAGAGCAGATCTGGTTCTCAAGGAATTGTGTTTGTCTGTTTGCACCTGTCTATTTCCTAAAGGGTTCATCCAAGGGACTGTCTTTGTTTTTCCTAAGTCTGAACTTTCTCAGAACAGAAGAAACTACATGTAGGACATTCCTTGCAAACATTAAAAGCAAAGTGAACACACCATTGCTTCCTGGAGTAAAAAAGTAAGAGGTGAGACAAACAATAAACACACCAAAAGCCAACAAATTAGACAACCATAGATGAAATGGACAAATTCCTAAAAACACACAAATTACCGAAACTGACTCAAGAAAAATAGGAAATCTGAGTAGACCCATAACAAGTAAAGTGATTAAATCAGCAATCAAAAACCTCCCAAAAAGGACAAGCCCAGGATCAGATGACTTCACTGCTGAGTTCTATCAAATATTTAAAGAATTAGCACAAATCATTTTGTAACTCTTCTAAAAAAAATAAATGAATAAAAGAGAAGGAACACTACTTCACTCATTTCAAGAGGCCAGCATTATTCTGATGCCAAAGCCAGAGAAAGACATCACAAGAAAACTATATGCCAATATCGCTCATGAAAACAGATAAAAATATCCTCAATCAAAGAGTAGCAAAACTGAATGCAGCAGCATATTAAAAGAATTACATACCCTAACCAAATGGGATTCAGCCCAGGAATGCAAAGGTAGTTGAACATACAAAAACCAATCAGTGCAATATATCATATGAATAGAGTGAAGGGGAGGGGTGTCTGGCTGGCTCAGTTGGTAGAGCATGTGACTCTTAATCTGAGTGTCATGAGTTCAAGCCCCACCTTGGGCATGGAGGCTAATTCAAACAAAATTGAATGAAGGAATAAAAAAACATCAAACCAACATGGAAAAATCATTTGACAAAATCCAACACTCTTTCATAATAAAAACAATTAACAAAGTAAGGATAGAAGGGAACTTCCTCAACATGATAAAAGGCATATATGAAAAACGTAATATCATACTAATATCATACTCAATTGTAATAGACTGAAAGTTTACCCCCAAGATCAGAAATAAGACAAGTATCCCTGTTTTTGCCACTTCCGTTCAACCTTGTACTGGAAGTTCTAGCCAGAGCAGTTAGACCAGAAAAAGAAATAGGAATGCCTGGGTGGCTCAGTCAGTTAAGCGTCTGGCTCTTGTCTTCAGCTCAGGTCATTATCTCATAATCTGTGAGTTCAAGCCCCACATCAGTCTCTCTGCTGTCAGCGCAGAGCCTGGAATGGATCAGATCCTCTGTTGCCCTCTCTTTCTGTCCCTCCTCTGCACTGTCTCTCATGCTCTCTCTCAAAAATAAATAAACATTTTTTAAAAAAGAAAAGAAATAAAACATATCCAAATTGGAAAGGAAAAAGTTAAACTTTTAGCAAATGAGATTATTTTACATATAGAAAATCCTAGAGGATGCACAAAAAACTCTTAGAGCTAATAAATGAATTCACCAAAGTGGCAGTCTAAAATTCAATGCTCAAAAATCACTTACATTTCTACACACTAGTAATGAACTACTGAAATTAAAAAAAAAACAATTCCATTTATATTAGCATCAAAACAATAAAATACCTAGCAACAAATTTAACCAAGAGTATAAGACTTGTACACTGAACAGTACAAAACATTGCTGAAACAAATTAAAGAAGACCTAAATGGAAAGACATTTTGTGTTCATGGATTTGAGTATTTAATACTGTTGAGATGTCAATATTCCCCAAAGTGATCCACAGATTGAATGCAATCCCTGTCAAACTCCCAATATCATATTTTGCAGAAATGGAAAAATCAATTCCAAAATTCATACAGAATTTCAAGAGTCCCCAGATAGTCAACACAATCTTGAAAAAGAGGAGCAAAGTTGAAGTACTCATACTTCCTAATTTTGAAATTTACTACAAAGCTATAGTAATCGAAACTATATTGAAATTATACCTATACCTGGCATGAGGATATATGTGTGTGTGTGTGTGTGTGTGTGTGTATGTGTGTGTGTGTGTACACACACACACACACACACACACACAGATCAATGGAATAGACTTGAGAATCCAGAAGTAACCCATACATTTCTGGCCAATTGATTTTCAACAGGGGTTGCCAAGACAATTCAACAAATGAATAGTCTTTTCAACAAATAGTGCTGGGACAACTAATTGGATATTCACATGCAAAAAAGTGAAGCTGGACTCTTCATTTATATACCTCAGGCCATACACAAAAATTAACTCAAAATTAATCAAAGAGCTAAAAATAAGAATGAAAACTATAAAACTCTTAGGTGAAAACATCGGTGCAGGTCTTCATTTTTCATAGATTAGACGGTGGTTTCTTAGATATGACACCAAAAGCACAAGCAACCAAAGAAAAAATACATTGGACTTTATGAAAATTATTTTAAAAATTGTGTCAAAGAACACTTTCTATAGAATGTAAAGACACCCCCACAAAATGGGATAAAAATTTGCAAATCCTATATCCTATGTGTCTGGTATCCAGGGTATGTAAAGAACTTTTATAATGCAATAACAAACAACTAAATTAAAAACTGGGCAAAGGGTTTGAATAAATATTTCTCTAAAGAAGATATTCAAATAGCTAGTAGGCACATGAAAAGATGTGCAACATCACTAATTATTAGGAAATCCAAATCAAAACCACAATGAGACACTGCTTCACACCCACTAAGATTATTATAATTTAAAAAATGGAAAATAACAAGGTGGAGAGGATGTGGAAAAATCAGAACCCTCATTTAAAATAATAGAACCACTATGGAGAATGGTTTGGTAATTCCTGAATAAGTTAAACATAGAATTGTCATATGACCCGTCAGTTGTACTCAGAAAAATAATCGACAACAGGTGTTTATGTTTTTTAATTGTCTTTTATTTATTTTTAATGTTTTAAATGTCCATTCATTTTTGAGAGAGAGGGAGACAGAGTGAGAGTGGGGAAGGGGCAGAGAGAGAGGGAGACACAGAATCTGAAGCAGGCTCCAGGTTCAGACTGTCATTGCACAGCCCAATGCAGGGCTCCAACTCATGAACCACGAGATCATGACCTGAGCTGAAGCCGGACGCTTAACCGACTAACCCACCCAGGTGCCTGACAACAGGTGTTTGAACAAAATTTTGTACACAAATGTTCATAGCAGCTTTATTTACAGTAACCAAAAGGCAGGGATACCCAAATGCCCATCAACAGATGAATGGATAAACAAAAAGCAGCATATCTGTACAATGGAATATAATTTAACCATAAGAAGGAATGAAGTTCTGATATGTGCTTAACATGAATGAACTTGAAAACATTATGCTAAGTGAAAGAAGCCAGACGCAAAAGGCTATATGTTGTATGATTCTATTTATATGAACTATCCAGAAGGGACAAAGCAGGTTAGTGGTCACCAGGGCCTTAGGAGATGGGAAAATGGAAAATGACTGCTTAATTGTTAAAGGTTTTTTGTTTGAAGTGATGAAAAAGTCCTGGAACTAGATAGTGTGATGGTTACCCAACATTGTGACTATACCTAATGCCTAATACTGTACACCCTAAAATGGTTAAAATGATAAATGTGTTATTTTTCCACAATTTTTTAAAAAGTAAATGAGAAAATATTGTTTTCTCTCCTCTGTTTTCTGAAAGAAATGTATTTATAGCAAATATATATGTTCATAGCAGCTGTATTTAGTTGGGTAGTCTAAACTGTGGTAACCAATAGAAAAAATATCAATGGCTTAAGGAACAAGAAGTTTCTTCCAAGATCACCTTGAGTTTTATAGTAACACTGGTTAGCGGACTTTGTTCATGGCCACCTCTGCCCTGCTGCTTGTGTTCATAAATAAAGTTCTATTAGAATACGATTTCCATTTTTACATATTGTCTGTGGATGCTTTCGTACTACAGCAACAGAACTGAATATTTGCAACAGGAGCTCAATGGCCCACAAAGCCTGGTATATTTACTCTGCGGCCCCTTCCAGGAAACTGTTGGCCTTGCCATACCAGGTCAGCAAGGAAGAGGAAGGGTATGAAGAGTACATGTGGAAGGTTTTTATAGGACAGGCTTAAAATGGCACAGAACACATCCACTGGTTTTCCACTCAACCACACATAATTATAAGGGGAAAGGAAATATAATCTACCGGGGTGCCTGGGTGGCTTAGTAGGTTAAGCGTCGGACTTCAGCTCAGGTCATGATCTCACGGTTCATGAGTTTGAGCTCCGTGTCGGGCTCTGTGCTGACAGCTCAGGGCCTGGAGCCTGCTTCTGATTCTGTGTCTCCCTCCCCTCAGCTCCTCCCCTGCTCACATTCTGTCTCTCTCTCAAAATAAATAAAGATTAAAAAAAATTTTTTTTAAAGGAAATATAATCTACCTGGTGCCCAGGAAGAAGGGAATTTTGGTGAGTAACTAGCAGCCTCTGCCACAGCAAGCATTCTCCATAATAGTCCCAAACCAGAAATACTCTAAATGTCCATCAATAGAATGAATAAAAAGTCATAATGCATAGAGTGGAATACTATATAGCAAAGAAAACAAACTGCAGCTACATAAATCATTAACATGGGTAAATCTCATGGACTTAATATTGAGCAAAAGAAGTCTTCAAAAGAGTAGATATTAGTATATTTCTATTTTTATCAAGTTCAAAAGCAGCAAAATTAAGTCACGTTTTTGAAATGCAACCGTAGTGGTAAAACTGTAAAGAATAGAAAGGGAATAATTATGACAATAGTAGCTGGCTCCTGGAAGTGAGAAGAGGTTATAATCAGGGATGGACGTTAGTGATGCTTCCAGGTGGCAGTGCTGCCACTTTATTTCTTAATCTGCAAAGGGTTTGTTTTGGTATTTTCTTTATCATTTATTCTGTCTTTCTTTTTAAGTTTATCTTGAAAGAGAGAACACGCACCCATGCAAGCGGGGGAGGGACAGAGAGAGAGGGAAAGAGAGAGAATCCCAAGCAGGCTCCATGCTGTCAGTGTAGAGCCCAGCGTGGGGCTTGATCTCACAAACCATGAGATTATGACCTGACCTGAAACCAAGAGTTGGGTGCTTAGCCAACTGAGCCATGCAAGTGCCCCTATCATTTATTCTTTAAATGAAACTGAATATATACTATAACTCAGGGACTTTTAAAATGCAAAATAAAACAAAGGGCCCAGAAACAGCGTTTTCCTCAAAGTTGAACTCTAAGAAGTTATTTTACCATGAGATATTGACTGATGGATGGACATAGACCCCCCTAGATGTAAATAAGATATGCTCCATTATGTTCAGTTCTGTGTGTGCAAAAATATATGTATGTGTTTATTTACATATTCAAACATATTTATGAAACTTATCAGCCTAATGGATAATATTCTTAACAGCACTTTTATTTTTTAAATGTGTATTGTCTTTGTGTGTGTGTATAAATTTAGAGATGTGTAGTTCTATGAATATGCATAACTATATGTAATTGTTGATATGCTTAATATTAAATAAAATTGTATAGAAGAAATGAACATAATTAAAAGCTGATATTTAGCTTCCCAGAAACTTAGTAAGGAATAGAATTTAGAGTATCAAGAAAAAGGAATAAGCTTGTCCTATGTCTTAGAGCAATCGTTCTTAACTTTTAGCAGTCTCATATCCTTTTAGAATTTGATGAAGACTATGGCTCTTTTCCTTAGAAAAATGAATGAGCACATATACACACATTATTGTGCCTGCAGCTATGACGGAGTCTCACATTCATGAAGTACAGTAAAACCTTGGCTTACAAACATAATTCATTCCAGGAACATGCTTTGTAATCCAAAGCATTCGTATATCAAAGTGAATTTCCCCATAAGAAATAATGGAAACTCCGATGATTCGCTCCACAACCCAAAAATATTCATATAAAAATGATTACAATATTGTAATATAATATAAAATAATAAAGAAAATACAAAATATAAAGAAAAATAAACAAATTAACCTGCACTTACCTTTGAAAACCTTCGTGGCTGGTGTGAAGGAGACAAGAGAGAGGAGGGTTGTTATGTAGAATGACTTTCATTATCACTAATGGATGTTGACTATAGTACAGTATTAATAAACTCTTGTCAGATACTATGTTTAATGTTACTGGCAATAAGGCAGCAGAGGAAAAGGTCTATATCTGCAGGCAGCCTGACCTAGAATGAGGCAAAACATTCCTAAGCTTACTCTTGTATGGAAAAGCAAAGGACTGTCCATAGGTGCTTTGAAGTGACAAAAAAATACACTAGTGCCAGTTGTGGGCACCTTCCCACATTCTGAAAAATCACTGATTTTTGCCAAACACCACTGCTTGAGACTGAGTATCTGAGCATAGCAGATGATCACCCACAATCCTGAAGCGAGAGAGAGAAAAGAACCATTGGTTCAGTTGTGATCATGTGACATTGGGCATCACATACTACTTGTATTGCAAGACATCGCTCATTTATCAAGTGAAAATGTATTAGAAATGTTTGCTCATCTTGCAGAACAAGTTACTCACAATCCAAAGTGTATCCATGGATGCCATGCAAGTCCCTGGGCCCTCTGTTACAATTCCTTCTTTAAATTGTCCCCATCAAATGTCACCTGTCTCCACCAAATTTTTGATAGAAATATCAAAACAGAATAAATAATGTTCAGGTCTTCTATAGTAGTGATTACAGAGATAATGATGTTCTTTCACTGCTGGGCATTTCTTCTTCCCTCTCACCTCACCCACAAATCCCTTTCTGTTGGTCGTATCCCTGTTTGCCCATTAATCTCCCCTCACCTCACCCAGGACTCTGTCCAGACAGTTGTAGGAGTTGTGAGCTGCTTTACCTCCCTCCCTTCTCTCTGTCCCACCTATTCCAGGTTCTGCCACGAAAATAATCTCTCCAAAGACCAGGTTGTTGTTTTTTTTTTTTAATTGTGTTTGTTGCTGCTGTGTTTTACTTTTGAGCCACCTAGCACAATGTTTAAGATCAGTTTGCCATACAAAATCAAAACCCAGCCTTGTTCTTACTAGCTGTGTGATACTGGACCTGGGGCTTGACCTTCCTTATCTAGAAAATGAGGGCAATAATATAATTTAAGGACTGTTGTAAGGAATAGTGAGATAATGCATGTAAAGTGATTTAAAGTGATTAGCAAGGTACAAGGACGTAGTGATGCTCAATAAATACTTCCTGAATACATTAAATATTTAGCCTTGAGGTTTCTAATTTAATGCTTTTGCTGATTCCATGCTCCTTATTCCTTCCTATCACAATACCACCGCCTGCATTAAATCTTTTTAAATCCTATAGCGATATGTGATCTCTTCCACTTCTTAATTCCTCAGACTTTTCTGTTTATTATGGTGGAAGAGCTTAATGGTGAAAAGCTCTGGGATCAGATTATCTGGACATGAATATTGGTTCCTTCACTTAGTAGCTTTGTGGCCTTGGGCAGGTCACGTAAGTCCCCTATGGCTTATTTTGCCTATCTGTAAATGAGATATAAAACTGAGTATCTATTGCAAAGGGTTTTTATGAGGATCAATATAACTAATTTGTAGAAACGGCAAAACTAGAGAGAGAGAGAGCTAGAGTGCGGATACAAACAGAACAGACAGGGAGAAGGGACTGGCCACAAATGCACGTAAGGGAACTTTTAGGGGTGACGAAATACTCAGTTTTATACAGTATGTGTTAGAAGTTCATTTTTTTAATGTTTATTTATTTTTTTGAGAGAAAGAGAGCACAAACAGGGGAGGAGCAGAGAGGGGGGACAGAGGATCTGAAGCAGTCTCTGTGCTGTCAGCAAAGAGCCTGATGTGGGTCTTGAACTCACAAACTGTGATTTCAGAACCTGAGCTGAAATCAAGAGTCGCCTGTCAACCAACTGAGCCACCCAGGCCCCCTGTGAGAAAATATTCTAACCCTGGGTTGTAAAAAGAAACAAGTGAATCTCATGACAAATATTTTTAAAACTGGGTTGTGGCCATGCTTTCATAAGCTATAGAAATCTACTCTTTCTCAAACTGTATGCTTAAGATGGTTAAGTTTTATGGCATTCAAATTATAATGAAGCTTGTTTTAAGTGTATTTGTTTATTTATGCGTGCATGCTGGAGCATGAGCAGGGGAGGGACAGAGAGGGAGGGAGAGAGAGAGAGAATCACAAGCAGGTTCTGTGCTGTGGGTGCAGAGTCCAATGCGGAGCTCAAACCCACGAACCGTGAGATCATGACCGGTGCTGAAACCAAGAATTGGATGCTCAACTGAGCCACCGAGCCACCCCATAAGGCTGTTTTTAAAAAAGATAAATGATATATGGCAAAGGCCTAGAGAAGTACCAGGCACACACTAAGCATATTGTTGTGTCTGTTAGCTGTTATTACCTTATACTGCTTTGGGTTATTTATGATTACCAGATTGTTTAGAGTATCTCGTGTTCCTGCTCTCACACCTTCCTTCCCCTGCCCTAAACTAAGTCTGAGCTTAATCCTGGCAATAGCCCTTGCCCATGATTAGGTACTTGCTAAATATTTACTGACTGAATGCACCATAGGTAATGGTGGAGTTTATGTCTAGTATGAAAATGTATTGGTTTGGGTTGAGGGTCCCACAAACTTGTGTATACAAAGAGGACTGAATTGTGCATTTAGGTGGCTCATCCTTCACCTCAGTACATAATAAAGAACAGTTAGTATTGAGTATAGCTTTTGAATACCAAGGATCACGGTGATTGTTTTGATGCTAATCTCTGTAGATAGAAGACTCTTGCTTTCTCTAGACCTGATTTTCTCTGGTCACACCTGAACGGTGCCATTCCCAGAATTATCATACTGTATTCTTGGCATTTGAGGGTCTGGTATTCCCTACACATCAAAGCTATCTTGGTCTTACTTGAATAGTTACGCTTCCCTCAAAGAAAAAGTACATCTTCCCATATAAGTTCTTTAAGCAGCCTACACAATTGTTACCCAGGAACCAGAAGAAAAACTGTGAATGAGATTCTAACAGTCTTCGAAGGAAAAGGAGAAGGAGAAAATTATTATTAGAAATAATAATAATTAGAAAACAAACAGAAACGAAAAACCTTTCTGTCCATGCCATCTCATTGAGCACTCCAGAGGAGAAAACTAATTATCAACTCAACATTGTTTATTAGAAAGGAACAGAGACCAGATCAGCCCTAGGATGGTTAGGTAAGCATCTCTTCCAAGCAGGCATTTGTTTTAGCCCAGTGTCTAGTTCTTTGAAAGAAATATTTAAGATTTATGCCTACCTTGAATGTTTTGGGTTTAACTTAGGGGCCTAGGTGGTACAAAGTCCTGGGCTCAAAGAGAAGAAAGATCTCTTCTTAGGATAGGGAAAGGGAACAAAATAAAGCAATCTACCTTCTTGGGCATTTTCACAGTAAACTCAAATCAGCAGGAAGATGACAGGCCATCAGGTTTAAAAACAAAACCACTAGCCAGTCTGTTACCGCACAGATGTACTTTTTTTAAACAAGATACTGTGGATCTCTGATGTTTACAAAATCAAAACAACCCACTGAGTTTTTCCATCTGCCATTGTTTCATTTCAGAGAAAAGAAATAGCTTACTTTTCAAGCTTGGGGATTTTTGTAATGTTTAATATATCACTCAAAATGGATTTTTCCATTTCCTTTTAGTGAAAGCCCAAATTAATTCCTTTATTGTTCGTACAGGGACATTGGCAGGAATTAGAAAAGATGCGTCCACATCTCCTATGACAACAGGAAGCCAAAAGGAGCTTGTAATCACAACCACATCATCACTGCAGCATGACACTTCCCGGTAAGTGGTTTATTTTCTTTTAATGTTTATTTATTTATTTATTTATTTATTTATTTATTTATTTATTTTGAGAGAGAGAGAGTGCAAACAGGGGAGGAGCTGAGAGAGGGGGTTTAATATTCTTTAGGTAAGAGCATTTGGGAGGAGCTACTTAATAAGGAGTGGAAAGTCTTGACAATTCTTAATAACCATTACTCAGAAGAAAGGCCTTATGTGGAAGCATCTGGATTTGGCCAGGTTGAACTCATGGAGCCCTTTCCTTTATACATGCCCTGCCTTGATTGAAACTGGTTATTGGCAAGGATTTCCAAAGAAATGCAAAGCTAATCCTATCATTCATCAGAAAATGTGCTTAGCAGTAGGTCTTTCCCAATTTATCACAGAATGGTTATATACTTTGACTATAAGTTTAACTAATTGAATTAATTGATACTGAAAATTATGGTGGGTTTTGTATTACAGTTTTAAAGGGTCTGTCAACATTTACTGATACTAGAAACATCTGAAGAGTTAGTAGTTTGATCAGCCTTTTCTGGAGTCAGGAAAGAAATAGGGTATTAAAATTTCTTACATCCAGTAAGCCAACTGCCATATTATTCATTTAAAGCTGAATATATAAAGATCAACACCAAAAAGGCATAGTTTAGGGTTTCTTGGTAATACTATTGTTTGAGCCTTAAATTCTCAGCATCTTATCAGATGAATATAGATTTTAAGACTTCATTTTAATTATAAAGAACTTTGGGGAAATAACTCTAATGTAGAAGACAGTAATAATGGTTGCCATCTATTAGCATCTATTATGTACCCAGCACTTTTTATGAATTATCTCATTTAATCTTCATCACTGCTTTATAAAGAGGTACTGCTATCATCCTCATTTCTAAAATTAGGAAACTAAGAGACTGAGTGACTTGTCTAAGGTCACCCAGCCAATAAGATGTAGAAGTAGCATTTCAGACTCCAAAGTCCATCATCTTAAATATTGTAATTGTTGACAACGACAGCCTCCTTATTTTGAAGGTGACCCTCAATTGAAAGAAAATTTAACCAGTTTACCACATTCTTTGTCCATTACTCCTTTCTTTTATTTTTAATGCTGCCATTATTAGCATTTTCCAAGTACCCACAGAGAGCTGTCGTTCTGAAATGTTGCAAGGGCTCCCTCCTTGGACCACTTAGCAGTGTGGCTGAATGCTTGTACTCAAAGGTCCATCTCAGTTGCCTTGAAGGCTTCCTCTGGAGGAGGTACAGGTAAAGAGGAGAAATGATCCAGATTTTCTGGGGCACCTGGGTGGCTCAGTTGGTTAAGTGTCCTACTTCGGCTCAGGTCATGATCTCACGGCTCAGGTCACGACCTCTCAGTTTGTGGGTTCGAGCCACCCGTCGGGCTCTCTGCTGTCCGCACGGACACCAGTTTGGATCCTCTGTCTCCCTTTCTCTCTCTGCCTCTCTCCCCTGCTTGTGCATGCATGCTCTCTCTCAGAAATAAAAATAAAAAAAGAAATGGTCTGGATTTTCAATCTTAGTGAATTTTCCTATTGAAGATTAAAGTGAGATCCTTAATGCTACTTTAATGTGTTTTTGATGATTGCATTTCAGTTTAGAGAGAAGCATGAAAATAAAGAATAAAATATTTCCCCAGTAAGAATTTTGTAGAACATTCTCAGCACACGTTTTCTGAATGGACCATATCAACTTTGTACAATTTTACAAGCCCAGGTTAAATTTGCTGTGAAGACTCATATTTACACACCAAAAAAAAAGGATTCTCTGTTAGTTCTTAATACTGCAAATCAGCTGAATATAGTTTCTCAAAGGTTTCTTAAATAATGAGTACTTGGCTACATAAAAACGATGTGCAACACACTGGACTTCATCCTTAGAAGTGCATGATGGCATATCATAGGTCTATTATACAAAGCGTAGAGTTGAAAAAAAAAGATCCAGTACTATGAAAATCAGTTACCAGGAAGGCACAGTGGTTGCTTTCCAGACTTCAGAATCAGGATTATTTGAATTATTTTTATTTCAAAGTATAGAAAAGGAATTTTTTATAGACTACTTTTCAGTTACACACAAACTCTTAATATAAGACAAAACTCAGTTCTTCATCCTAACAAACCTTTGAAGGTACTGAGAACAAGAGTAAAAGCCTGTCCACCCTTAATTCTGGGAATTTTCAAAACTTGCAAAAGAGGATGAGGGTGGGACAGATGCTGGTGGGAAAAAGGTTCTTGTTTATTCTCTGATAAGCACTAACACCTAGAAGAGTCCCACATGGTTCCATGTGCAGGTGATAAAACCAGGCGTGCAAAGTCAGTCATCTTTCTCATTCACAATGTGGGCTGTTAATTGTTCTTTCTGCTGCCTGTCAATATAATGTGAAATTTTCATTCCCCATTCAAGATGGAAAAAGTTGTGGCTGAAAATGTTAACATTTGCATTTTTATTTGTTGATTTATTTAAAGGACAGCCTCTCCTGCAGCAATCCATCACTTGGTGACACCCCAAATATGAATAATGTATTGTAGACTTTGCGGTTACAATGTGTAATAAGTGCTAGAGACAGTAAAGGAATGTTAACTATGTTGCAAATGTAATATTTATTGACTCATAAAGTTTATTGCTTTCAAGGTTCAATAATACTGACCATAGGACATTAATATCGCTTATCCTGATTTTAGCTGGGCACCTTTATATGTAGAAATATTCATCTATCTCATGCTAACAAAATAAATACGTAATTTACAGCACAAGCAAAGGAGGCTTTATAGTTTTCTGTGCTGAGGGCTGCAGTGCTTCTTTGTCGGGCCTTCGGCATTGGTCACACACCCCTGAGCTGTCCGAGAGTGAGCGCGGCAGTCATCTTGGCACAAGAGCGTGGTGCTGTGGCACCAAACAGTGCCATGCATTTCTGCCTCACTGGCACAGGTAACACCTCACAAACCCACTTCCCCTGGAGAGAGGACTAGAGGGCTTTCCTCCCTGTTGTTCTGAACACCTGGTGGGGGGTGCACCTATGATCAGAGAGTTCAACAAATACTTCTCCTGCCATGACCCAGAGTCAGAGTTTACAGATTCCACTTGATTCTCTGGTCTCCAAGGTGAAACCAGAGCTGGTCAGGTTACCAACCAATTTGTTATGAGCACAACTGTTACTGATAATTAACCCTTTTGTGCCTTCCAGAATTAAGTATGCCCATTGCCACCAAGAAAGATCATTCAGGAAATATCTGACACCCAAAGCAAAAGAAGTCATGTTAATTAGCAACCATCAGCTGTAATTGTCATCCCCATTAAGATGCAGAATTATGTATTTCTTCGTTATAAATAACCTTTCTAATTGTACTTGATGTATGCCAATTTAATCAAAAAGTATACTTGCAACAGACAGATATTTGCATTAATGTAGCTTTGGATCTTCAAATTTTTTATTTCAAATTTAGTGAGAAAAAGCATATTAACAGCTGGATATTCTTTATATGTGGGTATATTTTTCTATCTAGGTATGGAGATCTAATATACTTTATATTAAAATGAAGACAGTATCTTGTGGGATTGTTCAGTGAAACAGAAATCTTGTTGCTTTTTAAAATGCCAGCGAAGTTTCTCTCTCTCAGTCATATGACAACTCTCATTGGTAATTGTTCCAAACTGATAAACAGAGGCATATACCAGGATTACGTTCTCAGTCCCTGGTGTAAAAAGTAAAAGTGATGCGATTTGGGGAGTGTTGGTGGGGGTCCAGAGCCAAGAAAAAATTCTTGAAATGTCTTTGTTGCAAAAAGGTGATTTTATTAAAGCATGGGGATAGGACCCTTGGGCAGAAAGAGCTGCACTGGGCTGGTAAGGAGGGACTGATTATATACAATGGAGTTGGGGGCGGTCAAGGCAAAAGGGAGTTTTCCAGAAGCACTTTCATATGCTAAAGAAGACTCCTAAAATACTGGAGGCCTAGCTATTGTCAGGCTAGGGTTGTTTTTCCCTCTAGTAAGGCATTAACATGAAGACAGTAGGGAATTTCTGGAGAAATGTTATACTCTGCCTGTCTCAAGTATTTGTCAATGGGCTGCAAGTTATAAGGAAATTTAATTTTACCTGCCATTTCCTTCTTGCCTTTGTTAACTTGGGGCTCCAGGAAACTGAGTCTATACATTTCTGGAGATTACGCTATTTATTGATTAGATTGCCTTTTTCTTGTAATTTACTAAAACGTTTGTAAACTGATGGAGACTCATATGTCCTGCATGACTGTGATCTCTATCAGTTAACCATTGTTTTCTCCCTTTCCTTTGGTCTTGGGCCACCAAGAGTGCCTGAGGAATGTCACACATATCCCACCTAGGGGAGCTGTGCGAGGTGTTAGCTTGCCTTATGCTCCATAATCAAAAGGCTTCTTTCTGTTGTGTCCTGATTCATAAGACTTAAGGCTGATACTATTGCCCTCATGTGTGTGTGTGTGTGTGTGTGTGTGAGAGAGAGAGAGAGAGAGAGAGAGAGAGAGAGAGATGTGATGTGAAGAGAGAAAAGCAAATCTCACCAAACTATGCCCAATTACTGAATTTGGGGAGCTGGAGCTATAGTTGGCCTATTTCTAGGAAGTACTGTTCACCTCTCTACTCCAGCTTTTTTCAAAGAAATTAGTTTTTTACCACAACACAGAGTTGAACATTTTTATTTTGTTTTGTTTGTGTTTTAGATATGTTGGAGAGGGGTGGTTTCGTGGAGCTTACTGTTTGTTGCGGGGGTAGGAATACATATTTGAGTACATATTTTCAAAGGTTTAATAGCGTCTTTGGGGGCTCTTAAAAAATAGCTCAAAAATAGCTAAACTTGTTCTTTTTTTTTTATGACTGCGGTTCTTTGCTGTCAAACCCTATGCTTAATTGTCCTGAAAAATTTGCTGTAAGTTTACGGCTTGATAAGCTGTCTATAGTGTGCTTGCACACAATCATGCTCACAGACAACTATTTGTGCACAGCTGATTTGAAGCTTGTGGAGACTTTTTGCCCATTGAAGTTGAGACTGAGGAACCAGGCTGACAATACTGGAAAACTGGGACCTCATTACACTAAGCCCAGGCTGCAAGTGTTCAAATACCCTGCAATCTAGAACTTAAACTTGTCTCTGTCTTAAAGACAGTATTTTCCTACGTCTTCTTTAGAAGAATGTCTATTCAGGTCCTTTGCCCATTTTTTATTCAGACTGTTTTTTGGTTTGATTTTGTTTTTGCTATTGAATTGTAGGAGTTCCTTATATTTTTTTGGATAATAACCTCTTCTCAGATATATAGTTTGCAAATATTTTCTTTCAGTTTGTGATTGTTTCCTATATACTTTGATGCAGTCCCATTTGTTTACTTCTGCCTTTGTTGCCTTTTGGTATCGGATCCAAAATATCATTTCAAAGGCCAATGTCAAAGAGCTTTTTTTCCTGTTTTCTTCTCAGAACTTTACAATTCCAGATGGTACATTTAAGACTTTAATCCATTTTGAGTTTTTTTTAATCTTATACCATGTAAGATAAGAGTCCAAGATAAGAGTTCATTCTTCTGCATGTGAATATCCAGTTTTCACAGCCCCATTTATTAAAGACACTACCCTTTCCTACTTGTATATTCTTGGCATCCTTGTTGAAAATTCATTGACTACTTATGCTTTGGTTTATTTCAGGGTTTTAATTATGCTCCATTGCTTTGTCTATCTGTTTTCATGCCAGTAGCATACTGATTTGATTACTATAGCTTTGTAATATAATTTGAAAGCCAGAAATATGATGCCTCCAACTTTTTTTTCTCAAGATTTTAGCTACTTACAGTCTTTTGTGTTTCCATATGAATTTTGAGATAGTTTTTTCTATTTCTGTGAAAAATGCCATTGGAATATTTGTAGGGATTGCTGAGTCTGTACATTACTTTGGGTAGTATAGACATTTTAACAATATTAACTCTTTGAATCCATGAAGATGGGCTATGTTTCTATTTGTTTATGCCTTCTTCTGTTCTTTTCATCAGTGTTTTATAGTTTTCAGTGTACAAATCTTTCTCTGCCTTGATTAAATTTGTTCCCAAGTATTTTATTCCTTTTGATGCTATTATAAATTCAAATTTTTCTTAATTTCCTTTTTTATTAGATCATTGTTAGTATAAAGAGATTCATCTGATTTTTGTATATTGATTTTGTATCCTAGAACTTTACTGAATTTGTTAGTTCTAACAGGATTTTTTGATAGTTTATAGCGTCTGTAGGGTTGTCTACATATAGAATCATGCCATTTGCAGAGATAATTTCACTTCTTCATTAACTACTTGGATGGCTTTTCTTTTTCTTGACTCATTGCTCTTGCTTGCACTTCTAGTACTTTGTGGAACAGAAGTGGCAAGAGTGAGCCCCCTTGCCTTACACCAGATCATAGAGGAAAAGAAAAACCTTCAGTTTTTCCCCATTGATTATGATGTTAGCTGTGGCTTTTCATAAATGGCCTTTATTGTGCTGAGGAAATTTTCTTCTCTATTTTGTTAAGAGTTTTTGTCAGGAATGGATGTTGAACTTGTCAAAGAAGACATACAGATTGCCAACAGGTATATGAAAAGATGCTCAATGCCATTAATCATCGGGGAAATGCAAACTGAAACCACAATGAGGTATCACCTCACAAATGTTAGGATGGCTATTTTCAGAAAGATAAGCGATAACAAGTACATAATGGCAAGAATGTGGAGAAAAGGGAACCCTAGTATACTACTGGTGAGAATATAAATCGGTACAGCTATTGTGGAAAACAGTATGGAGATCCCTCAAAAAAAAATTAAAATAGAACTACCCTATCATCCAACAGTCCCTCTTCTGGGTATATATTCAGAGAAAATAAGATCAGTGCCACAGTGAGATATCTGCACCCCCATGTTCACTGCAACATTATTCACAGTAGCCAAGATGTAGAAACAATCTAAATGTCCATCAGTGGATGAATGTACTTTAGAATATTATTCAGCCTTTAAAAAAGGAGATCTGCCATTTATGACAACATGGATTAACCTGGAGGACATTATGTGAAATGAAATAAGCCAGAAACAGATGTATTGCATGATCTCACTTATATGTGTATCCTAAAAAGTTCAAAGCATAGAAGCACAGAGCAGAATGGTGGTGCCCAGGAGTGGGGAGGTGGAGGAAGTGAGGAGCTGTTGGTTAAAGGGTACAAAGTTGCAATATTTAGGGTGAATAAATCTCGAAATCTAATGTACAGCATGATGGCGATAGTTAACAACACTGTATTAAATATTGGAAATTTGCTAATAGATTTCAAGTGTTCTCACCACACACACACACAAAATTGTAATTATATGAAGAGATGGATATGTTAATTGGTTTGATTTTAGTAATCATTTCACTATATATATAATTAATAATGTCCTAATATTGAACAACTCTTCCAAAAAATCATGTTGTATACATTAAACAATTTCAACTTTCTTTTAAAAAGTGGGGTTTTTTTTAATCTTTATTTACACCTTAAGTAACTTGACATGATAATCCAGTTGCTTCCAGCTCCAGATATGATATAGTCTTTAAAGTACTACAACTGGCATGTTGGTCCTTTGCTGTGCCGTGAAGAGAGACAAACATTTCTGCATTTGTCCCTCTTTATTCTCCGTGGGTCATAAACCAAGGCCTTAGCCCCTGGGCAGTTCAAGCATTGTTTAGTTTCCCATCTCTATTTGCCAGTAGCCATTTAGATTGCACAGAAGGAAAAATCATGTCAATATGCTGTTCCCAATTGTAGCAATGATCTGTTTTATCTCTGGCAACAAAATTCTGGATTGGCGGCAGCCAGGGATTCAAGACCTACATAAGCAACATGTATCTATCATACTAGTAACAAAAATATAATGCTGAAAATTATAATTACCTGTTCACAGTCCCTGGCATAGTACCTTAGGGTTAACAGAATGCTTTTCACCTGCATTGTCTCATTCAAATTACACCCACACCCTGTGAAATAAGTCGTAGTAGTATCCCATTTTACAGTGAAGAGAGGGGAACTGAACGAGACTGGAAGACTGTCCGTGGTCACACAGTCATGAAGCAGAAAAGAGGTCCTGAACATCGTTCTTCTGATCCCAAATTTCAGTGTTTTTTCATTCTGCCTGAAACTTGAACTTAATTCAGGTATGGGAACTAAGCTGATAAAATTCTGGTCTAGAGTAGGAATAAGACAAACTTGCTTTAAAGTATTTTATTTATTTATTTATTTATTTATTTTTGAGAGAGAGAGAGAGAGAGAGAGAGAGAGAGAGAGAGAGAGAGAGAGAACCAGCAGGGGAGGAGCAGGAAGAGAGAGCGATAGAGGATCTGAAGCAGGCTCTGTGCTGACAGCAGAGAGCCCAGTGAGGGACTTCAACTCACAGCTGAGATCATGACCTGAGCTGACGTCAGATGCTTAACATACTGAGCGACTCAGGTGCCCCGAGACAAACTTGCTTTTAAGAGTTAAAATCTGAGGGCGCCTGGGTGGCTGGGTTGAGCATCTGACTTTGGCTCAGGTCATGATCTTGCTGTTCATGAGTTTGAGCCCCGCTTCAGGGTCTGCATTGACAGTGCAAAGCCTACTTGGGATTATCTCTCTCTCTCTCTCTCTCTCTCTCTGCTCCTCTCCCACTTGCACGCACTCTCTCTCAAAACAAATAAACTTAAAAAAAAAGACTTAAAATTTGTTTTCATTCATTTTTATTTTTTTTAAGTTTACTTATTTTGAGAGAGAGGGAAATAGAGAGTGAGTGGGGGAGGGGCAGAGAAAGAGAGAGAAACAGAGATTCCCAAGCAGGTTCTGTGTCATCAGAGCAGAGCACAATGTGGGGCTTGAACTCACGAACCATGAGATCATGACCTGAGCCAAAACCAGGAGTCGGACACAATCAACTGAGTCACCCAGGTGCCCCTAGAATTTGTTTTTATAACCTGATAGGAAGAAGCAGTCATTCAGAGAAAGGGAAGTGCTATGTTTCCATTGCACGCAATAGCCAAATTGCAACAATTTCTTGCACTTGTGCCTAGAATCCTAACTGTAACCAAATATTATTTTTAATCAGAATTGTTTCTCACCTATACATTCACACAGCTATTATGTACTCAGCTAGATTCCCTCATGTGCCTGCATATAATAATGTGTTATTCTACCAGGGTAGAGAGAGGGAAGCTACGCTAAAATCCCAAACCCCAAAGTAGAGCAGACAGGCACTACTTGAGTTTATGTGGTAGGTTTGAAAAGCAGACTTTGTTGCTTTTATGTAGTTGGGTATATGAGTGATGACCATATGTGACAAAACTGGCCACTACTCACTGAATGTCTGTTATATATCAGGTAATGTGCTGGGCCTGTACAGGTATGTCCATTTCTACTGTATGTTCATATAAATTACATGTCGCAAAACTCTCTTTAATGCCTATTACAACTTGATTGCAAAGTATTAGACAGAATTTCATTTTAGGTTTTTTTAAAAATGACTTCCTAAAATGTGGTCTACTAGGCCAAGAACTATCATTTTAGCTTTACATGCCCTCAGAGTAATTTTGCACTCTATACACAGAGTAGCATCTACTGTAACTTTTCCATTTTGAGTATATTGTAAATAAAATAAAAACAAACCTAATGAAATGATGCACATAAAATGATGACAGTAAAAAGGAATAATCTGAAAACTTCAGAAAAGAATGTGTTGAGTACATAAAAGAAAACATGAAGTATGATGTGCCTGCCTTCCATCTTTACTAAAGAGGATGAAAATCCAGCCATTCTAATGGTGTTTTGTTTAAGTTCAGTTGATGACTTGAAATTCCCTGCCAGCAGGTGCATTATTACCAAGAACAGTTGAACTCATGGAAATTCCTATGTGTTTGATGAAAAGATGTTGCTTTTAATTAAGCCATGATACTGTGTTGGAACTGTAATTCCCACTGTTAAAAGCCAGTAATATAATCATCCATACTACTCTGACACACACTGTTTATACAGTGTATAAGTTTAAAAAAAAAACAGAAACAAATAGGCCAAGTAGAAATATTAAAGAGATAGCATAATTCCAGAAAATGAGTTCAGCTTAAGGAAGCTTGTTAAGACATTTTTACCTTAGGAAAAACATACTGCACCAAGAAAATGTACATTAAAACAGCTGATCTTTACTAGTCACTTAGAATTCTATTCCTCAGTTTCAGGAATTATTTCTAAGTTCTGGGTGAAGGGATTATAAGAGCTACTTCATCATTCATAGTTTTCTGTATTTCCCAAATGTTCTACAATGATGTATTATTTACATAATTTTAAAAACAATATTTAAAAAGAAAACAAAGGGCACACATTTATAGGAGGTAAACCCATTTCAAAATTTTTACTCTATAGTTCCAAGTAGTTCCAACAACCCTAAGGTTAACCTTGGAACATACGACATAAATGTTATTTCTTTGTTAAACCAGCAGTAGGTGAGGATCATGCTTCCTTGGTGTGCCTTCTCCAGGGTGCTGAATGCTGGAAAATGGTATGATTAGTGACATCTGTTCAGCATTGCCAGTTCCTGTTATTATTTCACAGTTTTTAGTCTCATGGACTGCTGTTTTAGAGTTGTTCATTTGGTCCAAGGTCACCAAATTCCCTTCACTTCAGTGTTAAGGATCAGTTGTGGAGTGTCAGTGTTCTAGACAGTTAAATGCTTTTTAAAATTTTTTTTAAGTTTTTTTAAATTTATATTTTGAGAGAGAGAGCAGGGGAAGGGCAGAGAGAGAAAAACCAAACAGGCTCTGAACTATAGCATGGAGTCCAACACGGGGCTTAAACCCACGAACCATGAGATCATGACCTGAGCCAAAGTCAAGTCAGACTCTTAACTGACTGAGCCACCCAGGCGTCCCAGTTTAATGCTTTTATAAAATTCTTTTATATATGTTGCCTAATGTAATCCTCACAATCATGAGAAAGTAAAGCTCAATGAGGCACCTGGGTTTATAGGCCTAGGTTTGAATTCTAGTTATGTGGCTGTGAACAAGTCATTTAGTTTAATCTATAAAATGGGGCTACTAATATCTTCCTCATAGGCTTGTCATGACAACTAAATAAGGCAGTGAACATAAAGTACTTAGCACAGTCCCAGCATATACCTAAATAATAGTTGTCACTAGAACTTCCCAAGATCACACATGCAATAAGGAACTAGGATTTGGACTTTGCTATTCTAATTCCAAACTCTATGTGTATTCCCTGACAAGAGGTTAGGAATAGAATTAGGTTCATCTCAAAGGTAGGCAATAGGGCTTGTTTTGCTGTTGTTGTTGTTGTTTTCATATTTGCCATGCAAATGTGTTTGCAAACATTACCTAAGTCTGAGTCCTCCGGTGAAAATAACATTAATAGCCACCTTGCAAATTTGCTCACTGTATTAACTTTGACTAGGTATGCAAAGCCCGTAGTTTGGTGCTGGGCCATAGTGTGCACTCAGTGTTCACTTCTTTCTCTGCTCAGGGCAACAAGACTTGTTTAGGCACCTAGAACAGTATATATAAATGATATTAGCACTCCACTCCACTGAGTGACAGTGCTCTGCAGAAATGTGGCTTAACAGCAAATGTGAATGACCCTGCATTCAAAGTATTTTTCCTATGCACCATTGGCACCTTTTTTTCATGTCTTGAGATTTTTCCTCCATTTGTTTTTTTTTCTAAACAGACGAGGGTGGGGAATAAAATTCTTGGCTAGTGATCAAGTTAGGATTTAACGTTGTGTTCCTAGAACTTCTGTTTCTAGGGTCACTCAAGTCCTCAATGGAGTTACTGCTAATGGATTTCTTACCATAATTAACCCTTTGCACAATTTCTGAAAGGGTTTCATTCCCTTCAGAGCAGTGTTTGTAAAATCTGTCCACATTGGAGTCATTTCAAAATCTTTGTTAAAGTATCTATTTCCAGGCCTCACCCAGATTAATTGCATCAGAAGTGCCAGGAATGGGCCCCAGTTAATGTATGTTTATTTTCCTAGTTGACTCTGATGTACTTGGTTTAAAAACACACATTTGGAAGCCCCTGCTCTGGAGCTGTACATCTCCCAAATACATAACCCTGGCATTCCGATGTTCTCCCTTTCTTCCTTCTGCCCCCAGCCCACCCCCCTCCCAGGCCTCTCTTTTCCATTAGCAATTTTTTTTAGCCATTGTCATCCTCTCCCCGGGGGTATTATCAGAACACATCAATAAGCCTACACTGACAAAAATGATTAAGAAGACCTTGTAGAATTCCTCCTATCAATCTAAACTGTAGAGGTTGGGGTCTAACCACTAAGAGGTATTGTAGATGGCAGTCTTCTCTATGAAATGCCTATATGGCACCATCATCCTCTGAGTAACAAGAGAAGGACTCCTGAGAAAATCATTCCTACGTTTTCTACCTCTTTCTTCCTTCTCTGTTTTATCCTTCTTCATAGTACTTACCACCTTCTAATATACTGTATAATCTACTAAAAATGTGTTTTATTTATTGTCTGCCTTTTCCCCTCTCCTGTGCCACCTACATTGTAAACTTCATGAGGGCAAGGATTTCTTTTATTATATTCATTGCTATATCCCTGTCTTAGACCAGGGCAGGGCCTGGCACATAACAGACATCCAATAAGAAAGAATGAATGAATGAATGATCACAAAAGACCTGTTTCCTTTTAAATTTACTTGTTCATAGTAGTCCTATAGATAATTATTTTTCATTGTCTTCTTCACATCTACAAAAGAGCCATGGTTTGTGCCCAGCTTATACATTTAATTGTGCTGCTTTTACTTCCCATTTTCATCTATTTTAATAGGGTTTTTCCATTTTATAAGAATTGGAAACCATCTAGGCTCTCAGGAGGTTTTCAAGTCTGGTTGGCAACAGATTTTCAGTAGTGAGCAGTTTCAGCATGTTCTTTGCGTTGGGATTTGGTTGCTCAGATTGTGTCTCATGGTTCTCTTCACTTAGCCATTTCTTTGCTTATGTCCAACCAGAGCATACACCTTCTTGTAAGCCTCTGCTTTGGACTGGGCTACTTTGTTGTTCTGGTTTTGTCAGCTAAAAATCCTTGCTTGCAGACAGGCAGCATGGCTTAGCGGAAAGGGCATTAGAGTCAAAGGCCATAGACCTGGATCCATCCTGCCTCTAGAGCTAACTAGCAGCAAAACCTTGACAGCGTCTCTGGACCACATGGAACTTTAGTTCTCCACCTTTCCATCCTATACCTGAGCCTTACCCTTTGTTAAGAGACAAAATCAAAGTGAAATCATGTGCATCTTCCTCTTGATTGCAGAGTAGTCTATACATTTTGAGAATAAAATCGGAAATGAACATTTTAAAAAATAATTGATTTCACAATAACATGTTAATAACATGTTTAAAACTTTCCTTCAAAATCTTTGGGTTTTGCACTGATCAGTAGTTTAGAAACATTAAGTAGTCAAACTTGGTACAGCGTCATTCACAGCGTGGTGCAGAGCCGTTACTTGAGTATCTTCTGACCTTCCCAGTTGACAGGGGACTGGGTACAATTTACATTTCCTGAGATTATGCTGTGTGAGGATGTGTTTACTGAGGGGTTTTCTTTTTTAATGTTTAAATGTAACCATGTCTGGAAAACATCAGAAGATCTTACTTTAGGGAGGATGCCCAGAGAAAAACAGGAAAAAAGTTAACACCATCAAAGTCCAAATTGAGGTCATTAATAACATTGAAAGAGGTGACCATATTTTAGTGTAAGCTACATGCTTTGCCTTAGGGAAAGAATGGTCAGGATTGTGCATGATAGTGCCAAAAAATGCCACTGAGTAAATCAAAGACTTTATCAGCAAGAATACTTACAAAGGATGGGATGCCTGGGTGGTTCAGTCAGTTAAGCATCCGACTCTTGATTTCGATTTTGATTTTTACCGCACATAGGGCATGGAGCCTGCCTAGGATTCTTTCTCTCCCTCTCCATCTACCCCTCCCTTGATTGTACTTTCTCTCTCTTAAAAACAAACAACAAAAAAAGAATACTTATAATGGAGAATACAGACAATAATGTAGCTAATGGTCATTGGTTACGGTATCTTAAGCTCAGATGGACATCTTTGCATACTATATATTTAAATACATGGATATTATCACTTTTGATATATTTAACACTTTTTCTTTTTATTCTTTTATTTGAGTATAGTCGACACACAGTGTTTCAGGTGTATAACAGAGTGAATCAATTTCTCTGTATATAATGCTGTGCTTACCACAAGTCACTATGCAATGCTATTAGAGTACCATTGGCTGTATTCCTTATTCTGTGCCTTTTATTCCCATGACTTATTCATTTCATAACTGGAAACCAGTTCTCCCATTCCCTTTCACCCATTTTGCCCATCCTCCTGCCCCTACCCCTTCCATCTGGAAACCATCAGTGTGTTCTCTGTATTTATAGGTCTGATTTTGCTGTTTGTTTCTTTGGTTATTCATTTGTTTTGTTTTTTAGGTTCCACATATGAGTCATGTGGTATTTCTCTTAGTAAGACTTATTTCACTTAGTATAATACCCACTAGTTCCACCTATGTTGTTGCAAATGGCAAGATCTCGTCCTTTTTTATGGTCACATAATATTCGTATGTGTGTGTGTGTGTGTGTGTACGTACAAAACATCTTCTTTATTCATTCATCTATGAATGGACACTTAGGTTGCTTCCATATCTTGACTATTGTAAATAATGCTGCAATACACATTGTGGTGCCTATATCTTTTCAAACTGGTGTTTTCATTTTCTTTGAGTAAATAGCTAGTAGTGGAATTATTGGATCATATGGTATTTCTATTTTGAACTTTTTGAGGAACCTCCAGACTCTTTTCCACAGTGGCTGTACCAATTTACATTCCCACCAACAGTGCACAAGTGTTCCTTTTCTCCACATCCTCGCCAATACTTGTTATTTCTTGTCTTTTTTATTTTAACCATTCTGACAGGTAAAAGGTGATCCCTCATTGTGGTTTTGATATTTAACACCTTTCATATTTTCACATTGATGGACTATGACCCCCCCAAAAAGATATCACAGTCCTCCTTTTTTCTTTCAGCCTACCTTTTCCTTATGTATTGAGGAGAAATTCATTTTAATCTTTTATATTTTCTATAACATTTTATGAGCTTACAAATATTAAGAATTGGATATATATGAAAATTCTTTAGAAAGAGTAAAAGGGATATACATGAATATTGTTATTTTTATTAGCCTTAAGACTTGTGAATCTATTATCTCACCAAAACATCCTTCGTATACCCTTTTAGAGCATATGAGGGAGACATTTAGTGTACAAATCCTACTATTACCCAAGGAAGGAATATTCCAAGTTGATCTTGAAGCTCAAGAGTAATTGGCAAATGTACTACCTGTTTACTTATCAAGACATTTTTTTTTGTCATGGGTGCCTACTGAAGTAAGACTGTTCCTGAGATTGAAAGCTCATCATCTTGGTTGGAACATTAAGTCTCCTAACAGGCAAGGGCAGAATGACTATTGTTTTATATGTGAGAGGCTGTTTCTTCCTTTGGGAGAGCTGGGAGATTCTGAGATGGGCTGCGGTTTGTATTAGAGTAGGGACCCTGCTTAACATTCTGTGTCACAGAACATGGGCTACAGAAAACCAGAACCCATTGTTAGAGCCTAGAAGAAAGTCTCTGACCCAGTATCAGAACAGCAAGGTAGAAAGCTGGCAAACCTTCTGTACAATAGCACATCTTATAAAACTCTTGTATACACTTGTGTTTCTTCACATCCATGAAGAATTCATCCTTTCTAAATGTTGATGATTTAAAAATATTCTGGGTTTAAGTGTTTATGTTTAATAATAGTAATATATAAGGAAGATATGATAAAATGCATGTCTAGCGAGTGGGGATTATTTTATAGTGGGATTATTTGTAAATGTTATGCATTAAGTACATAAAAAGATGCTGAGCTGTACCTTGGGGATTTTCTTCTTTCTGGGACTCTGAGTAACCCTGCAGAGGCACTTTCAAGAGCCAGGATGAAAGCCAGAGCTGAGACACCAAGCCAGTCCATACTGAGGGAGAGGACATTAAACTTATTTCTTGTTGAAGGCTGTCTCTTCCCTACACCCTGGAAGAAATCTGCCCATCAGAAGCCACCACGGTCATGTACTTAGTACTTGGTATAACCTGATGAGGGCTAGAAGTATGTTGCCTTGGGACACCTGCCCTACCAGATGCAGATTGGACTATTTCCCATAAATGGCATTCTATGTGGACTTTGATTAGGATGCTTCTGAATGTCCTCCATTAATGAAGCGTACCCCCCTGCATGGGTAGTTGGAAGTACTATGCCAGCTAGCTCAGAGGAGACTCCTCACTTAATGACCTTTCATTCCATTCAGCCCCATGTGTGCTGTCTTCACAATTTCATCTCATGACTGAGCAAGTTACTACTCCCAAAATAAAACTCCTCTGTAGATCAGTTGATACACCCCACAGCCAACTCCTTCCAGTCTTCTGAGTTTCGGAAAGAAATGGACTGTGGTGGAAGGACCAGATTCTGGGCAAAGCTGAGGTGTTACACCATCTTGGGTGGATCATAACAGAGACATAACCCACCGATTTACAAAGGAACCAGCTAAGTAGTGGCAGAACTAAGACTGGAACTGGCCCTGCAAGCCTGGGAACACTGACCGCTCTGGAGACCGCTAGGAGAGCTAGGAGCCAGTGGGGTTACTGTGGCGCTCCCCAGTAAGCCACCTCCCTCCAGGATTGCACTTGTTCAGGTGCTGCTGTAGCTGAGTAACTTTTCCAGAACCTCACCCTCCTGAAAGTTTATGCTTCATCACATCTTGCCCCGATTCTTTTCTCTTCTCCCTTTGGATATACATATTTTTGTGAGCAGCAAAATATTTCTACTGATGTGCAACTATAGGTCACATGGCAATGACTCTTATTCAAACCAGGTTTCATGCTAAGATTGCAGCATTGTATCATTACTTCAGTGGAGGTTTTTGCATCAGCGTGAAAACTTTAATTTCATGCCCTGCAAACCTCATAGTCTTGTGTGCTCTCTCTGGTTCTGTTGTTGCACAAAGGGTAAATCCCTGTGTCACGTTCATTTTAGATTGAAAAAAAGTAAAGTTGATCCATTTGAGATCTCCAAACAAAGACAGGTAAAAATCTGTTGGCAAAAAGCTGTTATATAAGAGAGAGGAGAAAAGAATTCTTATCAGCTAATATGGCTTTCCATATGGGTGAGTATGGCCTCAAGGCACAAAAAAAGGGGGGGAGGAAACTCTCTGTTTCATTAGTACAGATTATTATGAATTTTCTGATTGAAACACAAGATATCCTCAAACATTTGGGTAAAAAACAATCAGACTGGGGGCACCTTCTTTTTTTAATCAGTTATTGCTGGCCAAAAAATCAAAATTTCTCCTTCACACAACTGTTTATTTGAAAGACAGAAGGAAACATTATAGTAGAGAAAACTGTCAGTATAAAGATAAGTCTGGAATTTGGCTAAAGCAAACATGGTGGAAACAAATCAGAACTTAGTATTTAAATTGGATATTTGATTATTAATATTTTAAGGATGAAATAAAAAGCTTATATAGGGAAGTTTTCATATCAGAGGTGTAAGATAAAAAACACCACAGAATTAGAATTAGAATTTAATACCATAAGCTATTTAACATTAACTTCTAAGAAATATATGCATTTAGCCTGTACAGAATTATGAAATACTGTGCGGCCTATGAACTATGTCCTTTCTTGCCATCACATCTCCAGCCTTTGGTCTCAAAATCAGGTTTATACTGCTGAGTAAGATCAATTGGCTATTAGATAGGCACCCAGCTTTCATCCCCTTATAATACCAACTGTAACTCTTCTTAGAGGGCTGTGTATAGGAGTCAGCAGAGTTACCACAGATCCATTCAAGAATGTGTTTGCTGATAGGTTTTTAAAGAAACTGACACCAGTGATTTGGCCGCAATCACCTAAGCAAGCACTTATGCTTATTTGGGACAATTGCCGTGGTGACATAGATTTTTAAAGTAACATTTATATTACCTATAATCCTATCATCCACTGTATATACTTTAACACTGTATATAATACTGTTAATATTTCCTTCCAATCTTTTTTCTTTGGCTTTTTATACTTCTCTTTCTTTAGACTGTTTTCCTAAATTCTGACATATGTGGAAGAAAAAAAAAACCCAAAAACTTCTTTTATGTTAGCCATACATAAATAAGAAAGAGATAAGTGGGAATTAGTGCTAAATAAAACTGCCTAGATTGGCCTGTTGGCGAGGTTGACTGTTGGAACAAGAATAAGTTACCTCTCTTATAAGTTACTTTAGGAATGCTACAATGTGATTGTGTTTCCAATAAAACTTCTCCCTTTTTTTCTTCTCTATTGGATCTATACACAAATTTAATCTGTAGTATAAATCACTGCTATAAAGGGTATGGTATATTCTAAATGTAACTCCTACATCTGCCTTTGAGATGAGAGAAATATGCGTTAAAGTTTAAGTCATGCAATTAGAATATATTTCTTTGTAGAGGAAAGCATGACTAAATCAAGTCTTCCTGGTTAGGAGTAAGGTGTTTACTGGAGAATGCCCCTCGAATTTGCTGGTTGCCATTCTACTTTGTCAGTTTTCAGGAACAGAGATGGCTTTAATAAGCCATATTGCTTCACCTTTTTGGCACTTCAGTTTGCACTAAGAAATAATATTATTCTCTTGCTCTGAGCCTCTCATAAGACACCGAAATAGTGTCGCATTTTCACCTCAGCATACCCCATTTATTTATTCTTTTACCTCCTTCCTTCCACTTATCATTGATCTTGACCCAAACAAGGGATATCAGATTCAATTACTATGCTGGCCCGGTGCCAACTACAATGAGCCAGAAGGAGATCCTGGCCTCCCTGTCAATTTTCATCAGATTCAGTCTTTCTTATTGACACCTCTTGTATTTCAGTATCAAATTCATTGGGCTTTTCCCTATCATCCAATTTTCTAAATTCTTCCAAACTGAGATAGATCATTGATCTTTCTGGGGTTTTTTTTATGGCCAGAGCACTGGGAGAAACCTCAGTGGTTCCCCAATCTAGGTAATGCTCTATAAAAAGTCTGGTTTCTTTCCCATCAATTTCTGCTTTTCCATTCTATTTGTTTATGATTGAAATATTTTCACCTTATGTGGCTCCCTTGTTTTCTCTGTTGACTCCCCTTCCTTTCCTTCCTTTCTACTGAATTGTTCTAATTTTCCTACTATCAGCAAAGCTCATCAAAGGAAGTTGAAACAGTAAATCAGATAGTTTCTTGCACTATTTCTTATCCTCCTAGCCCCACCCCTGGAACAAAGTAACATGAGAGGAACATTAGGTACATTTTAATCACATCTTTTGACATGATCTAGGTCAGAGGTATATTCATTGGAAGAACACCCTGGTTACCATAATGGCAATCAGACATGGCTTGCATTCACAGCATATCAATTACTTTATCTGTGGTGGCCCATTTTGCATTTAACGGGGAAGCTGGGCAATTGCCTTTTTAAGGATACAGTGTACTGTTTTGCTTATCTACCCCAAAAGTTTGGATATTCACCCATCTCTAGTTTTCATCTATGGTGTCATAGAATGGCTGGTTGGGAGGCATATTACCTAAACATGCCTCTCCATGAAGCCACATCCAGAATTAGGGAAACAGTCTCTGAGTTCAAAATCCCAACAAACCATTTAAGTAATGACTCTTCTGGAGCTATCTATACCTGTCAATAAACTGGGTGAGCTCTTTAACCAGATATTCACTGGTTTCTATTATTTCATGATTTTGCCCTCTGCCAACCTAGAACATCTTTGTGACCAGAGGTTGGAGGAGTATAATCTATCTGAAATTGGAAGAATCTCAAGTCCTCTCCTTGCAACAACCTCCTGCTGCAGCTTGCTCACAGTTTGTCTACCAACTTCAGCTGTGGCCCTGAAAGCAAGCAGAAGACATTCCTCTTCAGTTCATTCCATCCCCTCTATAGCAGCCCTTAACACTTGCTTTCTCTTAAGCTAAAGAGAACAGCCTGTGACACACACAGTGAAATTGTGTGTGTGTGTGTGTGTGTGTGTGTGTGTGTGTGTGTGTGTGTAAGAGGAGGGAGTTACTTCTTTTCTGCTAGGTTGTTCTCCCCAATAGGTTCATATAAAGGTTATAATGTCCATCAATTCATATTGTCTTTCTCTTTGAAAGTACACACGGTCAGAGAACACTGTCATTCAGTTTGTAATCTTAAATTTCAAACAACGCAGTGATGAATTATTTATGTTATGGAATGTGTTTTCAATAATGTGTAGTATAAAATGGAATGAATGCACATCCATACGTGCCCTGAACTTTTCTAAAGTGCATGCTAATAAACAGGGTAACCTACCATCACTTTGGCCTGATAGAATTTATAAGGAAAGCACTTCTCTTGCTTTTGGTTTCTATATTATGTTCTCTGACAATCAGCTTACTGCTTTTCCTGCTGGAGCCCAGCAGGTAACATTTTTCAACTCCAAGCTTAACAGTGCTTTTCTCTCAAGAGAACCAAGGTTGAGGTCTATACATTTCACTTGTCATTGTGGCTTCCAGCCATACTAAATTAGGCTTTAATTCATAATTAGTAGGAAGTTACAAATCCATAGAAAATAGAATATTTTATATTAAATGAACATTACCTAATCTCTTGATTTCGTAACGTAATTAAGATGCTAAAAATAGTTAAGATTTTTTAAAAAGTTTCTCAATACTTAAAAGCACAGGCATGGATATCAGGAGTGGTGATTTTTTTAAATCTGTATATAGTTCCTGCTACAATGACAGACAGAAAAATTCTGCGTAAATAATTTCATTTTTATAGTTGCACAGATTATCAGATTTTCCAAAATTTGCTTTCCGTATCAGAATCTGAGATCAAGTACATTGCTTGCATAGCACAACACATTCCTGTTTCAGCTTGGTCACCATCAGTTCTAGTCTCCCAGCTTCAGTTTGGGGTCTTTTACCCAAACTCCCAAAGAACAAAAACAAAAAGCCAGGAGTAGGCATCTCATGAACTTTGGATTGTGGGCATTATTAAAGAAGATTTGGTGGCCTTCAGAAGACTCTTGCTGTTCATGATGATATCTTTGCATGAAGACTTAACTCAAGACTGACAGCCAGAAGAGAAATGATACAGGGCCACAGTCTCTCACACACAAGTATTAGAGCCAAATGTATTTCAGAATTCACAACTTTTTAAGGTAGCATGGTGTACATACCATGTGAGTAACAGCATAATGTAGGATCATTCATATTAAATGGAATAAATGACAAGTATAAATAGCCTCATATCAGCTCAAGTCAGATTTTGCAACCAGATAAGTTGCTACCAAAAAGGTTGAAAAAACTTTCAATTTTCAGTACTCTTAAGATTTCAGAATTACAGGTAAGGATTGTAAGCCCACATCACCACTCTTGGACCTTTTATTTATTCCTAATCCAGGAATCTCTACAAAAGGCAGTGTCTCTGCCATCCTCTAAATCATCTTCTCATATTGTTCTCCTAGAAGCTAGGCTATACATATTACAAAGAGGTACCCATTAAGGTATTTCAGATCCTGATGGGTTCAATATCCACTTGTCAGAGACAGAGAATTGAACTAAATTGTTTTTATAATTATTGTCTTATTCAAGAAGCACAAACTCATAGGGATATTATCTCCTAGTCAACCAAGTACCCCCCTTTGTTTGATGTAACCACTACCAGGTTCGTGTGTGTCCTTTCAGGGATAATTATACATGTGCAGTTTGGGTTACGTATATTAACGTGGCCTGTAGAACTGCCTTATTCTTTTAAATCCATACAGTATGCCATTATATGGATGTACCATAATGCATTTAACCAGCCCACTAGTCAATGGATATTGGGTCATTTGGAGTCTTTTGTGATTGTAAACAAGGCTGCAATAAATAATCTTATACATGTCATTTATATATGTGTGAGGATATCTATAGGATAAATTCCTAGAAATTCAATTATTCGTCATACATAAGTTCATTATGAATTTTGAAAGATATCACTAAATAGTTTCAATAGAGATTGTACAACTTCTGCTTCCACTTGCAATGTTTGAAAGTACCTATTTTATTACATCTTCAAGAGCATAAGAAAAAGTTTGTTCTTTGCCAGACTGAGATGTGAACATGGTTACTTGTAGTTATAACTAATGTTTCTCTTATGAGTGAAGCTTTATATTTGAAAAATAGGTAGATGGTTGATATTCAGGTGTTTATATTGTTATTATTCTTAACTATACATAAATACTATATACTCTCTTTGGTTAAAAGGTTAAAAAGGGAGATAGAGAGAAAGGGAGAGAGATTGAGAGAGGAAAAAACATTTCTAACACATGTGATGGTAAATAGGAAGGTCTTAATGCGGGAAACAACTTGTGCATTCCAGAAATAGAAAGAAGACTACTATATACTGGAATATACTGATTGAAGCAGAAAGTCATGTGAAATGAGAAAGGGGAAGCAGGCAGGGACAGAACATTCAGGGTCTTGTTGCCTACATTAGTCGGGGTTCTCCATAGAAACAGAACCAATGGGAGATACATAGATGGAGTGAAGGAAGGGGAGGGGAAAGAAGGGAGGGAGGGATGATTATTTTAAGCAATTGGCTTATAAGTTGTGGGGCCTGGAAAGACTGAAATTCTTAGGGCAAGCCAGAAGGCTGGAAATTCAGGGTAAAAATTGATGTTTGCAGTCTTGACTCTGAAATCCATGGGACAGGCCAACAGTCTAGAAACTCAGGCAGAGTATCTGTTGCAGTCTTAGGGCAGAATTGCTTCTCCTTTGGGAAACCTTAGTCCTTGCTTCTAAGACCTTCAACTAATAGGATGAGGCCCACCTACCTTCTGGAGGATAATCTGCTTTACTTAAAGTCAATTGATTGAAAATGTTAGTCACATCTAAAAATATTTTCACAGCAACATCTAGAATAGTCGTTGACCAAACAATTGGGCAGCATATCCTAGCCAAGTTGACACATAAAATTAACTGTCACACTGTCCTTGTTAACTGTTTTGTACTTTAAAAATAATTTATTTTTTTAATCACTATTCAGTTGAAGTCTAGAGACTCCATTTGGTTGCTTGATCTCTTAAATCTTTTATCTGTAACAGGTTTCCCTTCTTTTGTTAGGTCATTTATTTGCCAAAGTAACTAAGTCATTTGTCTTGTAGAATTTCACACATTCTGGAACATGGATGGTTATATCCTTATGGTGTCATTTACTATGCCTCCATACGTTGTATTTCATATGAATTGACAGTCAGGTCTAGAGACTAAATTAGGTTAAAATTTAGTTATTCTATAGTAAGAATACTTCATAGGTGGTGCTGTGTACTTTCTTCTATAGCAGATAAAGAAGAAAATAATTACTGATGGTCCTACTTTTCATGATTATAAGATGGATAAGTATGATTAGATGATGTCCTCTTGAACCATCTTTTATAAAGGTCCCTGTCAATCTTCCATTTAAGGTTTTAGCAGCCATTGGTGATTACTGACTAGGGGTTGCAAAATGATTAATGTGCTATTGTTATTCCCTCTTCATTTGTTAGCTGTGATTTTTCTGAAAAGAAGAACTTTCAGGATTTTTTTTTTAATATTGGAAGATACTAGAACATGTTTGAATGCTGATGGTAGTGATTCAGTTGAGAGAGAAGAAGTAATATTGAAGAAGAGAAAGGAGATGATTAAATGATGAAGGTCCCCTCCAAGAAGGTGACAAGGGATGGAACTCCACGCAGATAAGGAACAGTCAGCTTTTGTTAGGAGACATCCACCCCTTTCATTGTAACAGAGGGGAGAAAAAAGTTGAATGCAGATGCATGGAAGTTGGTAGTTTGGTGCTCCGAAGAGTAATATAGTTCTCTGTGGCTTATATTTTTTAATGAACTGTACAGAAAGGTCACTAACAAGGATGCTGGGGAAATTGGTGGAAGGAAGTACAGGAGCAAAAGTTTTAATTCTGCTTTTATGTTTAATGAGAGCTTAAAAAAAAAAAGTAACTGAAAATTCCTGCAATACCAATGGCTTTGTTGGAGCCTCTGAAACTAAAATTTTTTTCTTAGACATGTTATCTTTCAAAGAGATCCCTCAAAGCTGTCTAATCTCTTTGATGAAAAGATAAATCAATAATTTGTTCCACTTTATTTTTCTGTGTTTTCTCTCTTTCTTCCTGAGATCTCAACTTGATTCTCAACAAAGAAGGATTCTCTTTCCAAATTGGCATATTGGATAATCATGCCCTTTTTTGCTTTGCTCTTATTAACCTGCCATTTGCATGTCTGCTATGGAGATCTCTCTTAAGGAGACAATATAAATCAAGCATGAAGGTAGAATTTGGTCTAAAATTTATGGTTACTGACATGTAAGGACAAAATAGGATTACTGGCATTTCAAATCTAAATACTATGTGTTATACAAATGATGCCTCTTCTGTCTTTCTTATTAGTTAATCCTTGATGTGTATTTGAATCACAATGATACACACTTTTTAAAATTCGATTATTTGCCTCTGAGATCTGTTTCATCCTACACATGTCTTACTTGTCCTTTTTCTCCCTGAGAAACTATAAGTATGGATTGCATTACATGAATAGCATGCAGCTTTCTTCTTGTAGCTTTAATCTGGATATTTGGGGAAATAAATGTGTTATTTTCTGGCACCTCCAGAACGCAAATCCTAAGTCTATTTACAGAACTTTTACTAAACCCTAAGCAAAATAATTAACATTTTCAAGCAAAGTTAAATACCTCCAGTGGCAAAATTGGAACACCATAAGGAAGTAGGATACCTTCTTAAGGCATATTCTTTTTTTTTTTTTTTGAGAGAGAGAGAGAGAGGGAGGGAGGGAGGGAGAGAGATCGAAAGGGGGGAGACAGAGAATCTTAAGCAGGCTCCATGCCAAGAGCAAAGCCCCAATCAGGGCTCGATCTCACTACCAGGCTCCATCTCACAACTGACAGATCATGACCTGAGCTGAAACCAGTAGTTGGACACTTAAGCAACTGAGCCACCCAGGAACCACTCTTACAGCATGCTTTTGAAATTAAAGTCAAGATCCTATCAGGGTGCTTCCCCTTCCAACCAAGATGGAGGAACAGGGATAAGATTTTCCTCCCACTTGAAACAACTAAACACACAAAATATGTGACATAATTGTTTTCAAATATTGTACACCAAGGACATTTATCCCTGAAAGAGGAGAAATAAATGAGCTTATCCTAACAGTTACATTTCTGGACCATAATTTGGGAACCTTGGTGGAGCCCAACACGTTTACTGACTTGAGGAGGCAGCAGATGGAAATCTGAGGGAAGCCAAGGTAGCTAGTGTTTGCAGGGTAGAGTAGGAAACAGGATAGGAGAGAGTTGCAGGCATCTATAGAGTGTCTGAAGTTGCTTAAAGAACTGACATTGGGAGGCACATCAATAGTCGATTTAAAAATAAAGCAAATGATTTCAGGTGGTTTTCCTTTACTCTTAATGAGCTGACTGATGTTACAAATATTGTTCAGTTGAAGTTAGCATCAAGTGCTGACTCAGTGACAGTAACTGAAGAATTACCCTCTGTGAATAGTGTGTATAAAACAATTACAGGCAACAATATTTTCAAAGAAGTTGAGAAAATACTATTTCAGTACAACCTGAAGCGGAATCTGCTAAGATGTATTACAACTGATGGTGGTAAAATTATGTATGAAGCAGGAAAAGGCTTAATTAACCAAATTTACAAAGCTTAGAAGGTACTTAAAGCTTTTTGTTATCCATTGTGTTACTCAGCAACAGTTACTCTGAGGAAATTGTCATTTATTATTGAACCACTAGTGTCAATGGTAAACTTTATTTGTTCTCATGGACTTAACCATCATCAGTCCCATGGATTTCTTTTGTCAGACATAAAGAATAAATATCCTGACTTGCTACACAATAGTTCAGTGGCTTAGAAGTGATTTTTGTGAGTTTTCTGAGTTTTGTGGTTTTTTTTTTTTTTGAGGACTGAGATTGAAATTTTTCCGAATAAGAAATATCCTCTTCAACCTCTATTATTGAACACTGAATCACTTTCAAAATTAGCCTTTGCTACATGTTTGATAATATTTCTTTTTTTTTTTTTTTTTTTTGAGAGAGAGTGTGAGCTGGGGTGAGGGGCAGAGAGAGACAGAGAATCTTAAGCAGACTCCATGCTCAGCACAGAGCTGATACAGGGCTCCATCCAACAACCCTGGGATCATGACCTGAGCCAAAATCAAGAATCAGATGTTTAACCAACTGAGCCACCCAGATGCTCCGACAATATTTCTTAATGAATTCAACCAAAAATTACAAGACAAAACAGATATTTATATACAAACTTACACTATGATAGTAATTTCAGTAACAACTAACTTTGTTTGAATCACAGGTAATATCAAGTTCTTTTATATACTTCCCATGCTATCAAAAGTTAAATAAAGAAGTGAGACCTTGGGCGCCTGGGCGGCTCAGTCAGTTAAGCGTCTGACTTCGGCTCAGGTCATGATCTCACGGTCTGTGAGTTCAAGCCCCACGTCGGGCTCTATGCTGACAGCTCAGAGCCTGAAGCCCGTTTCAGATTCTGTGTCTCCCTCTCTCTCTGCCCCTCCCCTGTTCATGCTCTGTCTCTCTCTGTCTCAAAAATAAATAAACGTTAAAAAAAATTTTAAAAAAAACGTGAGACCTCTGTTCTCACACAAATTTATGCTGGATATATTTTCTTTAAACATTGTGTGTGTGTGTGTGTGTGTGTGTGTGTGTGTGTGTGTTTTAATGTTTACTTATTTTTGAGAGAGATTAAGCTCTAATGGGGGAGGAGCAGAGAAAGAGGGGGACAGAGTATCCAAAGCAGGCTCTGTGCTGACAGCAGAGAGCATGATGTGGGGCCAAACTAATGAACCATGAGATCATCACCTGAGCCAAAGTTGGATGTTTCACCATCTGAGCTACCCAGGTGCTCCTCTAATGGACATATTTTCTAAGCTTAACCTACAGTTCCAGGAAAATTTTTCTTACTTAGATGCAAACACAAAGGATATTTTTATATTGTAAAATCCATTTTAATTGTGCAAGTCTGCCTAACCATCAATTGGATTGATTAATCTTCAATGTAATGTAATGCTAAGAAGCAAATATTAAGAATCTAATAGAATTCTATATATTCTCAATTAAACTCACATGCTTATGGATTATTATCACTCTTTAACAATATCTATCTGTGTAAAAATACATTTTTATAGATGAAATATATTTTTAAAATTCATTATAGATCAGCATTGCAAGATGAATATTTTCAATTTAGATGATAGAGAATATTAACTTTGAACCCTAATTAAGTGAAATTATCTTTCTAGCATCTGCCCAAAAAGAATTCCATTCTTCTTATCAGTAGACCTGAATTTAAAAAAAAAGTTTACTCAATTAGTATTCCATTTAAAATTTTGTCAATAATAAGCATTGTAGAATTTATTTTCTTCCTTGCTATGTAAAAGTACCTTCTCATGGATGTTGCCTCTTGGCCAACAAAGCCTAAAATATGGCCCTTTACAGAAGAACTTTTCTGACCCCTTCCCTTGATAGCAGACCACAGGCTTTGTACTACAGGATTGACCATTGCCCAGGTCCTACACTGTCTACTGGGTAGGGTACATGTGGTACTGATCCAAATAGCACTGCAAATACTTTGGAAACTTGACTGACATTATAACAACACTTCACAAAAACCAGGTTGGAACTATGTGCTGAACTAATCCTGGTTGAATGCTTGCTACAACAGAACAAAACAAAATTGAAAATCTCTTTAGAATTTAAATAAAACCCGGAGTCTCATAGCATTCAAAATGTCCTGGATACAGTCCAGAATTACTTAGCATATGAAGAACATTGAAAATCTCAACCCACAAGAAAAAAGACAGTCAATAGATGCCAAACCAGAGATGACACAGATGTTGGGTTAATCAACTTTAGAGCATATAACTGTGTTTCATGAAGGAAGGGGAAACTCTCTTCAAATAGAAAGATAAATGTCTCAGCATTGAAATAGAAGATATGAAGAACCAAATGCATATTTTAGCACTGAAAGAGTGAAATACAGTAACTGAAACTTTTAAATCCACTGGATGGGCTCAATAACAGGATAAAAGATGAAAGGAAAGTCAGTAGGCTTGTGGATAAATCAGAATTTATTCAGTCTGGACAATGGAAAGAAAAAAAGATTGAAAAATGTAAACAGAGCCTCATGAGAACACCAGAAAGGGGAGAAAGAACATAAAGTAGAAAAATATTAGAAGAAAATTTCTCACATTTGGTAAAAGACACAAGAAGACTTAAGAATAAGCTCAGCAAATCCCAAGCAAGAGAAACACTTAAGAAATCCTCTTCCAAACACATCACAATTAGACTTCTGAAAACTAGAAGCTAGAAAAAAATACTGGAAGTTGCCACAGAAATTTGATGTATATTATATAGGGGAACAACAATTCTAATGAATATGCATCCCTTATCAGAAACCAAGGACATAGAAGGAAAGGCCACAATATTTTTTAAATGCTGATGGAAAGGAACTGTCAACGCAGAACTGCATATTCAATGAAAATGTCTTTGAGGAATTAAGGTGAAGTGAACACATTCTCCAATGAAGGAAAATTGAATTCATCACTAGCAGAGCTTATCTAAGAGAAAAGTTAAAACTCAACAAATGAAGGATTGGAAAAGGATAAATAAAACTGTCCCTATTGACAAGCAAAATGATTGTCTACATAAAAAAATCTCATGGAGTCTGCAGAAAGTTCCTAGAACTAAATGAATTTACAAGGGTTGTAGGATAAAAGGCAAAACACAAAATTTATTACTACTTCTGTACACTAACAATAAACAATTAGAAACCAAAATTAATAAAAGTGCCATTTATAGTAGTTCCAAATAATTACAACCGTCTACATTTAATATTAATGCACTTCATATATGGTATAAATCCCATACAACAGTATACTTCTACTTTCCCCTTCCCTGCCCTGATGCTGTTATTGTACATTTAACTCATACATATGTTATGAACTCCACTTTGTGTCCATGCAGATTTCCATCTTGTATCATTTTGAGACTTCTTTACGTATTCTGGATAGAAGTCCTTTGTTAGACATGTGATTTTGAAAATATTCTCTTCTAGTGTAGAACTTGTCTTTTCATTCTCTTAAAATGTCTTTCACAGATAAATGTTTTTAATTTTGAGGAAGTCTAATTTATCAATTTTTTATTTTATTCATTGGGCTCTTGATATCATATCTAAAAATTCTTTGCCTAACTCCAAGCCACAGTTGTTTTTTCCTACATTTTCTTCTAAAAGTTTTACAGTTGATGTTTCACACTTAGTCTATGATCCATTTAGAGTTAGATTTTTTTTAATATGAAATTTATTGTCAAATTTGTTTCCATACAACACCCAGTGCACATCCCAACAGGTGCCTTCCTCAATACCCATCACCCACCCACCTCTCCCTCAAACCCATAAACCCTCAGTTTGTTCTCCCATAAACACTCCCATAAACCCTCAGTTTGTTCTCAGTTTTTAGCAGTCTCTTATGTTTTGGCTCCCTCCCTCTCTAACCATTTTTTTCCTTCCCCTCCCCCACGATCTTCTGTTAAGTTTCTCAGGAAGAACATAGGAGTGAAAACATGTGGAATCTGTCCTTCTCTGTATGACTTATTTCACCTAGCATAACACTCTCCAGTTCCATCCACATTGCTACAAAAGGCCATATTTCATTCTTTCTCATTGCCACGTAGTATTCCATTGTGTATATAAACCACAATTTCTTTATCCATTCGTCAGTTGATGGCCATTTAGGCTCTTTCCATAATTTAGCTATTGTTGAGAGTGCTGCTGTAAACATTCGGCTACACGTGCCCCTATGCATCAGTACTCCTGTATCTCTTGGGTAAATTCCTAGCAGTGCTACTGCTGGGTCATAGGGTAGGTCTATTTTTAATTTTTTGAGTTACCTCCACACTGTTTTCCAGAGCAGCTGCACCAATTTGCATTCCCACCAACAGTGCAAGAGGGTTCCCATTTCTCCACATCCTCTCCAGCATCTATAGTCTCCTGATTTGTTCATTTTGGCCACTCTGACTGGCGTGAGGTGATATCTGAGTGTGGTTTTGATTTGTATTTCCCTGATGAGGAGCGACGTTGATCTTTTCATGGGCCTGTTGGCCATCCGGATGCCTTCTTTAGAGAAGTGTCTATTCATGTTTTCTGCCCATTTCTTCACTGGGTTATTTGTTTTTCGGGTGTGGAGTTTGGTGAGCTCTTTATAGATTTTGGATACTAGCCCTTTGTCTGATATGTCATTTGCAAATATATTTTCCCATTCCATTGGTTGTCTTTTAGTTTTGTTGGTTGTTTCCTTTGCTGTGCAGAAGCTTTTTATCTTCATAAGGTCCCAGTAGTTCATTTTTGCTTTTAATTCCCTTGCCTTTGGGGATATGTCGAGTAAGAAATTGCTGCGGCTGAGGTCAGAGAGGTTTCTCCCTGCTTTCCCCTCTAGGGTTTTGATGGTTTCCTGTCTCACATTCAGGTCCTTTATCCATTTTGAGTTTGTTTTTGTGAATGGTGTAAGAAAGTGGTCTAGTTTCATCCTTCTGCATGTTGCTGTCCAGTTTTCCCGGCACCATTTGTTATAGAGACTGTCTTTTTTCCATTGGATATTCTTTCCTGCTTTGTCAAAGATTAGTTGGCCATACTTTTCTGGGTCTAGTTCTGGGGTTTCTATTCTATTCCATTGGTCTATGTGTCTGTTTTTGTGCCAATACCATTCTGTCTTGATGATTACAGCTTTGTACTAGAGGCTAAAGTCTGGGATTGTGATGCCTCTGTTTTTGGTCTTCTTCTTCAAAATTACCTTGGGTATTTGGGGCCTTTTGTGATTCCATATGAATTTTAGGATTGCTTGTTCTAGCTTCGAGAAGAATGCTGGTGCAATTTTGATTGGGATTGCATTGAATGTGTAGATAGCTTTGGGTAGTATTGACATTTTGACAATATTTATTCTTCCAACCCATGAGCACGGAATGTTTTTCCATTTCTTTATATCTTCTTCAATTTCCTTCATAAGCTTTCTATAGTTTTCAGCATACAGATCTTTTACATCTTTGGTTAGGTTTATTCCTAGGTATTTTATGCTTCTTGGTGCAATTGTGAATGGGATCAGTTTCTTTATTTGTGTTTCTGTTGCTTCGTTGTTAGTGTATAAGAATGCACCTGATTTATGTACATTGATTTTGTATCCTGCGACTTTGCTGAATTCATGTATCAGTTCTAGCAGACTTTTGGTGGAGTCTATCAGATTTTCCATGTATAATATCATGTCATCTGCAAAAAGTGAAAGCTTAGCTTCATCTTTGCCAATTTTGATGCTTTGATTTCCTTTTGTTGTCTGATTGCTGATGCTAGAACTTCCAACACTATGTTAAACAACAGCGGTGAGAGTGGACATCCCTGTTGTGTTCCTGATCTCAGGGAGAAAGCTCTCAGTTTTTCCCCGTTGAGGATGATATTAGCTGTGGGCTTTTCATAAATGGGTTTTATGATGTTTAAGTATGTTCCTTATTTTTTTTTAACATTTATTTATTTTTGAGACAGAGAGAGAGAGCATGAATGGGTGAGGGGCAGAGAGAGAGGGAGACACAGAATCGAAGCAGGCTCCAGGCTCTGGGCCATCAGCCCAGAGCCTGACGCGGGACTCAAACTCACGGACCTCAAGATCGTGACCTGAGCCAAAGTCGGACGCTCAACCGACTGAGCCACCCAGGCGCCCCTTAAGTATGTTCCTTCTATCCCAACTTTCTCGAGGGTTTTTATTAAGAAATGATGCTGAATTTTGTCAAATGCTTTTTCTGCATCGATTGACAGGATCATATGGTTCTTATCTTTTCTTTTATTAATGTGATGTATCACATTGATTGATTTGTGAATGTTGAACCAGCCCTGCATCCCAGGAATGAATCCCACTTGATCATGGTGAATAATTCTTTTTATATGCTGTTGAATTCGATTGGCTAGTATCTTATTGAGAATTTTTGCATACATATTCATCAGGGATATTGGACTGTAGTTCTCTTTTTTTACTGGGTCTCTGTCTGGTTTAGGAATTAAAGTAATGCTGGCTTCATAAAATGAGTCTGGAAGTTTTCCTTCCCTTTCTATCTTTTGGAGTAGCTTGAGAAGGATAGGTATTATCTGTGCTTTAAATGTCTGGTAGAATTCCCCTGGGAAGCCATCTGGTCCTGGGCTCTTTATTTGTTGGGAGATTTTTGATAACTGATTCAATTTCTTCGCTGGTTATGGGTCTGTTCAAGCTTTCTATTTCTTCCTGCTTGAGTTTTGGAAGTGTGTGAGTGTTTAGGAATTTGTCCATTTCTTCCGGGTTGTCCAGTTTGTTGGCATATAATTTTTCATAGTATTCCCTGATAATTGCTTGTATTTCTGAGGGATTGGTTGTAAAAATTCCATTTTTATTCATGATTTTATCTGTTTGGGTCATCTCCCTTTTCTTTTTGAGAAGCCTGGCTAAAAGTTTATCAATTTTGTTTATTTTTTCAAAAAACCAACTCTTGGTTTCATTGATCTGCTCTACAGTTTTTTTCAATTCTATATTGTTTATTTCTGCTCTGATCTTCATTATTTCGCTTCTTCTGCTGGGTTTGGGGTGTCTTTGCTGTTCTGCTTCTATTTCCTTTAGGTGTGCTGTTAGATTTTGTATTTGGGATTTTTCTTGTGTCTTGAGATAGGCCTGGATTGCAGTGTATTTTCCTCTCAGGACTGCCTTTGCTGCATCCCAAAGTGTTTGGATTGTTGTATTTTCATTTTCATTTGTTTCCGTATATTTTTTAATTTCTTCTCTAATTGCCTGGTTGACCCATTTGTTCTTTAGTAGGGTGTTCTTTAACCTCCATGCTTTTGGAGGTTTTCCAGACTTTTTCTTGTGTTTGATTTCAAGTTTTATCGCATTGTGGTCTGAAACTATGCATGGTATGATCTCAATTCTTATATACTTATGAAGGGCTGTTTTATGACCCCGTATGTGATCGATCTATCTTGGAGAAGGTTCCATGTGCACTCGAGAAGAAAGTATATTCTGTTGCTTTGGGATGCAGAGTTCTAAATATATCTGTCAAGTCCATCTGATCCAGTGTATCATTCAAGGCCTTTGTTTCTTTATTGATCCTATGTCTAGATGACCTATCCAGTGTTGTAAGTGGAGTATTAAAGTCCCCTGCAATTACTACATTCTTATCAATAAGGTTGCTTACGTTTGTGATTAATTGTTTTATATATTTGGGGGCTCCCGTATTTGGCGCATAGACATTTATAATTGTTAGCTCTTCCTGATGGATAGACCCTGTAATTATTATATAAAGCCTTCTTCATCTCTTGTTACAGCCTTTAATTTAAAGTCTAGTTTGTCTGATATAAGTATGGCTATAGAGTTAGATTTTTTTAAAGACTTTTTTTTTAGAGCAGTTCTAGGTTCATAGTAAAATTAAGAGGAAGATACAGAAATTTTTCATATATCCCCTACCTTCACAGATGCATAGGCTTCCTCATTATCAACACACCCCACCAGAGAGGTACATTTTATTACAATTGGTGAATCTACATTGACACATCATAATCAGCCAAAGTCCATAGTTTACATGGTATACTCATGATGTTTTACATTCTGTAAGTTTTGACAGATTTATAATGACACATATCCACCAATTACATTGTCATACAGAGTGTTTGCACTGCCCCCCTGCTAGCCCCCAGCACCAGTGATCTTTTTTTTGTCTCCATAGTTTTGCCTTTTCCAGAATGTCATATGGTTGGAATCATACAGTATGTAGCCTTTACAGCTTGGCTTCTTTATCTTAGTAATATGTATGTAAGTTCCCTCCATGTATTTCATGGCTTGATTTTTTTTTTTTTTAGTGCTGAATAATATTCCATTGTCTTTATGTACCGCAGTTCACTTATCCATTCACCTACTGAAAGACATCTTGGTTGCTGTCAAGTTTTGGCTATTATGAATAAAGGAGCTATAAGTATCCATGTACAGGTTTTTGTATAGAAATGTTCTTAACTCTTTTGGGTAAATATCAAGGAGCACAATTACTGGATCATATGGTAAGAATATGCTTAGTCTTGTAAGAAATTGCCAAACTGTTCTCCAAAGTGATACAATTTTGCCTTCCCCCTAGCAATGTATGAAAGCTCCTATGCTCCATATCTCACCAGCATTTAGTGTTTTCAGTGTTCCCGATTTTGGCCCTTCTGTTAAGTGTGTTGTGGTATCTTATTATTGTTTTAGTTTGCATTTCCCTGACGACATAAAATGTGGAGCATCTTTTCATATGCTTATTTTCCATCTGTATTTCTTCACACTAGTAAGGTATCTGATATGGTCTTTGGTCCATTTTTTAACTGGGTTGTTTGGTTTTTTTATTATTGGGTTTTTTTTATTTTTATTTATTTATTATTTTTGAGAGAGAGGGAGAGACAGCATGAGTGAGGAAGGGGCAGAGAGAGAGGAGACACAGAACTCGAAGCAGCCTTCAGGCTCCAGGCTGTCAGCACAGAGCCCGATGCGGGGCTCTGCAGGATCATGACCTGAGCTGAAGTCAGACACTTAACCAACTGAGCCACCCAGATGCCCCTTTATTATTGGGTTTTAAGTGTACTTTATGTATTTTGGATAATAGTCCTTATCAGATGTGTCCTTTGCAAATATTTTCTCCCAGTCTGTGGCTTGCCTTCTCATTCTCTTGACATTTTCTTTTGCAAAGCTGAAGTTTTTAATTTTAATGAAGTTCATCATATCAATTATTACTTTTATGGATAGTGCCTTTGGTGTTGTATCTAATAAGTAATCACCATACTCAATGTTCTCTGGCTTTTCTCCTGTTTATCTTCAGGGATTTTCTAGTTTTGTATTTTACCTTTAGGTCTGTGGCCCATTTTTATTATTTTATTCTTTTTAATTTTTAAAGATTTATTTATTTATTTTTGAGAGAAAGAAAGTGTGAATGGAAGAGGGGCAGAGAGATAGGGAGAGAAAGAGAATCCCAAGCAGGTTCCACATTTTCAGTGCGGGCCCAACCTAGGGCTTGAACCCACAAACCATGAGATCATGACCTGAGCTGAAGTCAGATGCTTAACCAACTGAGCCACCCAGGCATACCAAGTCTATAGCCCATTTTCAGTTAATTTGTATGAAAGTTGAAAGGTCTGTGTCCAGAATTATTTTCTTAAATATGGATGTCCATTTGTCCCAGACGATGTTTGAACATTTGTTAAAAAGGCTGTCTTTGCTCCAGTATATTGCCTTTTTTCTTTTGTCAAAAGAGCGGTTGATTTTATTTAATGTGGGTCTAATTCAGGGCTTTCTATTTCGTTCCATTGATTTATCTGTCTGTTATTTTACCAATACCACACTGTCTTGAGTACTGTAGCTTTATAGTAAGTCTTAAAGTCAGATAGTGTCAGTCCTCTCCAACTTTATTCTTCAATATTGTGTTGGTTATTCTTGATCTTTTTTCTCTCCATATAAGTTTTAGAATCAGTTTGTCAGTATCCACAAAATAACATGCTGGGATTTTCATTGGATTGATTGCATTTAATCTATAGATCATCTTCAAAGAACTGACATCTTGACAATATTGAGTCTTCCTATCCATGAATGTGGAATATCTCTCCATTTACTTAGTTCTTTGATTTTGTTCGTCAGAGTTTTGTAGTTTTCCTCATGTAGATCTTGTATATATTTTTGTTATATTTATAATGAAGTATTTCACTTAGAGGGATGCTGGCATAAATAGTATTGTATTTTTTTATTTCAAATTGTACTCGTTCATTACAGTATATAGTGATTGACTTTTGTATATGAACCTTGTATCCTGTAACCTTGGCTGTAATCACTTATGAGTTCCAGGAGTTTTTGTTGATTCTTTTGGATTGTCTACATGGACAGTCATGTCATCAGTGAACAAAAACAGTTTTATTTCCTTATTCCCACCTTTTATTTCCTCATTCTGTCTTATTACAGTAACTAGGTTTGTCAGTATGAAGTGGTGAGAAAATATCCATGTGTCATACCTGCAAGTTTCTCAACTTATTAAGTATAGCATGATGGTAGCTTTGGGTTTTTTGTAGATATTCTTTATCAGTTGAAGAAGTTCCCTTTATTCCTAGTTTACTGAGAATTTTTATCATTAATGGGTTATTGATATGATCATGTGTTTTTCTTTTTCAGCCTGTGGATGTGATAGATTACATTAATTGATTTTTCTAATGTTGAATCAACCTTGCATATCTGGGATAAATACCAATTGGTTGAGGATTTTTGCATCTATGTTTATGAAAGATATTGGTCTGTAGTTTTCTTGTAGTTTCTTTGTCTGGTTTTGGTGTTAGGGTAATGCTGGCCTCATAAAATGTGTTAGGAATAATTCCCTCTCGTTCCATCTTCTGAAAGAGATTATAGAGAATTGGTCTAATTTATTCCTTAAATGTTGGTGGAATTCACCAGTGAACCCCTCTGGGCCTTGAGCTTTCTGTTTTGTAACATTATTAATTATCAATTCAATTTCCTTAGTAGATATAGGCCTATTCAGATTATCTATTTCTTCTTGTGTGATTTTTGGCCGTTGTGTCTTTCAAGGAGTTGGTTCGTTTCATCTGTGTTATCACATTTGTGGCAATAGCTGTTCATAGTATTTTTCAATTATCCTTTCAATGTTCATGGGCTCTTTGGTGACATCTCCTCTTTTATTTCTGATATTAGTAATATCTGTCATATCTCTCTGTTTTTTTTCTTAGTTAGCCTGGCTAAAAGCTTATCAATTTTATTATTGATCTTTTCAAAGAACTAGCTTTTGGTTTCATTGATTCTCTATTGATTTCTTATTTTCATTACATTGGTTTCTGCTCTTATTGTTTATTTTCTTCTTACTGTAGATTTAATATTCTTTCTTCTAGTTTCATAAAGTGGATACTCAGGTGACTGATTTTACATTTCTTTTTTTCTGATATATGCATTTATTGCTATATAATTTCCCTCTAAGCACTACTTTTGCTGTATCTCACAAACTTTCTTAAGTTGTATTTTCATTTTTCTTTAGTTCAAAATATTTTTTAGTTTATCTTTAGATTTATTCCTTGCTTCATGTATTATTTAGAAGTAATGTTGTTTAATCCCCATGTACTTTGGGATTTCCCAAGTATCTTTCCATTTTTGATTTGTAACTTAATTCCACTATGAGGTAAGAGTAGACATTCTATTCTTTTCAATCAGTATGATTTATATTCTTTTCAGTTTGTTAAGGTGTGTGTTACAGCCCCAAATGTGACCTATCTAGTGAATGTAAAGTTAATTTTTGTATAAAGTATGAGGTTTATACTGAAATAATTCTGCTTCTTCTCTTTCTTCTCCTTCTCCTTCCTCTCCTTCTTCTCCTCCTTCTTCTCCTTCTCCTCCTTCTCCTTCTTTCTCTCCTTCCTCTCCCCCTTTTCTTCTTCCTCTTCTCCTTCCTCTCCTTCCTCTCCTTCCTCTTCTTCCTCTTCTTCCTCTTCTTCCTCTTCTCCTTCCTCTTCTTCCACTCCTCTCCTTCCTCTCCTTCTTCCTCTCTTTCCTCTCCTTCTTCTTCTCTTTCCTCTCCTCCTTCTCCTCCTTCTTCCTCCTCTCCCCCTTCCTCCTTCACCTCCTCCTCCTGTTCTTCTTTTCCTCTTCCTCCTCTTTTTCTCCACTTCCTCCTCTTCTCCTCCTCCTCCTCCTCTTTCTTCATATGGGTGTCCAATTATTGCAACATTATTTGTTGAAAAGATTATATTTCTCTACTGAATTAGCTTAACACATCTGTAAAAACCTCAATTGCTAATATTTGTGTTGGTATATTTCTGGACTCTTATTTTTTCTATTGATCTGTGTCTATCTATTCTTTATTGACACCACATTGTTTGATTAATATAGCTTTACAGTAAGTCTTAAAACCATGTTATGTGAGCTTTCCAACTTTGTTTTCTTCTTCATAATTGTTGTGGCTGTTCTAGTTCCTTTTCCTTCTCATATAAGAAACTGAGTCTTAAGCTCGGAGCCTGGATCCTGTTTCAGATTCTGGGTCTCCCTCTCTCTCTCTGCCCTTCCCCTGCTTGCTCTTTGTCTCTCTCTCAAAAAAGAAATAAACATTTCAAAATTTTTTTAAAAAAAGAAACTGAGCCTTAGATGAAAAAGTAAAGATTACAGAAAAATATAAATTATAACATGAGTAAGAGATTTTACTCTGTTAGCTGTGTCTTTTAATGTGTTATATTAAAATTGTTCTTTATTGCCTCCATACACTCATTGACTTTCTGGTAAATTCTTTAAGCTCCTTTCAAGGTACACTGACTTTGTATAGTGTTCATTCTACAGCTTATTAGCACCTTAAGAAGAAATATGTTAAATTAGAATTAATAAAGTCCTGTTATGATAGCACTTCTGTTGATTGGAGAGCAAGACACAGGTTCTGAGTAGTACCCTCAATCCAATGTCTGCACACATCTGAATTTCTCTCTATCACTATGAGTGGTTCTTCTATAAGATCTGTAGTTTCCTAGGCAGGTTCAAGACCACCCTGTTATTCTAACTAGCCTTTTTGCTGATGTTCGAAAGTGATTGCAAAGCACTTATAAAATACGTCATATCTTCTGTAAGTGCTTTAGAAATCTGAATGGCAGCCTAGGTTTGCTTTAGCAATTAAAGAACTTTTGAGAAAAGCTATTTAGGATTCCTGAGAAGACCTATGTGAGGACTCCTGGCCCAGTATGGTAATTGGTTATCCTTCTACTTTCTTTATAAAGCCATATTTTCTTGAAATGGTACCATTACTTTTCTTCCATCCAGGTAAGGATAATATATAGGGATATAAAGAACCATAAGAAAGACTATAAACACGGGTGCCTGGGTGGGTCAGTCATTTACACTTCTGGCTTCGGCTCAGGTCGTGATCTTGTATTTATTGAGCTCAAGCCCTGCATTGGGCTCTGTGCTGACAGCTCAGAGCCTGGAGCCTGCTTCAGGGATTCTTTATCTCCCTCTCTCTCTCTGCCCCTCCCCCCTCACGCTTTGTCTCTCTCTCTCTCTCTCTCTCTCTCTCTCTCTCTCTCTCTCAAATAAATAAACATTGAAAAAAAATTTTAAAGAAAGACTATAAACAAATGTTCTCTATAAATACAGATTTTTTAAACCCTAAAATAATTGTGATGAATCTAATTTAATAGTACATGTAAAGAATAATACTATATAACCAAGTAGAATATATTCTAGGAACTAGAATGTGGTTTCTATTTTGGAAGCCAAAACCAGAATATTGCTTAACAATATATCAAAGATGAAAAAGTTTATTATCACCTCAATATATACTGAAAAGTTACTAAGTAAAATTAATTTTTCATTCTTGAATTTAGTAAGCCAAAAGAGGAAATACCTAACATAATAAAGAATATCTGGATGGCAGATACTTAATCGTGAAACAATAGATAATTCCTGTTAGATCAGCATTATACAAAGGTGCCTATTAAACCAACAGTTTTAGGGGCCCTTGGGTGACTCAGTCGGTTAAGTATCCAACTCTTGGCTGCGGCTTAGGTCATGATCTCACAGTTCATGATTTTGAGCCCTGCATCTGGCTCTGTGCTAACAGCATGGAGCCTGCTTGGGATTCTCTGTCTCCCACTCTCTCTGCCCTTCCCCCACTTGCACTCACTCTCTCATAAATAAATAAACATTTTTAAAAGTCTTAAAAAAAACCCCTATAGTTGTAGCATTTCCCTAAAAGTGTTAGCCAGTACAATAATATAAGAATAAATAATGCAAATAATAGAAAACTCGTAAACCCTGTCATTATTTATATTCAATATAATTGCTCACCAGTAAAACCCATAAGAAATCAACTGAAACAATAACCTAAGGAAATTGAGAGAGTTCAATAATGTACAAAACTTAATTACTATAAATCTCCATACCAGCATATTTATAATTTTTTAAGTTTATTTATTTATTTTGAGAGTGAACGAGAGAGAGAGAGAGAGAGAGAGAGCATGTGCACATGGGCACATGAGTGGAGAAGGGGTAGAAAGAGAGGGAGACAGAGAATCCCAAGCAGGCTCCATGCTGTCAGTGCAGAGCCTAACACAAGGGTCAGACCCACAAACCATGAGATCCTGACCTGAGCCTAAACCAAGAAGTGGATGCTCAACCAACTGAGCCACCCAGGTGCCCCAGCATTAGCTATTTTAAAAAATATTAGGGAATTCCTGATAATAAACCTAAAATAAATTTATGTAACCTCTCTGAAAATGTATTTCCTAGCTAATTAATTGCAAAATAATATTTATCTTTTCTATTTCTTGAGATACCAATAAGATGACAGTAAGTAAATGTTTTTAAAGGTATAAAGTCACAAAAATAAGTGCAATAGAGAAGTCATCAATATATCAGAGATTTATGTACACTTTTGGAAAATGGAAAATGAATGGAGGATTAATAACTCACTAAATAGAATAGAAGAAGCTACCACATAGAAAGCACTGACAAAGGTATTCACACAAAAAGAGATTGATGTCAGAACTTTGGAAAGGTTTGGCAATTAGCAGCAATGTGCACAATGGAAAATAGTGATTTGAGGTGGGACTAAAAATATTATGGAATGGACATTTGAAGTAATAATTTAAAAACCCAGTACCTCTGCCACAGTACCATCCATATATGGAATATTAGTCCCAAAGAGAAGACTGGAGATTAACTATGGAGAGATTCAACAGAGAAGAGACATTAAGGAATGTCATACTTTGGAAGGTGAGATGCCAGAAAGGGCTGAAAATAGGATAGATTCAAAGTCTACAAATGGGAAAGTTGGCTCCCTCCCTGCCCCAGAAGTATACCACACATCCTTCCCATGTAGAATATTGGAAGATTCTTCTCTGAAGAAGCTTTATAATCCCATAAAAAAAGACCTCCACATACTGATAGGAGTGGGATTGCAAACTCTACATTTAACCTTTTAAAGAACTGCCATACTGCTTTCCAAAAAGGTTAAATGTAGAGTTTGCAATCCCACTCCTATTTATCTACCTAAGACAAATGAAAACATATGTCCCTGCTAAAATTTGCACATGACTGTACAATGAGGCACTATTCACACTAGCCACAAGGTGGAAACAACCCAATGTCTATCATGTGATGCATGGATAAACAAAATGTGGTATATCCATACTGTGGAATATTATTTGGCAACAAAGAGGAATGAAGTAGTAATACATGGTACAACATGACTGAACCTTGAAAACATATGCTAAATGAAAGAGACAGTCACAAAAGGCCATATATTGTATGGTTTTATTTATATGAAATGTCCAGGTAAGTTTATGGAAATAGATAGTGGTTGTCTAGGGCTGGGAGAGGGGGTAGAAATAGAAAGTGACTGCTAATAGGTATAGGGTTTCTTTGGCAGGGACAATGAAAATGTTTTCAAATTAAATTATAATAGTTGCCTATTTCTTAATAAACTAAAAACCACTGAGCTGTATGCTTTAAATACATGTAACTTCTGCATGTATTTTTTATTTCAATAAAACAGTTTAAAGTTTATAAAGAAGCAATCAGCCACATTGAATGCTGCAGAGACATTATGTAAAATAAGGGCTACAAAAATTCCATTTGATTTAACAATACGGAGGTCTTTGATGAATTTGGCAATTTCAATTTCAGCGGTGTGGTAGAAGATGAAAGCCAGATTGTAATAAATTGAGAAATGGTTTGGTTATGAAAGGAGAGATCTTCTTAAGCACTCTTGATTAACCAGTAAGCAGGAAAAGATTGAAGGTTCTAGAGTGGATAGTCAATACAAAAACGTTCCTAAGAAACATAAATGGAGTGGTTAGTCTTATCTAAAAGAAGGATCACTTCCTTCAGTGTGAAAGGAAGAAATGATGAGTGCTGAAAGACTTGTAAACTTGATAGAGTAAAGACAATTTCTCTTTAATGACCTCTGTTTTCTCTGAAATGGGAAGTGAGGCCATCTGTTTAAGAAACTAGTGAGAAGGGGGGAAATGAGAACAAAACAACTGATGAGAGAAATACAGTAGCTTTGTCAGAAAATGTTTAGCACCTACATAAGATTAGTGACTATGAATTTATATTGGATCTGCTCTTTGCTTGTTTCTCTGAACATTGTTTTATTTACACTAAGTTGCCCAGCTATTAACTCATAGAAAAGGCAGACATTCATGCACTGTTGTGCTTTTGCCAGGTTTAGGGGAGAGGACAGAAAGACAGTGGACACATTATTAAGAGCATTGTTAAGTAAGTGATTGGAATGCCGGACCATGAAATTGAAGTTGAATAAGGGATAAAGGGCTGGGAAGAAAGTATGCTGTTAATGGTCCCACCAGGACAGAGAATTTTAGTGATCTTGTTCACCACTTTAATCTTCATTCTTAGAACAAAAATTGTTTGAATTAATGGTCTGATGAGATCAATGGGCAGAGACTGTGGAAGTAGTTGAAAAAGTAAGCTTGTGGTTAAGATGTGGGCATCAGGAAGTAGTAGGATGTTTGAATTACTGAATTCAGAAAAGATGCCATGTTAATTGATGGCAAGTTACAGGATATGAAGAGTTGGGCTTGCTGAGAGAGTCTTTGACCTGAGATATCAAAGAACCAAGAAGTCAGAGTGTTGGTCCAATGTCATCCATGTGATGTTGACATTAGCAGGAATGATGGCAAGAGGTGAATTGAAAGAAAAGACTGATCCAAGCGTTAACATCTTCAGTGGCTGAGAGTGAGTGGGTAAATAGATGATATAGATGAAGAAAGGTTGAGAGTGGTAGAGCAGATGACAGGATACTCAGAGCAATAGGAACTTAATGTACTGGGGGAATAGTGATCAAAAAACAATAATGGAAGCAGTGATTATTCCAGTACTGCCCTTTGACCATGAAATACATAGGGTATGTTGAGCGTAAACAATGCCCACTGAGAAGAATGGAGGGAAAGCATTGACCTCAGCAAGAGAGCCAGGTTTCAGTTAAAATAAAAGTTGAAGGAGGTTCTCTAAGAAGAGTACCAAATATAGCCAAGTATATCATGAAGCAAAAGCTCCAGAAGTGTTGAAGGCCTTAGGAAGGGGTGGGAATAAAGAGAGAAAATACAGAATATAATAAAGGTAGCAGTAGTTTGCTAACCTATGATGGATTGGAGTGGGGAATACCTTTGGGCATTGATCAATTGAGAGAAGGAATAAGAAACATAGTTGATTTCATCTCAAAAAACCTTGCACCTAACCGAAGTGCTCTTCGTTAAAAATAATGTTGTAAAAAAATTAGTATGGAAAAAAATGTTCCAGTATACCAAATGAAAAAGTAGTTTACACAAACCATATGTGTAGTAACCTTTTTTGTAAGATGAGAAGAAGAGTATGTGGGTGGGTAATACTTTTGAGAATGTTTGAAATATATGGTGATTTTTTAAAAGACTAGCTGTCAAAAAAATGCCTATGGAGGAAGGCACTAAGATTTAAAATTTAAGCCACTGGCCCATTCATTTTTTTTTCCAACAATATTTAACACCTACCTACCTTGTGTCAGATACCATTCTTGACACTGGAGATAATATCAGTTAACACAATAATGACCCTACCCTCACAGAGCCCATGACTGGTGAAAGAGATAAACAATAAATCATGTATTTTAGGTAGTATTGAGTGATATAAAGAAAATAAAACACAATAATGAGATAAAGTGACCATGGTATGATGGCTGTTTCAGATAGAGCGTTTAGGGAAGGGCTCTTTGAAGACGTGACATTAATGAATAGAGTGGGCAAGCGAGATCTGACAGCAGAGCATCCTAAGCGGGGGATACAGCACATGCTCAGGCCCAGAGGTAGCTGGATTGATGGAGAGGACCAGGACTTAAAGAAAAAAAAAAATGAATTCTGTTTAGGATAATTTGACATGCCAATCAGGCAGCGGTTGGGCATGTGAGTCTGGGACTAGAGAACAAGCTTCATATTGGAGCTATACATTTAGGAGTTGTTGACATATGGATATTAAAAGTCATACGAATGAGTGGAACTACCTAAGATATGACAACTAAGGATTGAGCCCTGGGACATGCCATCATTTAAAAGGCAAGAGAAGAGGAGAGTAATCAGGAGAGGTCTGAAATCACAAAAGATGAAAACCGGTAATGCGAGGGAAAAGCTCCAGAGGCTGCATCCTCCCCTGGGCGTTGTCTCAGTATCCTGCTAGGTCAGGAGGCAGCCAACACTGGAACGAGAGTTCTAGAGGGACACAATTAATGCCGGTACAGCCAAGTTCAAATTGCTTCCTGGATGGGAGTGGCAGAATAAACCAAATAAGCCTTCTCACCTTATCGCCTCTCCATAAGGAAGCTAGTTAAGTCAGCCTGTGTGCCAGGGTAACTCCTGACTACCAACTCGGTGAGGTACAGAGGCAAGAGAGGCCCACATAGTCAATGCCTATGGCTAAAAATAGAGTCTGAGTTTTTCAAGGGATGGTATTTTATGGATGTGAATTAGTTACTTATCCATTTAAATTAACTGCATACCAAACTCCCATCAGGGCCAGGCCAAACTAATCAACTTTTTAATCTCCTGTCATATGTCACCTCAGCACACTTAAGACACACTGCTCACAGAACACAGTTTGATAACTAAACAGTGCTCTTTGCTGTATTTAGTGTAAAATGCTATAGGAATTCATTTTGTATTTTGCTTTACTGCTATATAATTCTGGTATAAAATTGAGTGATTTCTCAAGCTGTGGTATTTAAAACGATCTTTATTAATTTGTTGCTTTTTAATCTGCAAATTATGCGGTCTTTCCTGATGGAAAAAGTACTGTTAAAAACATTTGTTGAATGAAATCAGCTATGAGGTGCCACTGAAATCGAGGCCCTTGTCTACCACAGCCTTTCTGATTTCTCTGCCACAGTGTAATCCGTGATTAAGTATGGCTTCTAGAGAAACGGAGTCTATATGATAACAGCAGAACCATGAAGATAAGCATTTATACTTTAGGGTAAATTAAATTATTGGCAAAAAGATAGCCCAGTTGATTAGAAATGTGGATATGTTCACACTGAGTTACAACTAATCATACTATACTTTTCAAATAAAATGTAATTGGAAACAGCAACCATTTTCTTCACTTTTCCTTTAGTTATACATCTTCTTTATCTTGGCAGAGAGACTAAAGAACACAAGTCTAGGAAGTCAAGTTGCCTGGATTAAAAACCCTTTGGCTCTGCCACTCACTTGCTGTGTGACCCTAATCAGTTCATGTATAGCTCTCTGGACCTCAGTTTCCTCATCAGTAAAATAAGAGAATTATTCCAAATGATGTCTAAGACCCAGTCCTCCATGACTAAGCATTATTAGTGTTTGCCAATATCCAGTTCCCCTCCCCTTCTGGAGCCACATGACTAGTTCTGGCCAATCATATATAAGGATAAGTGTTTGCCATTTCCCGGCTATAGCAACCTATATACAATTCTTCAGCTTCCCTGCCTGCCAAGACAATAGGGAAGCTTCCGTGTTCCAGGTGGTGCAGCCAGAAGATAGTGAACCCACTCTCTGCCTGGACCTCCTTTAAGCATATGGCATAAGCATAAAATAGATTTGAGTCATGTTAAGCCATTGGAGTTTTGAGGCTAATTTGTCCTGGTGCATAACCTAACTTATCCTAACACATCAGATCTAACTTTCTATGGTTTTGTGGGTCACTCTTTCCATGTTCTAGAGATTTTTTTTTACTCTATTATATGTGGATAAGAGTACTATGAAGGAATTTGAAGCCCACAACTTTTTTTCAAATGGTTAAATAAGTTGGTACCTATTAAATCAGTCTTTAAACACAAATCCCTATCATTACTCTGTTTCAGCTTGTTTCTCTGAAAGATTGATTTCTGACACACTTTCTGATTCCCAATTATTTTGGCTCTAATTTTTTAATGGAGAAAGTAGCTGGTTTATTTCCTCATTCAGAGTATCTCTCCCTAGCTGTTTTAAGCATGAAATTGTATAGAAAAGTACAGCTTTCCATTGTTTCTAACTTTTAAAAAAAGTCTTGGCAGTCCGTATAAAGAGATGAATGTTACCATTGCCAGGTGTCTCCAAGGAAGATTCAAACAAAGCCCATGCCTTGAGCATGAAGTAGATCTGTCTTTATGATAAACTTTCTTGGAAGCAGTACCCAACTCATTGGCTTACACTTTAAGATGTTTTGGTTGAACACAGAAACCACTGTGTTGAATGACAGATATAATTGTATTGAACAGTGTCTTAATGCTGTGAGAATAAAAACTGCAAAAAAAAATCAGCTAAAAGGAATTTCAGTTTACAGTTTTTCATATCATAGAAAATGATGACATTTCCATGCATGAAATATAATCTGATTTTGCCTGGGACTTGAGGGCAGGGCGAGGTACATAACTTATGAAACCAACGCAAAGTGAAAATGTGGGGTCCGTTGTTCAAAAAGTAGGATGAAAATGTGCAGTTAAAGGTCCTAAAATGCAAAGCTTTTTCTTTTAAGAAGAAACGTATAAAGCATAACCAGTAATGGTGATTCGTGAGTAATAACATACACCTGCAGATAGCAAAAAAATGTATATTTTTGTGGTCATAATTTTATATAGCAAATAATAATACTTTGTTAATGTGATAACTTGACTGATCCTAAGATTTTTCTGGCTGGCTTTTCTTTAAATTCATTTATTAGATCATCAAAATTGATTCATTTAGCAAGTTTATTTTAAATGATACAATTAAAAGCAAATCAGTCACTCTCGGCAAATGAAATAGCGCACATAATTTCTGGCAATTTTTAATTTTGAGAAGAATATTTCTGCTGATACTACTGACACTGGAAGTGTTAGGGATATATTAAAGGCTCTGACAAAACTGGGATAGATTTCTGATAAATGATTTAAAAATATAAATTTCAGTATCTCTTGAGCTGATGACACAGAGCAATTTTTCTAAAAAGATTCGATTCTTTATACACATTAGCTTTATGTGTGTCAGAAAATCTAATTTTAAGTATAAGTTTGTACTGTGTTGTTTTTCCCTGGCTTTTCCTATAACTTGTAGAGGTCATACAAGAAACCAAAAGTCACTTAATGATTTGTATATAATTCTAAACTCCTACTTTTGCTTTCTATTGCTGTATCTTTCATGATGTAGGAAAATTAATTTTAAAACTGCCCTCCTCACTAGTTCATTTGAAGCTGCATGTGAAAATAGTGTTCTTTTCCATCAGATGCGACAGTCTTTAACATTTAATTGCTATTTCTGAACCTGTGGATATTTGCTTTGCAATGATGCAGCAGTTTTTAAGACCAGATTCTAAACTCCTCAAAGAATTCTGATATTTCTTCGATATGCTTTATTGCAATGTCCATGTATATACTTTTATTTTATAATAATTTACTAACGTGTTATTGCCTAAACACCACCATTCCCATCTCCGCGCTCAGGCCAGAGAGCTAATGTTTCGCCTTGGGGACAGGATCTGGGAAAAGATAGGCAAGCCAGTCTCTCACCGCTGCTGCCGCTGCTTGCCTTCACCATAACCGTAACCAATCTGGGCCCAGGTCCTAGCCCAGCCACACCCCTGGTGCCCTGCAGTGCCCCAGGCTGCTTCTGGTATGAATGTGCACACCAGGAAGGCAGGCTAGCTGTTTGGCATAGGCACTGCCCATTGCCCACTGTGCCTGTGGGTCCAAACCCACATATGCATACCCAGCACATCTCCTCTGCTAACACACCTGCTCCCTGGTCTCATCAGACTTCAAAAACACAAGGTCAAAGATAAAATCAAGAGTTTCAAGACCACAACAGAAGAGCATTAAGCCAAGTCCAGGCCCCTGTGCAGATGCACAGGTCACACATGCCCTGTTTGAGGCTTCATGACATATCTGTAGAAATTGCTTGCCCCTCATATGAATGAATGTGGAGGCAGATACATTTATGCCTTTGACGTTCCATACTGGACATACATACAAATGGGCCGTGGATGAGGATACATATTATTGGCCACCACTAGTTTCTCTGCCTCTATGCTGCCCTAAGCTTACCTTTGTTTTGTTTTGTTTTATTTTTATTTAGAGAGAGAGAGCGTGCGCACATGAGCAGGAGAGGGGCAGAGAGAGAGGAAAAGAGAATCCCAAGCAGGTTCCTAGCTGTCGGCATAGAGCCTGATGCGGGGCTCAATCTCATGTACCGTGAGATCAAGACCTGAGCCAAAATCAAGAGTCAGACACTTAACCGACTGAATCATCCAGGTGCCCCTAAACTTACCCTTTGTGATGAAAATGCTAGACACCAAGGCAGACTTTCTTTGGAGGGGGCTCTTTATGGATTCACATGAGAGTGTCTTTTCCCAAGGTTCTAGAGAGAGTGGGAGTAAGATAGCAGGAAGGGAACTAGTATTTACCGAGTACTTATTATGTTATTTTATACCAACCGATTAATTTAATTGTAACAGCAGTTCTGTCAGCCTTTTATGCATGAGAAACTGAACTGAGAGGTTGAAGAACTTTCCCAAGATCATACAGCCTGCAAATGGTAGAGCAGAGATCTAAACCAGGTCTGGCTGGCTACAAAGACTTTGAGAGGCAGCTTTAGTGTCCTGGATGTGAGCACTGGAGACAAACTACCTGGGTCCAAATCCTGACTTGGTCATATAATGGCTTCATGTTGGATGAGTTACTTCCTGAGCCTCAGGATGTGAGCACTGGAGACAAACTACCTGGGTCCAAATCCTGACTTGGTCATATAATGGCTTCATGTTGGATGAGTTACTTCCTGAGCCTCAGTTTCCTTGTGTATATAGTGGAGATCAGACTAGTATAATACCTACTTCACTGGGTTGTTCAGAGGGTTAAGTGAAGGTTGAATATATATAAAGCATTAAGAACAGTGCCTGACAGTAAGCTTGCAATAAATGTTACTATGTCTGTCATTACTATTGTCAAATTCCTTTGCCCACTCCACAGTCTCCCTTCACAGGTTAGAAAAGAATGTTAACGATCAGAAGAAGAGAAGAGCTTACAGACAGACAGCAGGAGCCTTCTGCTGTTTACCTTTCTAAAGTTCCCCTAGAAGGCCCTCTTGGAAATGATGTGAGAGGTGATCTGATTCTCACCCCAGGCAGCCCAACTCTGTAGGCTTCTTGGATTCTAATGTTCCATCAGTCTGATCATTTTCTGTCTGGGTTGTGTGTGTGTTGCAGGTATGAGACCTCTCTGTTGGATTTGGTTCAATCTCTGAGTCCAAAGTCTGCTCCCAAACCTCAGCCCCATCCCTCCAGAGAAGCTGGGGCCTGGAATCACAGTACTTGCCGATTTAGTCCTCGAAAATCAATCTGGAACAAGGTGGGGGCAGGCAGGACCCCTGAAGACCTGGAGGAGAATCAAATTCTGGAAGATATCTTTTTCATTTGACATTGAAACACATGCTACAAAATTTCCATCAGAAATGTGTGGGCTTCTTTATGTACTGATCTAGGCTGTTAAATTATTTGATGGCAAAGTAACCGTGTCTCTCCCATACTAGCATCCTGTTGTGTATTGAACACAGAAATCATTCTACGAACCCGGAGTGGTTTTGGTCAGACCAATCAGTAGGTAACACATTAAGGGGTTATGGGGGTGGAGGGTAGTATCTTTTCTAGGCCAAGCCTTGTCATATTCGGCCTGGTTTCAAGAGTGTTTCCTTCTCAATACTTTATTGGAAAAGGTTGGCTTTCTTTCGTATACAAGGAAAACGTTTTCACTGAAAGATCCCTCTGATTTCAAAGTAGCCCCTTTGTAACATAAGCAGTTTCAGAAAGACCCTTTACCTCTCCTTTACCTCTGTTCCCTCACTGCCTGCCTCTTTGTACGCGTAGCCATTGAATCCCAAAGTTGGAGCTCCTGTGCCTATGCTCACAAGCAACCCTGGGGACTAATTGTGAGCCAATATCAGTAGTCATCAGCCCAGCAGCTGCCCATCCCTCAACCAAGGGGCACAATGGGCTAGGGGGAGGGACCCACCCAACCCTTGGAAACCAGCATTAAATCACACAACAGAGTGACTACCCTCAGGAAACAAAATGGAGGCACAGGCCTAAAGTGCTTTTCCTGCCGTTCACCCATTTCCCAGGATAAATAAGAGCAATATCTCAGTACGTCTTATTGGCCCACGTGTCTATATTCTTCACTCTTCGGAACTGCCCGTGGCTGTATCTGGGGAAGATGGCAGAGCTAGAGAGGGGCATCAGCTACCACAGGCTGATAGGCTCTCCCCGGGCCTCCCTCCTACCTATGAGGATCAAAGGCCCTGGTGACCAGGCCTTTTATGTGCTCTGCTCAGGATCACTGTCCCACTGTCTCATGACCTCAAAGAACCATCTCTACTTGCCAGATTCTCCTTCACCACCCCAGGCAGAGTCTCTCCATCTTTCCCACTGGGCCTCCATTTGACCCGAGAAGGCCTATGGAAGAAGTACACTTGAGGCCTCGTTTTCTCTCTGTTCTCCTATTCAGCAGAGCTCTTGAGATGGGTCCTTCAGCTTACAATGGGCTCTGGTGGGCACTCATGCTGATCGGCAGCATGATGCGCCTGGTAGAGCCAGTGAGTTTAAAACTTCTCAGTCATTGGAAGCAAGGGGAAAATGTGTCCCCAGATGTGTATGCTCAATGACTTTATTTGATCTGGAATGTGTTGCTTTTTTTCTCTCCCTTTCACCAGTCCCAGGCTTGAAGTAGGACCAAGAGTCTTTGTCAGTTAGTGAGCGTTGGTAGCCAAAGTCAGGCCACCCAGTGCAAACTGCATTTAGTGAGCCTGCATGGCCTTATCAAAACTAGATTATTTAAGCCTACAAAAGCCTTGTTAAGCAGAGTCCTCATCTGAATGGATCTCAATTTCACTGTCTCTTCAGGCTGAGGCCATATCATCTCTACTCAGCCTTCCTTTACCTGGGTCTTTTTGCTCTTTGGAAAAAAGAATGGAACCTACCAATACCATATCCTTAATTCAAGGTCAAGATTAACTAGGTTTAGGCATTCAACTGAAAGGTTGAAAAAATACTGCCAATTACAATGTTCTTTTAAAATTCACCCCTGTGAGAGTAACTGAGTCCATTTCATCCCATTTCAACAAGTGTTTGGAGTTTCTTTTGGTGTGGCAGAAGGGGTAGAAGCTGAGAGCCTTCAGCCATTTTCTCAATTAAATTTAAGTTTCCAGAACTTTCTTTTCCTTGCCCCAGGTGTCATGAGTACCTTAAGTACATCCCCCCTTGGATCAGCCATAACAACACTCTCCCGTTTGGACGCCGGTGTCTTTACAGCTCTCCAGAGTAAGAGGGTGCCAGAAGGACCAAGAAAAGGATTATGATTTCTTTAAGAAGCTTGTTTGCCTTTAGAAGAATCATAAGTGAGATTTAAGCTGAGGTCTTTTGGGGTGAGTCTATCACATGCCACAGATTGGAGTTTAATTGCTTCTTTACCTCCCCCTGCATGAGCAATTTGGAAGAGCCAAGATGAATTTTCAGCAGAGCATCAATCAACGTATTTTTCATATGCTACATTCCCCCACCAGTTGCCTTTCTGTATCCTGTGGGCATTTCCCGTGTGTCAGGGCAGTAGGATGTGAATTTGTGTCTAATCCAGTATCTTCCTTATGAATTGAACAGTGTATGTTAACATCTTACTCTGTCTTGGAGATACATATGTGGAGATACATAATATATGAAAAGGTTCTTGTAGGACTTCGAGGCTGTTGTAGAGCCTGGACGCTTGACCTAATTGCAGATATCGTATGAAAAGAGGAGCAGACACAGAGGGGTCAGGCTTTCTTCCTGGTAAAGTACTCCCAAAGTGACTGCCTCCAGCTGCTTCCTCAAAGCAAGACTGGATACGTATTAGGAGAGCTGCACATAGGGCCACAACATTGCCTACCCTGCTACCCACTATTCTGTGAGAGAAAAAACAACCAGTGTTTGCAAAATGGGAAAAGGCAAAGTATGTCCACCAGAGCTCCCTACAAGGGCCCAAAGTGCCTGATTTAGGAAACTAAGGTTAATCAAGAAAAAGCTTTTGCTGACAGTCATCCTTCCTGGAGGCACACTTGTGTTCATCCAAACAGACCCCATGGTGGGGACTTCTCTAGAAAACCCCAAACGTCACGAGGAAGGAGGGGCTCTCTCCTTCAGAGCTGCCCTTGGCTGTTGGCCCAGCTCCCAGCACCTGGCTCCTATGAGAGATTTGCTAGCCAGAGACTCTGGGAAGCAATAGGCCTAAAGGAGAGAGCCGGATGAAGTCTGCAGTCATTAATGAGGTGGAGAGGCTACAGCAGACTCCTCCCAGCTCGTGCTTTAGCCTCCCCTCAGTGCATATTGTTTCTAATGTGGGCAACTGTTCATATACATGAGAGATTTTAAGTTAATCAGTTAGCTCCATGGCTATTCTCCTCATGTGGTTGTGGTATCGAATCATCCCTTCGACACCCCTCCTCAGACCTGTGAGGCGTAGCTTGGAAGCAAGAGCAGCACCACAAGTTATCAAAATGTTGTTTTCCTCAGTATGTGTTAAACATCAGGAGCGTGGGTCAGCTCAGAGAGAGGAAACGGTTTGCCACAAACTGTTAGGTTTTCCTGGTTGACTCCAACCCACTCCCATCACGGACCCCAAGTCTCCTCTAGGCTGTGTGGTTGCTGGAAAGGAAGTTTCAATGTACGTGCACCCCTGAGTCCCTTCCACGTGCCTGTCACCCAAATTGTTCAGCAAGGAAGAACTATCACCGCACTCGGACACAGGAAAAATGGTCCTGTCTAGGTGGCTTTAGGTGCTAAGAGATGCTGGGGAGGGCTTGTGTGCCTGAAATGCCCAGTTTTGAGATCAGACTCGTGGATCCAATTAACAGCCAGAGACTCTATCCTGCCCCTTTTTCCCCAGGTCAATCTGGCACCTCCCCCTGATCAAGGGGACTGCAGGTATCCCTCAGAGGAGGAGGTGGCAAGACCACAGTCCTCACTCAACCAGCTCCGAGCCCTGTGCGTCATCTTGTTCAATGCTTATGATATTTGTACTTTTAAAAAATCATTTCAGGGGGGCGCTTGGGTGGCTCAGTCGGTTAAGCATCCGACTCTTGATTTCGGCTCAGGTCACGATCTCACAGTAAGGGAGTTCAAGCTCCATGTCAGGCTCCGCGCCAATGGGGCGGAGCCTGCTTGGGATTCTCTCTGTGCTTCTCCCCCGCTCGCTCGCTCGCTCTCTAAAAATAAATAAACTTTAAAAAAATAATAAAAATACAAAACCATTTGAGTATATAAGCGTCTCTTGTAAGCCACCTTTAATTCTTTGTGGAACGAGGACAGGGAAACATGTACACGTGCCTAGTGTTAGCATGTTATCTTGTGCACCGATAACGAACATGAGGCCTGACCTACCCTAACTGAGGCCATCGGCCAGTAAAGAATAGAATTCCAACTCAGAATCTGGGGGTGGGAGGGCCATTACTCCCTTCTCCCCCCCCCCCCCCCCCCCCGTCTTCCGGTCAAACCCGAGTAGTAACGAGTCCACCTCCTACTCCTCAATCTTCCCTCTCCGCCCTCTCTGCTGACACGTCTCTAGGACAACAGTCTCTGTGTTGGGCTCCCTGCTAGATGGCCTGGACTCATCCTTGAAAGAGTGACTTAACCCTCTTTGCCTCGCTCTTATCTTTAAATGGGGATCGTGACAGAGGCTACCTCGGAATTGTCGTGAAGGTGCAGCGAGCATGTCGAGCACTCAGCACAGGTAAATAAGCACTCCTAAGGGTTACCTGTTAATTTTTCCCCGTGAAGCGACCACGGTCATCTTGCCATGTCACGCCCTGGCTTAAAGCGTTGGAAAGTTCCAGTACTTCCTTTCCTATTGCACTTAAGTGGGAGTGTGGCCTTCTGAGCATTAATGCATGAGGCTCTTCATGGTTTGGCCCCTTCGTTTCCCTGCTGTTTCTTTCTCTTGACTTCTGTGCTCCAACCACTGTGAACTTCCTTAGTTACTGAAGGCAGCGTGATATCCTTCTCGCGAGCTTCTCATGAGCTTTCTTAGCTCTCTGTATATCCTCTATCACAACACTTACTGTGCTAGGACTGTCTGTTTATCTGTTCCCTCCTTTAGATGGTAGGCCCCATGGTGGCCAGAATAAGATGTTGGTCTTAGCCATCACTCAGTCCCAAGAAAGGAGCATGATTCCTGGCACGTTACAGACTCTCATCATTATCAGTTAGATGGATAGGTAGGTGCACGGGTGGAAGGGAGGAAAGGAGAGAAGGAAGAAATTAAACAGATGTGTGCCTCCAAAGTTCAGTACCCTGAATACTCCAGGCTGCTTACACCTCTCTCACAGGGAGAAAGATAGGGCTGTACTGAGGGGTCTGGGGACATTCTATTGCTCCCTCTCTATTCCCACACTGACTCACATTTTCTCTCCAAACAAATCTAAGACTTAACAACTTTTCCTGTTTAAAAACCCAAAGGACTCCATGATGCTTACAGGGCAAGGAGCATGCACTTTAGAGTGACCTACCAGGCAGGACTCAGCATCTGACCCCACCTCCCTCATCCACCTCACCTCCCTCCTCTCTCTGCTCTATTCACCTTTCCAACTCACAGCTATTGGCCACCTCCCAAAAACACGCTGCTCTTTGCCATCTGTGTGGCTTTTCCACATCTCTGTCTCACGGATGACTTTCTCAGACCTAGCTCAGCTGTCACCGCTTCCATATTCTCCTGATCCCTCCGGGCATCCTTATAGACTCTCTGCTTCTGCTAATGCTCCAGAGAACCTTCTGTCCTATCCCACCTCAAACTGTGCTGTATTGTCTTGTGTACTGTTTGTCTCCCTATTAGCATGCTGAGTGTCCAAAGACGACAAATATTGACCTTGGAATCAACTCAGCTCTACCACTTGTGAGATGTACACATTTAGGCAAGTTATACTTTATAAATTTAAACTTTATTATAAAGTTAAACCTTACAGGGGCACGTGGATGGCTCAGTCCATTGAGCATCTGACTCTTCATATCGGCTCAGGTCATGATCCCAGGGTTGTGGGATTGAGCCCCACGTAGGGACTCTGTGGTGAGCCTAGAGCCTGCTTAGAATTCTCTCTCTCTCCTTCTGCCCCTCTCCCCCACTTGCACTCGCTAGTTGCCTCTCTTTCAAATAAAAAAATAAAGTTAAACTTTATCAATTATAATTTCTAAGCCTCAAATACAGTAATTTATAAAATCATTTATAAAAAGGGGGTGGTAATTCCTACCCTATGAGTTGGTGCCTCGAACGCTGACCTAGCCTGGGAAAACTAGCCCAGAGGAAAACTAGAATGATTAGGCAAAGATGCCCATGCAAGGAGGCTGAGGCAGGGTATCCAGTGGAGGCAGAGGGGGCTCCCTGGAATGTAGGGACCAGAAGTCCCAGGAACAAAGAGCAGTGTTGGGGTGCGGGAGACAAGAGGCGTTCGGCCGGGAGACCAGGTCCCGTCCTGTCTGAGATCTGCACAAGGCATGGGCGCCGGCCCCTCCCTCCCCTTCCTCTGCGGTCCATAGCTGGGCTGCCTTGGCCCGCACCTCACTGGCACCACCGCACAGACAACAGCCCCGGCCTGACCGCCACCAGAATGTCCAAGGCCCACGGTCCTTCACCTGTGCTGCAGTTATAAACCCTGGTATCCCTGCTCTTTGTCCTTCTCTTCCCCTGTGCTGAGACGAGGGGCTGGAAGAAGGGAAGGCCAGCTGTCCCGCCTCTTGTTGCTGCCAGCCGAGACTCCATGAACCCCCCCCAGCCCTGGCTTTCAGTGTCCTCCTCCCAGCTGGAGGTGATTTAAGCTTGTTGGATTTATATAACATTGGGAAATGGTAAACTGTGTAAATTTGCTATGTTTTCCAGGGACAGTTATTTATGGAGAGGCATTTTTAACTCAAGTGCAGAAGTGTTAAATCATTATAATAAATTCATGCTATTCAGACTTTCTTACATTGTAATAAATTTTTTCTAAGCATGAATGAGGAGATCCATGATTCCTCTAATATACTATTATGTATTTCTTCTCAAAATGACACAACTTACTATATCAACGTGGAGAATAAGAGAAGGAGATTTACTGCGATGGAGGGGAAAAGGTTGAGTAACAATGAGTGTGAGAAGGGTCTCGGGAGCAGTGACCCCAGGCAGAACTTTTCCCTGCCTCTCTGCTTGCCACGCACCTGCTGGGAGGAGAAGCAGGTGCAGCCCCAGCAGGGGAGGGCCAGCTAGGGCTGCGACCCCCAAATCTCCCACCTGAGCTTAGGAAAAGAGCAGAGAAATGGGTAGGGGCCCCGGGGCTTCCGTCCCACCCTACGCAGGGGGAGGTGCCGGACTGGGCGGTCTCCGAAAGGAAAAGCCCCCTGGTCTTCCAAAACCTTCAGTCCCGGGTGGAGAGCGGCCCTGCACACGGCCCTCTCCTCACCTGTCTCCCACCTCTCTCCTCACCTGGATGCTCACCTGGACCAGAGGGTTCATACCTTTCATCAGATCCCCAAAGTTCAGGACACATTGGTCTTCAGTAAGCTCTGAGGCCTTTTGTGATCGTCCACTATGCACTAGGCAAAGTTCAATGACATCGGTTCTGACCACCAGCAGCACACAGGCGCTCCTTCGAGCTGCAGTTAAGAGCTCCCAGAGGCCAGAACAACAGCCCCTGGGCGGGAGACTTCCATCAGGATCTTCCCAGAGATAGGGCACTTTTGCTGGGCCAGGGCAAGGACAGGAGGGTGTTCCAGGCAGAGGAGGAGCAGTGTGTCAAAGGCATGGAGACAGAGACCCCCAAAGTAAGCTCACGCGGACAGTGTTGAACGCTAGGTCTGGTGTTCAAAGTCAGAGGAGTGGTGGGCTCCAGCGGAAAGACACTCATATAGGTTCCAACTATCGCTGCTTCCCTGCTGCCTGTCACCTCCCCAGCTGGGGCTCCCAGATCCCTCCTTAATAGGGAAGGAAGAGGGAAATTGGCCCCTCCAATGCCCGGTCCAAGTGGCTGACAGCTATCTTCAGGCTGACCCAGCTAATTCCAAACTGGCCACCTGTTTTGGTTTTGTTTTTTTTCCATTTTATTTTGAAGCCAGACTTCTAGAGAAGTTTTGGAAATACCGCAAAGAATTCCTGTATACCCTTCACCCATATTCCCCAAGTGTTAGCATGGTAACTCATTTGCTTCATCATTCACTCTTTCCCACACGTAAATAAACACATCTATTATTACCTTTTTCCTGAAGTATTTGAGAGTAAGTTGCACACATAATCCTCTCTAATAGTTTGGCATGTATTTCCTAAAAACAAGGACATTCTCTTACATAACCACAGTACAGTGATCAAAATCGGGAAGTTAACATTAACACAGTGCCGTTATCTAATCTACAGACCTTAATTGACATGTTGCCAGATTTCCTTATTAACTTTCTCAGTTTCCTTTCCTTAAATATCTTTTTAACAAAGGAAAAACAATGCTGGCTCAGAATCATACGTTGCATTTAGCTATTGTGTCTCTCTGAGTACGATCCACTTGTTTGTTTTTTTTTTTTAAGCTTATTTATTTTTGAGAGAAATTGCAAGCAGGGTAAGGGCAGAGAGAGGTGGAGAGAGAATCCCAAGCAGCCTCCACCCTGTCAGCGCAGAGCCCAACTCGGGGCTCGAACTTGTGACCGGTGAGATCATGACCTGAGCCGAAATCAAGAGTTAGCCACTTAACCGACTGAGCCCCCAGGCATCCCTACAATCCACTTGTTTCATAAAATGTTCCCCAATTTGGGTTTGTCTGATGTTTTCGTATGATTAAATTCAGGTGACGTGTTTTCAGCAGGAGTAGGTAATGCTGTGTCCTTCTCAGCACATCATACCAGGAGGCCCATGACAGCTATTTCCTTCATTCCAGGGCATATTAATGTTAATCACATGGTTAAGGTACAACTGTACAGTTATTAACCTTTCCTTTGTAACGTATTAGTCTGGGAAGGGGGGGCGTACTTTGAGACTGTGTAGGTATTGTTTCCCTTCTACCTTTTACCCACGAGTTTCAGCATCCTCTGATGATTCGGCACATTCCATTTAAATCCTAGTCTTCTGTTGGGTTCTGACTACCCTCTTTGACCAGCCCAGTACTAGACAAGAGATTGGAAAAGGAGACAACTCATTTCTCTTCATCATGGACTTCAGCTAGGGAGGGAGCCACATACACAGAGCAGCACAGAACAGCATGGGAACAGGGCCCGGTGATGTGGTCCCCACTCTGAGGTCAACAGGAGGTCACAGAAGAGGTGCTCAGCCTGATCTAGAGCCCCCTGGGGCAATGGACCCTGAACCAAGGGCAGGGAGAATGTGAATGGTCAGAAACCTGGAACAACATGAGAATCTGTGTCCATAAGACATCTGTGAGGGCCCCAACAAGAACTTTTCCCAAATGCCTATCATCCCCCCAGCTCCCAGTAATGAGAAGACCAGAACCGTCGGGCTATCTTCTAATCCCTGTGCAGAGCTGGGGCAAGATGAAGCCGAGGGGCCTTGCTGGGAGTGTGCCAGGCCTGGGCTGCTTCAGAAGGGGTGCATGGGAGACATCCTCCCTACACCACTCTGCTTCTCATTCATTTGGCAACCATTGTCGAGCTCCTTCTATGTGCCAGACCTTGCGTGCAATGCCAAAGGCCCTAATACCTCAAGTAGTTCTTAATTAAAGGGGATACCTTGAGCCCAGAGGCATCTTAAGGTTGTCAAGCGCTCAGGACAAGGCGTCAAGTGTCAAGACTTGCTTCAACTTCTGCCCAGAGCGGAGAGCAGGACAAAGTGGCGGGGAAAACACTGTTCTTTTCTCTCATTCGGGTGGCTCTTATCTCAAGAGCTAGGCTGAGGGCTTTCACAGCCTCCCTCCTCTGCCCTCTCTCTTCTCCAGGGCCCTTCCCAGCACTTAGCAGAGAGCTGGACCAAATCCTTGAGACCCAGGCACCGGCTCACTTCTGCAGAGGAGGAAACTGAGGCAGAGGCCTGAAGCCTTTCCAGGACAATCCTGCTTCCACCCTTCCCGTGGTTAGGTTGTGTGTCTGTGTGAGTCTTGGGAATACAGTCAGCGAAGAGGCTTCTGAGTGAAGAGTCGTGATGCAAGTGCCTGGAATAGGTAGCCTCTTCCAAAGTAATACAGCGATTACAAGCACAGAATCTGCCAGCAAGGGACCAGGGCTCACACCCCAGCTCTGCCGTACCGGTGACTTTCAGTACACGGCTGAAGCTCCTCTGTAAAACCGGGTCCAGGGTTATCAGGAAGACAGCTGGGATGGCATCAGTGAAGTAGCCAGGACAGTGTCTGGGTCATCAGTGGTGGGGGGAGGTTGTTTTTAAACAAGGCCCTGCATCTTCCCCAGCATATTCCCCACCTACCTAAGACATCTGACAGTTCTTCAGAATGTCTACCCATGGGCCCCTCCCTTGAGGCTCACCCTCCAGCGCCCAGCCCAAGTGTCTCCTCCCTAGACTTGGCCCCTTGCCTTCCATCCTCAGGGTCGCCCCGAGCCCTGCACCACACTATTCCGCAGTTGTCTTTGTCAGGGAACCTCACATGGGGGAATGAGTGCAGCTGATTTTTATTCTGGGCCCCATTACTTTCTTGCAGTGGCATTTTGGGCAAGTTACTTACCTTCCCCAAGCCTCTTACTGTGATTCACGTGGAGACTCTGGAAACTACAAGAATCCTCATACCTCAATTAGTGGAGTACGGGGCCCTCAGAAATGGTTACATTTTCCCCCTTGATTTTGAGTGGTGGAGAACCAGTTTGCATCGATCTTGAAAGTTTGTTTATAGTTTTCTGCAGAGTTCAGTGTGCTGGGGTAAACAAAGCTGTCACGAACTCAAAAGGTTTTGAACCTCAAGTGGCTACATCAACTATTAATAAATACTCCATTTATGAATTTCCTCTCCTTGTTAAGAATAAAAGCTAACTGGGTCTTTGGGTTTTCTGTCTCCCTCCAGGCTCCCCCTCTGTCCCCACCACCAGCAAGTGCTCCTAGGCAGGGAGAACTATGGATTCGTTAGCAACACGCTCAGTAATGTATCATTCATTCATTCATCTCTAAGAACCCCAGCTCCAGCCCCGCTGATGAAGGAGGGGAGGAAAGGAAAGGACTGGTACCTGAGTCAACATAGATGACACCATTTCCTAAAGGTGAAATTGGGTTGTTGAGAAAACCTCAAGAAGAAGCAGGGAGGTGGGAGGCAGGACACAAGCGTTGGAGGAAGTGGCTCTGAGGAGGATTCACAGCCCCGGGAGGCGGGATGCAGAGATTAAGTGCATCGCATCACAGACAGACAGCCCTGGGCTTGAACCCTGACTCTGGGTCATCTGGGCAAGGGACCACCCCTCGCTGAGCCTGTTTCCTCATCTGTAAAATAGGGACAAGAACACTCACCTCAGAGAATTATGGGAGATTCTAATTAAGTAACTCCACACAGGGGCTGGCTCAGAGCAGCATCCATAAGTGGTAGCTACAGCCATGGCTCAAAGAGCCCAACTGATAACGGTGACCTTTTCCCAACCAGTGGGGGTCCTGAGCAGCCCCGGGCCTGCTGGGAATCCCACAGGCCAGCTGCTGGAGCCCGGGCCCATCACTGCCTGGCTCTGGATGTCCCCACTGAAAATGGGGACCATGGCTGAGTCCCTTATACCAAAGCACATGTACCCACGTGTACATATTTAAACAGGGTAACAGAAACAACTGATCACACTGGCCGGAAAGGGTGGCTGGATTCAGGGGTGGGAAGGCTTTTCACGGTATACTTCTTCATACATTTTGAATTTTGAAATATATGAATGTTACCTTTCCAAAAAAAAAAAAAAAAAACAGGTAACATTTAAAAAATGCAAAGACCAAATTAACATGCAGCCTGAGGCCATACGAACCCAGAGGAGATCGGCTGTAGACAATAACAGCCACGGTGGCGCCAGGAGCGCTCCTGGGAGAAAGGGCAAAGAAAGGAAGGGGCATAGGAGCAGCAGCTAATTGGGGTCCCTGGAAGAGTGTGAACAGCGAGAGACAGAGGTGTGTGCCCTCGGCATGACAGCAATTCTCTGGGAGTGTCGCAGGGCTGACTGGACCATGAGAAGATGGCTTACAGTGGTCTGATGTCAAGTTCAAGCTGGCCTCAGTTGAGGCACGAATTGTCAATGGAATGGAGCTACAGACAGGGAAGAAGAGGACCGGAGCCTGAACTACTCATTCTGAGTATCTGTAGTGTGCTGTAGAAGAATTTATAACTCAGACTCCTTGGGGTAGGGTGTAGCTGTGCATGGCTGTGTCCCATTCACTCCTCACAACTCTTGTGGTGGTGGTAGTATTATCCCCAGTTTAGAGAGAAGGAGATTGAGGCTCAGAGAGGTTAGGTGACTTTTCCAAAGTGACACAGAAGATATCTGAGTGAACTGGGATTTGCATCTGGTCAGACGTCAAAGCCCATGCCTTCTTCACCTTGATACACGGGTCTCTAAGCCTCCTCCTGGTCTGGGCAAATCTTGGGTGGACCCCCACAAAGGGTGCAAGCCCAGAGGGGGGCATTGGGAGCTCCCGAAGGGATGAGGAGTTAGGCTAGCATGAGGGAAGAGGAGATGGGGTGATAAGGAAGGGCCTGGGGTGCTGGGGCTGGCTGTCAGGATCCCCAGCGCTCACCAGCCAGGCCTGAAGCCCAGACGCTGAGGGGATGGCAGAGAAGGCAGGTAACCAAAGGGAGGACTCGCAGGGGGAAGGGAAGGCAGCTTGGAGAAACAGACAGAGGGGCAGACAGAGGGAAGTCTCAAGTAAAAAGCCTATACTTGCAAACACTCATCTGAGGGGAAGGGAGTGTTGGCCACACACTCATTCCAAATGTGCTATTATTACTTAAAAAGCATTTCCAGGACACCCACCACGTTGGAACATGCCTTCAGTTGTCTGAAGTCTGTGCTTTCCTCCCCCCCTCCCTTCCTTCCTCCCTTCCTTCCTTCCCTCGTTCGTTCTTGCAGGCAGTGAACCAACAGTGACTGAAAGCCCAACTGCCAGCAACGAATAGTCTACGAAGGTGCGATGTCAATGGCCGCTAATAATTTTTGCACGGGGGTGGATTCCATTTTGTGAGATAGACAGATGGTATTCACAGCCAAGTCTGGTATGTCACCTTGGGCAGGGCTGGGTTCCTGAGCTCACTGCCCAGATGTCCCATAACTGCCTTACCCTTGTGGAGAATGCTCCTTTGGGTTCAACCGGGTATAATTCCAACACTGGCCCAGCAGACCTCATGCCAGAGGGAGCATAGAGTCACCCGGCCCAGCGACAGCAAAGCTTGGAAGGCAGGTGGAAGGAGGACCCGGAGGCACTCGTGTGGGTGGGGAAGCTCTGCTGTGTCTGTGTCTCACTGTACTCGGTGTGCGGGAGTGCGTGGGATCCAGCTCAGAATAGGAAAAATGTCAGATCTTTATAAAAACCCAGAAGGAGACGGGAGCTATTAACTACGAGTTCTCAGTAAACATATTCTTTTCATATTAGCCTCACAGAGAAAGAAAGGGGGAAGGGAGAGAAGAGAAAAGTGAGCACAAAGAGTGGATGAAGAGCTGAAGGCTTTAGAAAGTCACCAGGAACAGGGGCTGGAGGGGGGCCTGGGGAGTCTAACCAGGAGCCAGCACCTACCCTTGGGTAAGGCTGGGGGAGGCCACGGGTTCCCCCAACAGCTGCAGCAAGGGTGCGGCCGTCCCACAGGCCACGGCTGGCCTCTAGACATCAGTGCTGCCTCAGAAAGGTTGAGGGCAAGCCAAGATATCTACCGATGAAATGACTTGATATCCGGGATTTGCTTCAAAATAATTCATTAGTTGATGTATGTTAAAGCCAGGTGGTACATGGAAGTTCTTTATGCAAATACCTCTACTTTTCATTATACCTGAAATAACAAAATGATGATAACAAGCAAAAAAATCTTTCATTTATTTATTTATTTTGAGAGAGAAAGAGGTGGAGGGAGGGGCAGAGAAAGAGAGGGAGAGAGAGAGCCCCAAGCGGGCTCCTTGCTGTCAGCGCAGAGCGTGACGCAGGGCTCTATCCCACAAATCGTAAGATCATGACCTGAGCCAAGCGCAAAGTCAGACGCTTAACTGACTGAGCCACCCAGGCGCCCCAGCAAAAGTCTTAACTGGAGGAACTAAGAAGAGATCACAAACTGCAGGTAGAATGCTAGCAGAGGAATATAAGCCATAGAATACAGGCAGAAATTAATGAGATTTGTGTCTTGGGTTTTCTTAAATAACACTGCAAAACAGGGGTTCTTAGCCAGGAAATGATGTGGGTCCCTGAACTCCCTGTAATTGTGGCCAAAGTGACCTGATAGTTTTCGGCAAGTTTTCAAAGAATCTGTGACTTTCCCCCAGAGGTTAATAAACTGTATTCTCTCTCAAATATTCTATGCATTCATTAGTCACTTGGTGTGTGGTTTTAAGTAGAGGATTATTTTCTAGAACTGGCATATTCACATCTGGGCCCTGTGTTTTCATCTCTTCTCTCAGTCAACCATACCTGGAACAGAGCAAAACTGGCCAACCCCCTTCACAGCCCAGCTCCCTGGGGGCAGCTCCCAGGGCCCCCACTGTCCCTGAGCCTCAGCAGTGGAGGTCGGGGGAAAGTTATGCCCGAGAGAAGGGCAGTCAGGGGGAGGGGAGGCCAGTGAGGCCCTCTGGGGTCTGAGAGAGGCAAGGGGAAGTGGTGTGAAGGCCGTTATCCTCTGACAGACTCACTGGCTTTCGGCTGCGAATGTCCAACAGAAAGCATGGTTTCGAATAGTCTGAGGCACAAAAGCCCAGAGAATTCCTTAGGAAACACCTTCCCGGTCCTCACAGGGTAGCACAACACCCGGTGTGACGTGACTCATCCCCCTTGCCATGAATTCTTTCAAGGAGTCCAGCTCCCCACAAGCTCCCCAGAATGGGCCAAGCAGCCCATCCATCACCTGTCCTCGTAGCCTGGTGGGCAGGGAAAGTGGGGTTAGTTTAGGGGACACTGAGGGTCTCATCTTGGAGCCATCTCCACAGTTAAGTCAAGGCTTGAAGGCCTGCCCCATTTCCTGATACATTCAGGCGAACATTTCACAAGCTCGTGTGAGAAACGGGGACTTGGCCCTTGGCCTTGGGAACAGAGGTGGGAACAGAGGATGGAACACGGGGTCCAGGTATGACTCTGGAGCTGGGGCTCTGATCTCTGCTATCAACTCACTTCAGACAAGACATCTGAGGGCTGAAGCCATTCCCCACTCTCCCACAGGAGGGCACAGACAGACCGACAAGGACTCTTGTCTCCCAGCGCTCCTGCCTTCTCCCCCGGGCCAGGCACCGAAGCCAGGAGGCTTGCCTGCCCCCTCAGGTGGAAAGAGATGGAGAAGCTCGGTGGACTCTGCCCATTCCCAGAGCAGGCTGCAGGACCGAGGGTAGTGAGACAGGCTAGAGAAGTTCTGTCCCAGGACACAGCCTGATGAAGGCTTGTGGCTGATGTGCCTCTTTCTGAGCTCTCACCTCAGAAAGACCTGCTCCCTCCTTGCCACCTCTCCACCCCAAGTCCTGGTTCCCATCCTTCTTCCTTTGGAAACCCCACCCCAAGCCCCACCCCCCTCAACACACACATTTCTTCTCAACCCTCCTCTGGCTTTCAGGGTTGGGACATCTCTCTCAAGGGAGAGAGGTGGGAGCACTCCAGGAAGCTCCTCCCACTACACCCCCTTCCACCAGAACCGTGACTCTGAGGGCGTCCTCCAGAACTCCGTTTTCTCCATCTATGCAAACTGTCAACACAGTGGAAGGTGCAGGGCCAAGAGAAAATGCTTGCTGGGAAGTTTAGGGCTGTGTCCTCATCTTTCCTTTACTGTGGTCCCTGTCTCCACTGCCTCCTTCCCAAACTCCTCACAGTGCTTCACACTCTCCCCCACCCCTGCATCCCCCCCCAAACTCAGGTCAGGTGGCCTCAGTTTCCTCTTGTCAGGGAGGAAAGATGGACTTTGTTGTGTCTGGGCACTGTGGCCTTTCCTGCCCAGGAACCAAAAGAATGGGGCTGCAATGGAGACTTCCAGAGACACCCCACCAGTTGAGAGATGTTTCATAGTGTGTAACAGGGCCTCCTTTTATTGCCCCCATTGCCTCCCAGAAAGCACTCCAACCGTGGGCCAGGAGAGCACACAGACTCCATGGGGAGCAGGACCAGGCTACTTCCAGTGGATCAGCCTTGGGGTTTCAAGACACAGCTGGCCAGATTCCAAGAAGCACAGACCATCGAAGAGTCTCGTTTTGATTTTTTCTTTTAAACTGTGCTTTATTTAGGGCTAAGCTGGAGAAAGCGTCATCCAATAGTTACAGAAGGTTACAAGGAGTTTTAGGGAGTTGAGTGTGAAAAGAGCAGTTGTACTGAACTGCGGCTGTTTTTTTTTTTTTTTTTTACAACATCTGGACATCCTAAAAGGAGGAGCCAAGAGAAAGAAAAAGAAAATTTAAAAAATAATAATTAACTAACAAAATAGACAGAAAGAAAGGAAGGGCAGGAGGCCTAAGAGGAACCAGACATTTGTTCTAAAGCAAAAAGAGGGGAAAATGGTAGGTCCATGAGCCTCCTGGCCTCCAGATGACCCGGACATCAATGAGAGGAGGGTATCAAGGCAGAATGCCAAAGCAAGTCTTCCCAACGGTGCAAATAAATTATAATAAATATGTTATACTTTAAAATATATGTGTTCTTAAATAATTCAGTGTTTTTTCTGATTCTGAGTTTTTTAAGCAATGTCTTTTTTAACTGCTCTAAAGTCATTTACCAAAGATAAATATCGTGCTTTCATTAAATAGTTTTCCTTGTTTTTTTTCTCTATCATTACAATTAAAAGTCCTACAAAATATGCAAATTTATTTACAGAAAAACAGAGCCGGCATCATTTAAACATCCCTGTTTTTCAAAATTCCTTGTAAACAGTTTCAGAAATTCTTCAAAGATTGTTTATTTTTCTCTCTCTTGTTTAAGGTTTTTGTGTGTGTGTGTGTTGTTTAGTTGTTTTAAGATGAATTTCCCAGGTCTCCCTTGCCCGGAAAGTCTCTGGAGCAAGCATGGAAGGCGAGTGAAGCGGCAGGTGTCGAGGGCTTGCGGAGAGCGGGCGAGCGCGCGCAGCTCCCGAGCGAAGCAGGCGAGGGCGGGGCGGCGGCTTTCCTGCGATGGCGCGGCCCCCACCGGCGGTGCGCGGCCAGGAGCCCGCAGGTCTGGGCGAGTCCGGCCTGGCCCTCGGGGTCCACGGCGTCCGACAGCACTCGCGGGGAGAAGGGATCGATGCTCAGTCTAAACTCTACAAAAGTACAGTCCTACAACATCTGGGATTTTAGCAGTAACGCTAACTTCTATAGGTTTTTTTTTTCCTTTTTTATTTTTTTTTATTTTTTGCTTTCCTCTAATTTTTCTTCTATTATATAGGTATTTTAAACTTCTCCTTTTTAAAATTCTGTACAACTATTATGATTTTAAGAGGGGGAAGAGTTAGAAGCATTTACAGACTTTTCACAACAATTATCTTGCCTTGTAAGTCCCTTTTGTCCCCTCCTTGTTTTCTCACACTTCACGGTTAATGAGTTCTAATATTTTTGTTGCTTTCCCCAAATATCCACCATTTTGTTCATCTTAACAGCTCCATCCAGACATATAATACAGAAAACCATAGGAAAGTGTCATAGACTTGAACGAGGGTAATCAAAGCGCCTCTCAAAGTATCAAAGAACTATTACCTTGCTGTTTTAAAAGCATTGAAGCATTATTTTTCCTTTTTTTTTTGTTTTTGTTTTTTTTGTGTTTTTTTTGTGTTTTTTGTTTTTTTATTACATTTTTCATAGAATCGCTCTAAGCTGTTTCAAGAACAGCCATGAGGCAGGAAGGAGGTTTTCCTCCATCCCCCTCTATTGGGCATAGAGCTACACAGCTGCAATAAAAAGTTTGGTCCTTTGGTCCCTAAATAGCTAAAGGAATGACAGATAGAGATGCTCAGCGGCGGCCTCCCCGCCGCCCCTGGGGACCAGGCCCCACCACACCGCTTGCCCCAGCCTGCCTCAGGCGCCCATGGGCTGGAAAAGCCCCGGGGATCGGTAAGCAGCGTCTCTTCCCTCTTCCCAGCCTTTCAGCCTCCCCATCTGGTCTCAAGTTATTTTGTTTTAAAGTTGCCTTTTTTGTGTTTTTTTTCTCATTTTTCTTCATCATCTTCTTCTTTGTGTCATATATATTTTTCCCCCAAACACGTGCCCTCTGAACTCCACAGACGCTATACTTTCCTTGAAGAAATGTTACAGTCACAGAGAGTGTCTGGAGTCTTCAGCTTGATTGATATTGGCTGATATGTCAAAGGTGTCATCCAACAGTTCTCATTTATAAATATATATAGAGAGAGGTTTGTTTTTTAATGTAGCCCGTTCAGCATCCTGCCCTAAAATGAAGAAAATCAGGGCTGATTAAGTCAAGAGAGGAAACACAAAATGCATCCAAACACCAAAAGGACCCTGCCTCAGGGGTTAGGGTGGGAGCTTTGGGGGATGGCGGGAGGGAGGGGAGAGAATTATATGAGAATTAGTCATGATCATGATACATAGAAAAGAAATCGACTCTTCTATTCAGAGTAAGAAACCACTGGAGGTCTAGTGGCGATGGTTGTAGCTGAGGTTTGGTTGCTGGGAGAGGGGTCTCGATTTGGGTTCCTTTAGAGTTCTGGAATGGGGGGATGGCTAGGTCTAAAGGAAAAATTTGGGACTGTGGGATATGAATTCACAATTAAACCGATGTCTGAGGGATCTAGCCCAGATACAATATGTATACAGAAGCCTAGCAAACAAGATAGCAAAAAAATCTAGCAGCCCAGCCCACTCCTCCCCTGCTCGAGGAAAAGAAGCAAGACATCCGTGACATGAATTTCGCTGAACCTTTGCCCAGTTTCCAGCCAACAGCTTCTTTCCCAGGATCAGAAACTATTTGCGAGGCTATGTATATATATGTATATCTGGATATATGTGTAGAATATATTCACCTGCACATATGTGGATATACATGGATATGTGTGTATGTATATGCATAGATACACACATACACACACACACACACACATAATATTTTTCTCATACATGCCAGGGAATTTAGAGGAAATTCAGAACTTCAAGGGAGCGGATGGGAGAACCTAAAAAAGTTAGAACGGATTTCATCATCAAGCTTAAACAAATTAACTCAGTTCTCGATTTTTTGAGTGGTGAGTTTTTTTGATGTTTTGTTTGCTTTTAAGAAAAAAAAATCATGATCTGACTAGAATCAGAAGGAGAATGCTTAATCATTGTGAATTAACAAATGAGACTCATCTCCAGTATAGCAAGCAGCTTTCACTTATACATGGGGGTGACTGGTTACATCAAGAGAGTTAGAACTGCAAAGCCCCCAGCTGAGGGGACAACGTCATGCGTATATCAATCCATGCTGGCAGGTTTTTCACACTGTTGATTCAACAAACAGCAAACCGTACACAGCAGTCTAAACAATTACAACACCAAATAAAATAATAATAAAATTAAAAAACACTTGTCAAGGACCCTTTTTCAGTTGTAAACAAAAAGGTGCATTTTGCTTTTGTCGGTACTGTTTTTTCCAAACCAACCAAAAAGCCCCCCCCCAACCTCCGGTCCCCCACCTCCCCTCCCCACATTTAATTTAGCAGAAGTGGCTACAATACAAACCTTACAATTGTTACCAGGCTCTCTCTCAGAGGCCTCTGGCTTTGTACTCTAGTTTTTGGTTTAGAATTTTTTTTTTTTTAAATCATTCTGTAACAGTAGAGATTTTGTTTTTGTTTTTTGTTTTTGTTTTTCCTTTTGAAGTGAGATTTAAAATAGCCTAACTGGAAAAAGACCAGACCTAGGAAAATGTCAATTGAAAAAGGCCCCCAAATTTCTAGAAAAAAATAAAATCACAATATTTTCAAGTGCAAGTAAATCAACCACGCATAGATATTTTTAAGATGTTTTCCTTAATTTTAAGAAAAAAAATAATGGTTTGCACAGTTAAATGATCCCATGTTCGATAATTCAGGAATTCATCTTTATTTTTACTATTTTTTTGTTCTTTTGTTTTGTTTTTTTCTCTATGTGACATCTAGAGAAGCATAAAAAACGCTGAACAAGAAAAACCAAACAACAGAAAGTAAAACCACTGCAAGCACCAAGAACAGAACAAAAATGAGCACAGCAAAAAAGATTGTGGCAGCACAAAAGTCAAGAAAATGCACGTGTGATCATGACTGGCCAATCATCAACTGATACAACATCCAAGAAAAACGCTCCAATCACAGCACCTCCACGAAACTTGACGGCAATTGTCATGCAACCGATTCTTAGCCTTGTTACATGACGCCATCATGTCACACTGTGAACTTTGAGTTGATTTGAACTTACGGATGGGGGACTGTTTTCTCCACTCTCATGTGATTACGTGAACTTTATTCCTAGCTCAGCGCGAGACTGTGGTGGATTTGACTGGCCCTGGTTGGGTTGTTGGAATTTGATTGAATGACAAAAGAAGAAAAGATTTATATATATATTTATATATGTAGAGAGAGAGAGAGAGAAAGAAAGAGAGGACAAGAGAGTGTGGGCAAGGGGGAGGGAAGAGGTGGGGGCAGGTCGGGTGGGGTTGGGGAGTGTGGAAGGGCAGGGACAGTTGGGTTGAGGGTGAAGAAGGGCAAGGAAAAGTTAAAACAAAATCAAAAGGAAAAATATTTATACAGCACCAGACCACAGCATCAATCTAAAAGCTCGGATGAGAGAACAGCAGTCAAATCATAAGAGAACTGAAACGAACTCAAAGAATGGAGGAAGCCGGCAGACAAAGGACATGGGCACATCAACACACACACACACACGCACACACACGTACACACACACGGTTGTTTATGCAGACACATGATCCACTGTGAACAGTAGCAGAACCTCACACAGGGCCACTAAGGGCATCCATCATGCGTTGGGAAGAGGAGGAGGGGCGTGGGCAGTTTGGCAAGAGGGCTAGGAAAAAAGAAAACAGCCCCTCAAGCCACCGTGGCCAGCAAGCAGATCGGGGAGCACACTCTCTGCTTTGTATCATCCACGGTTCTCTCTCCCCGGTGGGGGGGTGGGGGGTCACGCTCTCCTCACCCCACCCCAGCCTTCTGTGGCGTCAGCCTGTGGACCAGCAGGGGGAGCCTGTCAGGGTGGCCCTGAATTGCAGGGTAGATCAGAGGCTGGCTAGGGTGACTTGTATCCGAAGGGTCCATCCACGGAGCACTTTGCTGCTGCAGTACTGTCCACACCGACAGCAACTCGGCCCTCCCGCCCCTTTGGTCCCGCCTTGGCCACCATTCCTAGAGAAGGGCGTCTCCACAGCAGGAGCACCCACTGTGTGGTGCTATGGTCCTCTCTCCTCTTCCGTTCTGCCTCAACCCTCTTTTCTCAGAACCTTCAGAAAACGAACATGTTCAGTTTTGAGATGGAGAGTAAATCACATCAATGTTACCGGAATTCTATAAACACGCCTCGGCATCGCTGACTTCATTTCACGATCACTTCGTACCCTTTGCTTTGCTCCCAAGGTGGCCCACGTGGCCAAAGTGAAGCTGCTTCCCGGCCTGTGAAGCCTTAAGAAGGCCCACAGTGCTGACCCGTGACAGGGCTAAATGGAAGACTACAGAGCATCCTGCAGGGTGGGTAACACAGAAAAGGACAGTCCACCAGAGAGGGAGGTGCTCTGGCTATAGGTCTCCAGTCTCTGCTGCTGTCACTCCTGCTCTGCTGACCTCCCTTAATCCACCTCCTCCTTCTCCATTCCCTACACCCCTGCATGTGTATCTTTCTAGACTGGCCCATCTCACAGGCCCTTACCTGCCTTCTTTACTGGCGGAGCCCCAAGTGGTTGAGGCTGAGTCCCCTTCTCTGTCAGGCATCATCAAATGTTTCCACTTTTGAGTTATCTTCTGCACTCCTCACCACTTCACGGTCCTTGCCCCAACCTGGGGATTTGGGGGTCCCCAGCCCTACCCCCTCCTCATGGTTACCTTTGAGCTTGCTCCCCAGCCCCTGCTCCCCTGCGGCACTCAGGCCTGTGCCAAAGCCTCCGCACCCGGCTTATCTGCAGGGCTCTCAATCCACCGGGCTTCTGCACAGAGCAGACTTCCACTCTAAGCTTTGTGTCTTTCTTCAGGGAGTGTGGGAGGGAAGCCTGGGACCTGAAATGTCACTGTGGATAAGCTACCAAGTAGCTGAGGGGTGACCCAGCCTCCAGCTCTGCCTTCATCAAGAAGCTCTCCCTCCACGCCCCCTGCCTGCCTGCCCATCCAAGCTGGGCTCTTGTTCTTCCAACAGCAGATCTCCCTCACTGAGACCGGGGCCCATCGCATGGCCCAGAAGTCCTGACATGCCACATCTCCAGCCCTTCCCCAAAGAAAACCCTTAGACCCACCCAGGATATCCAATGAATGGGCTGATCCCTTTGGGTGGGAGAGGAGGCCTAAGAACCGAGGAGGGCAGTGCCACCAGGTGTCAGCTCTGGCAACTGCAAATAAGAGACCCCCCTGCGGAACTCCCCTCCTTTCCCCAGCCCCCGCCCCCCGCCCTGAGCATTTCAGGGTGCCCATTCCTCCCCACTGAACTTGCTCCTTTGCCTGCCCCAAGTCTGCCCCTAGCTGCCCTTTGGTGCCTGTGCCGTCCTGGGTCTTGAGGATCCAAGCCTATCACACAGCACCTCCTCAAAGCCCAATGTGGGGAACTCCTTGTGCACACTCTTGCCCCTCACACACACACATGCTTGGCCCCCAAACACAAACACACGGTCACACTCATTCAATCCCTAAGGAACCTCCCCAGGGCTCTGCCGGTGCACGGCTGACTAGCTGGCTACTCTCTTCACTGGGGAGCAGCCGGGCCTCTGCCTGCAGGGGTGACCCCTTCTTGGCCACCCTCTCAAAGATCCTCACAAAGTACAGTTCCAGAGGTGGCAGCAGGGTCACTGACCAGTGAAGGAGCTTGAATCAGGCCTGGGGAGCTCCAACTCATGACCTGGGACAGGAAATTAGCTGACCTGGTCAGCTAAGCCAATTCAGATACCAGGTTCTAAACACAGCTGGGATCCAGTCAGAAAAGGCCAAGGCCCAAAGCCACGGCCCAGCCCTGTGCAGGTCAGGCCCAGAGCACCCAAACCTGCACAGCTCAGAGCAGACACCGTGCGAAAGCACATTCAGAGCCACAGCCCAGGGCCCGGAAGAGAGAGGACTCCCACTGAGGTCAGACATGCTGTGCAGTGTCCTCCGGCCACAGAAGCACAGAGTTAGGGGTCTGCAAACCTGCCCTCAGCTTGGGGCCCAGCGCATGCTACTGACCTCTGTGGCAGGACAAGGGCCTTGGGTGTGCTGCTCACTGGCTGTGGACCTGGCGTGTTTGCATTTCTGCCCAGTCTTCCTGCCTCTGCTTCCTTCCTCTTAGTTTCCTAGTAAAGATTTCTTGGAGAACCTCCCACCTTGGTACAAGATAATGAGCCCAAGCAGCCAGTGAGGCGGGGCAGCTGGCAAGCCAGAAGCAGGTGGGGGAATCACACCCTCGGGAGACAGCAGGATGCAGAGAACCAATGCGACCCAACCCCACCCCAGCCTACCTGGGCCTCCCCTTATGGAACCTACACCCAACTACGCTCCCTCCAGCTGCCCTGCCCAGGGTCCCTCTCCTCCCCTGGACCCACCACACTTCTGTTCTGGCCGGGCCCTGGCCCCCACGCTGTGACACTGTGACGTTGCCTTCATCACTGCCACTGCGGGTGGCCAGCCAGGCCCTGAGATCCCCTCCTCCCCATCACCCCTTTGCTCCTAGCTACGGCTTGTCCCTCCGCCACTGCTCAGGTCAGCCCTGCCCTTCTGAGCACCTAGGACTCATCATTTACAAACACCCTTTACTGGTCAGTAAAATCCTGAGTATTTTAGCACCTTTTGCATGTTAGTTCCTCCACTTCTCACTGAAGTCCCCTCAGCCCACACCTGGTCTTAGCGCCTCCTTCTCTTACAGCCTCAAGCAGTCTCAGGTTGGGAAGCCTGAAATCCCCTTTTGTTAAAATGCTGTCTAAATGGATTAAAAGTCAGCGTTATTTGTGGGAGTTACGTTACGTCATAGTTTTTTGGAAGACTGCTTAGTAGGGAGGAGCCCAGAGACATGAGATGTCTTCAGGACAAGACTCTGGGCTGGGAGGGCTGGGACTAGGATAACAGTGGGGAAGTTATCACTCTCCTTACTTAAAGGCATTACGAGCACAGCCTCTGTAACTGGGCCACGGCTTCAAATCATGGCTCTACCACTCAGTAGCTGATGGCCAAGTGACTTCATCTTTTGTGTTCTGTCTTTAAAATGGGATGATAACACTACCCATGTTAAAGGCAGTCACACCTTTACCATTACACCTTAGACTTGTTACCTGCAGGAACTGTGCCCCGTGTGCGGTAAGCACCACGTGAAGTCCAGGTTCTCATCTGTCTGGCCTTCACTTTCCCTGGTGGAAGAACCCCTCTGCTTTCTAAACCACACCTCTCAAGCCCTCACTCCAGCTATGACTGCTGGCTGGTTCTACCCTGTGGACCACTTCCTATCTTCTGTGCCAAACAACAAATGTGCCTTACTTACCTCCTCCTCTGCGGATTTCTCTGACCTACAGTTTCTATCCTGGCTTGGCATCTAGGTCTAGAAGGCTCAGACCGGCCGCCTTCACGGGAGCCACAGAATACACCCAACAGGGGCCCCTCAGAATCTCAGGGCATGGCCCTGGAGCACACCCCCTCCTCTGATGCCTTCAATACCTTGCTTTCATTAATGCAGAAACGGAAGCCCAAGAGGTCATGCCTCAGTGGCAGAGCTAAGCTTACGTTAAGGAAACCTGCTCTCTGCCCAGAAAGGGCTGCTTTCACTGAACGGTCCCCACTCCTATGGAAGTACACCCACCTGCAAGCTGCTTCCTGCGGTCTGTGCTTACAGAGCCAGAAGCTCGTGCAGGCAGGATGGTGACCCGTTCACCTTTGCGTCCCAGCACCAAGCCCGGTGCCCGGCCCGAGAAGGTACCCCACTCGGAATGCATATGTGAGAACACATCTTCACGGAAGCCAGAGACGGGCAGGGGGTGGGAACTCAGGAGGCAAGAGAGGCGGGTTTTGCTTTTCCAGCCTTGCAGAGAGTAGAGGCTCAAGCATCCACTCTGAGAGGTGAGTCCTGCTGCTCCCAGGTGGGTGGAAGATGGCTGCTGGCGGTGGTAGGGTTTGAGGGGGGAGATGGGGAAACTGGGACTCTCCCTCCCAAACTCCAGACTCTGAACCTCCACTTGAATGTCTAACTCTTATGTGCCTGGTCTTTCCCCCAACCCCTCTTCATCTTGGGTCACGGCAACTCTGCTCTTTTAGTCGCTCCAGCCAAAAGCTGAGTGTCATCCTCGACTCCTTCTGTCACACCAGCATCCTTGGCTCTGCCTTCCAAGAACATCAAGAACGCAAACCCCTCCTACCGCATCAACTGCTGTCGCCCTGGACTGAGTGGTCTGTGCACTAAACTTCTGCTTGGGGTCCTACTGTGTATCGACACAGCAACCAGTGATCACGCTGAAATGCAAGTGGGTCAATGCCACTCTTCTACTCAGAGCTCTCCGACGGTTCCCCACCACCTACTCCCCCGTTTCAGAGGAGTGGCCACAGTCCCTACAATGGTCTATATAGGTCCAACACAGATGGTCCTCCTCACCTCTCCTCACCTCTCAGATCTCTGCTCCCACCATGCCCCCAAGCTGGCTCCCCTCCAGCCATCTTGTTCTGCAGTTCTCAAATGCACCACCCTGCCCTCCCCTTGGAGGCTTTGCACTGGCTGTTCCTTCAGATGAAGGACTCACTCCTCCAGAAGCTGGCATGGCTCCCTGCCTCACCTTCTTGAAGTCTTTTCTCGAATGTCACTTTCTCAACAAGGCCTACCCTAACTCCCTGATTTAACTATTACCAACAATTCTGACACACTATATAATTTACTCTTTGGTCACATGTCATTGTTTATTGTCTGTCTCCCCTTCTAAGGACAAAGGTTCTTGCCAGTCTTATTCAGTGCTGAGTCCCAAGTTCCTAAGTGGGACTGGTGCACAGTACTGCTGATGGAGTGCAGGGCAGAGGAGCTTGGAGGCTTGCCTTTGGCTTGTGGGTGAGCTGGGCCTACAGGAGCGCACAGCAATGTGGGATACCAGGTTGAAGGAGGGCCTGGTACATCTCCCCCCTCCCTCCTTTCCCCAGGAAGCTGCTTCACCCAGGGGAACAAGTGGCCTGGAAGAGGAGTGGGCAACTTTTTCTCCAGCTGCAAGGCAGAACCAAGACTGAGTAGGGAAAAGTGATGACTGTCCACTTGTCATGGCCTCTTTAAAGCAGGCAGGGTAGCTGGCCCAGTGCTGTGCCATCACCCTCCTCAGCTTCTGCCCCAAACTGACTGAGCTCTAGAATTGGAGGGGTGAGGGAGTCACCTGTCTAAAGTCCACCAGCCCTCAAGATAGGACAGATGGGGAGGGGAGAACCAGGGAGTCTAGGAGAAGGCCCCAGGAGATGTGGACAGTTCCCCCCACCAAAGTTTCCCAGTCCCCGAGCTTGCCACAGGCTCACCCCAGGGTTTTCCGGCAAACAGGATTACTATGTAGACCTGGGTGTACAGGCCCAGGGCTCACCCCACCTTCTCAGCAAGGTTCCCTCACTCCTGCTTCTCTTGGCTCTGCAACGGGGGAATGGCCATGCCCATTTCTGCCGGTACGACCACAGCTCTAGGCCTGTCCCCTAGGCACCCGGTGAGGAGCAGGTCGAGCTGGGCGCAGCGGGTCCAAGGCAAGTGAAGGTTCAGCTCAAGAAGGCCAGAGGAGGCGGCGGGTCCGTCCGGTGTCCCTTCCTCAACCCCCCCACCCCCCGTCCCCGCGCCCCGGCCGCCCCCGGTTACCTGTGCGAGTCCTGGTCTCCCCCGGGGGACGCTCCCGCCGGCGCTCAGTATGGGCGATTGGCGTCTTTGGGCCGCTTCAGCTGCACCTTGAGCCTCTTCATGCCGATCTGGAAGCCGTTCATGGCCTGGATGGCGGTCTGCGCGCTGGCCGGGTTGTCGAAGCTCACGAAGCCTGGCGAGACACGAGGGACGAGGGCCTGGGTTTCCACGGGGCCGCCCCGGCGGGGAGGGGTGGGTGGGGAGAAGGGCGGGGCCCGGGGGCGGGGCGGGCGGCGGCCCCACCCTGCGCTCCCGCCGCGCCTCGGGCAGGAGGGGGGGGGGCTCGAGGCTCCTCCCCCCCTCGGGGCCCCGCCCCGGCCCGGCCTCACGCCCCCCACAGCCCGCGAGCGCGCGGCCCCTCCCGGGGTGGGCGTGTCCGGGGCTCCAGGCCTCGCCGACCGGCGCCGCCCGGCAGGGCCTCCCCAGCTCCACCGCGGCTTTGGGCGGCGCCACTTTCCTGGGCGCCCTCGCCCCCCACCCCGGCCGGCCCCGGCACCTCAGCCCTCTCCTTCGGTGGGAGGGCGGACACACCTGCGGGTGGAGGAGTTTATTGGACACTGTCCTCCCTGACAGGAGGGGGCCTGGCAGCGGGAGGGCACAGAGTGCCGGCCTGGGGAGAGAGAGGAGTGCGAGGGGGAGGGAGGGGGGCACCCCGGAGAAAACCTCTCCACCGCCGTTTCCAGCCGCCCCCCCCCCCCCCCTCGCGAGGGCCCCTTGGCCGCGGGGAGGGCAGGGGCTGACAGTCTGACAGTCCTCACGGCCCTCGGCCCCCCTCCCGGTCCTGGGCAAGGTTGCCCCCAGCCAGGCTCCTGGCAGACACTTGCCTAAATACAGTCCCACTCGCAGAAACCCACCACTTCGCACCCAGGGGCTGTCAGCACCTCCCTAGTAACAATCCAAGACTTGGGAAGTAGGTGCTCTTGCCCTGGATTCTAAGCACGTAATTGATGCGTCCCCTATGAACCCCTCATGGTATCTATAATGACAATAGTGGTGTACAAATTAACACTATTAGTAAAACTTAGTTGAGAGCCTTCCCTGTTACCCAGGGACTGCATAAGTGCTTTTCACAGGTTCACTCCTCCCAACATCCCAGAATGAGATACAGAACCATCTATGGCTCCCAGTCACCTTGTGAAACAAGCAGTTCCCAGTTGGGGATGGTAAGGTTCTGAAAGTTAGTTTAGAAGTCACCCTTTGGGAAAGGGTGTCTGTCTCTCCTTCTAAGGACAAAGGTTCTTGTCCTTTGAATGCAACTCCTTACAGAGACAACATTTTACATTAGCATTTCCTAAACTGGCCCTAATTGGTGCTTCTGAAAAAGGGGCTTCTGTGGTCAAGTAGGCTTACCACTACGCCAATCTGGGACAGATCAAGGCACATTAACAAACAACACCCTCCCCCACCTGCCCCAAGTCCTCCAGTAAATAAACCTTTATAGCTTTGTTTAGCCTAGTATCTCCTGGAATTTATTTGACTTTAGAGGCCCTTTCTCTTGTAAAATGGAGTTAGATCCTGCAAAATATACAAAACTAAGTTTGGCGAGGTTCCCATCCTGCAAATGTCTCATTTGGGGTGTTTGTCTCCAAATGGCCTTGAGATATGTAAGCGACAGGTGTACAGACCCCACTGAAGATCTAGCTGTTTTCTTGGCTGTCCGTGGTACATTGGGCCTGTCCGTGACCCCTCCCTCACTCTCCCTATGTGATAACTCTGTCTTTTTACCTCTGCCCTAGACACTGCCTCCACTGGCCTCTTTCCTCTTTCTATTGTCTCCTTCCTGCTTTCGCTCATGTTTGCTCACATTTGTCCTTACAGCCATGAGCCATCAAAGATGGGGGAGAGGGTGTGTGTACACGCAGTGAGTATACACAAGAGTAGGTGCACGTGAGCTCAGATGGTCTTGGTGAGTCGGGCTCATAGAAACATAACCAACATCTGTGTAAGTCCATATGCCAAAACAGAAGAGATTGCAGGTTGCCCATAGTTGGAGATCGGCACGAGGCATCCTTCTACCTCCTCCTCTCATCTCCCCCCCGGCCAATCCCTCACCCCACCAACATCTGCGTCCAATGACCACAGTCAAGTCCTAGCAGAGCAGAACAGTTTTCAAAGCTGTGCACTGTAAGTCTGTTACACTGCTCTCCCCCAGATTTAGGAAGGTGGTTGAACTAAATCTTCTCTCCCTGCTGGGACCAGACAGCCTCACTGAGGGTGACAGGTTCCACCCCTCTCTCCTCTGCTGGCCTGTCAGCTCCAACTCTACCTCGCCACCTGCCCCCTGTCCTCAGTGGCTCTTTTTGCAGGAAACAAATCTGAGCAAAGCAGAGAAGAGCTGGGAGAAAGACAGAAGGGCTGGAGGTGCTATCTAGGGCAGAGAGGCAGCCACCCAGTGGGGAGAGTGGGGGAGAAGAGGTCCTGCAGGGAAGAAGCCCAGCCTTCACAGAAGAGTTTAGAGTCTCTCGAAGCCCCGGGGGGTTGGGAAGGGTTCCAGGCTCAAGGAAACTTCTCTTCCTCAACTAGTTTTGTTAACTGGTGAGCAGTCAGGGTTGCTGAACGGGGCTCTGGACACCATCTCCCATTGTTGTGGTTTCTAGGACTACGTCCCTCTTCCCAGAGTCTGATCCCCCCATCCCCCCCCAGCCTTGAGAAGGTTCCTGCCTCACAGATTGTGGGGAGCCATGTGGGGAGGATACCTTCCTGGTGTCCCCCGAGGCCTTCTTCCAACATAGCTACCATTAGCGCTGCACATCAGCTCACAAAGCCCCCTGGGAGATTCTGTTTATGCTTATAAAGAACAAGTGTGGCCTTTGAAGGGTTCACTTTAACATAGGACCACATTTACTCAAAAACGATTCCTCCTTTTGGGAACAAAGGGCGTTCTCGCCTCTCCTGAGGGTTTACTCTGGCAAAGCCCCTCACACACAGCCACCCTCCTGTAACCTCACACTGGGCCCCGCCCCTGAGAAATGACTACCGGTGTCCTCATTTCACAAATGAGGACACTGAGGCTCTGAGTTAAATGACCTGACTTTGAATGAGTGCTGGAGCTGGTTCTCACACTAAAGGCTTCCGGGGGAGTTGCGGAAAACTCAGCTGCCAGAGCAAGAAAAAAGGAACCCCAGGGGCTCTGGGAGGAACGACTGGGCCCAGCCGGGCCCTCAAGGCAGGAGCACATCCTTCTCTAAGGCCAGTGGATGTTTAGTGCTAGAAGTCTGTCTGTTCAGGAATAAAGGAAAGCCAGAGCAGAGGTATACAGAAGATGATTTTCAGAAAAAGCAGGGAAAAAAACCTTGGTCCTGGAGAATTTAAATAGGCAAATGGCAAGGGTAGTGTCTGGGGCAGACTCCAAGAATGGCTACGAAAAAACGGGCTGTGTTCACAGGAGCCACAGCACAAATGCTCCGAGGTTGAGGCCGGAGACCAAGCCTGCTGGCCCAGGTGCCCAGAGCTTTGTGGGCTCTTAGCAGATGTCTTTCTTCTGATGTAGGGAACATTCAAGGCTTATTTAAAGAGCAAAGGCAATAATCTCCAGTTTGTTGTTCTTACATATGTAACTGTAATTTGTCAGGAGAAGTATCAGTCCAACAAGGGAGGGGCTCAACCCCTGTCTCTGTCTTTTTCTTTGTCTTCTCATACCCAAAGACAAATGAACTCCTGGGGCAACTCTATGCCCTCCAAGTACCACAAACTTCCTGTGGCGGCTGCCAGAGGGCAAGGGACAAAGGTTCAAAGGTCTTGACTGCTTTGGGGAATATTATCTAAAACCACAAGCCTTTCATGGTTCTGGGAAAGTGGTCTCCAAACTGGAATCTCTTTAACAAGGGCTTGCTGATGCTTCTACACACTTGTATGGTCTCCCCTACACCGTCCCAAGCTGTGATCGGGGTTCCCCAGGTAACACAGGCCCCTACTCTGTCCTCACAGACCCGGGATCTGGGGTTCGACCTGGAGAGCTAAGCTTCTGGCAGACCCAGCTCTGGTCCCATGTGTGGCTCTTCTGGGGACTGGACTCCTCACTCCTTGGGGACCCATGAGTGGATCTAGCCGCGGAGACACGGCTAATAGAGGCAAAAGAGGAGACAGGAGAGGAGCTAGAGTGGAGGGGAGAGGTGTGGGAGAGGCCGAATTCCAGGAGGTCTGCAGCAAATCCAAACACAGGATGCTCAGTTGAATTGAAATCTCAGGTAAACAATGAATTTTTTTTTACTGTAAGTATATCCCCAATATTGCATGGAACATATTGCATATAATATTTGGGACATACTTACACACAAAAGATGCATCCATTGTTCATCAGAAATTCCAGTTTAACTGGGAACCCTATATTTTATCTGACAACCATACTCCAAATCTTCCCAAGTCCCCCGTCCCGTCTAGCATCCTGCCGCCATGCACACTTCCTAAAAGCTGTATTTTCCTTCTATTACTCTCAGCTCAAGGACCTCCCCTCATCTCCCTCTGCCTCCATCCCAGGAGCATCCTCGTCTGATGGTCAGCACCCCCAACACAGCCCCTCCCTCACAGCTGGCCTCCCAGGATCCCTTCTCCCCAAGCCTCCTGCTGGCTCCCTCATTCACTGTCCTTAGGCTCCCACACCCACTTTGTTCTCCCTCTGCAAAGTTCCCTCCCCTTCCTCACTGTTTCCATCCACCTGCCTTTCTCTTTGCTCCATTACTTGGTGCCTTGCAGACTTCAGTGCTGCGGGGTAGGCATGATTTTCATCTAAGCTCAGACCTGAGGCTTCCTGAGGGCAGGACCAGTTTGTTCTTCCTGACTCCTCAGCAATGTGGCTCTGGTGGCCTGAGGGAGTGGTGGGGGAAGGAGGGTTCAGTGGGTGGCAGGAGGGGAGCAAAGAGCAGGGTAGACAGAGAAGGGCGGCAGGGGCAGGATAGAGAGGAGCCCGAGGGGCAGGCAGGATAGGGGCCTCAGCTGGGCAGACCCCCCCACCCCAAGGATCATGCGTGGCATCCACCAGGGCCTCTATGATTGCAAGACGGGGAGCTGCTGGGAGAATGGGCTCTGCTCGATGCCTCCACCACCCTGGCCCAAGGTGACTCCTTCCCCTTCTCAGTGGGTGGAAACTGGGCCTTGTGACAGGCAGGGGGACCTGTCTCTTGGACTGTGATGGGGGAGGGGGGAGCATGGGCGGGCAGGGAAAGCCAAGAAGCCAAAAGAACAGTAGCAGAGAGAAGAGGAGTGGGAGGTGGAGGCTGGGGGCTGGGCCATAGGGAGCACCTGGGGGTGGGGGCGATGTGAAGGAGCAGGTTAAAAGCAGTCGGACACCGGTAAATTGGTGCGAGCACCGCCCTGTCCTGGGTGAAGCTAGTTGGTTTGTTATCTTTACCCACCAAAGCATTTACTTTGGTTAGTCGCCCGATCCACAAACACTTTCGAGGAGATGACATTACCGAAAGGGAGGAACATCTGCATCAGCTCAGCGTCCCCAAACTCCTGGGGCAGATGGTAGATGAACAGGTTACAGCCCTCGGGCCCTGCGGTGGGGGGGGGGGGGGGGGCAGGGAGGAGGGATGGCGGGGTGGGGGGAAGAGAGAGACAGAGGAGAGGTGAGCGAGTTAGGCAGCGGCAGCAGGGAGGGGGGCAAGGTTGGGAGGGGGGGTCTCATCCAAGATCCAAGGGCGGCTATGGAGGAGTGGGGACTGCTGAGCCCCAAGCCTGAGCTCTGGTCTCCGCCCTGCCCTTGGTCAAGTCACTGAACCTCTCTGTGCCTCAGTCACCTTTGCTGCAAAATGGATCTATAAGATGGTGCCTGGCAACTCGCTCCAGGGGCAGAGCTGACGAGTGAAGGGGGTAAATGTGCCAAGGCCTGGTCAGCCAGGGAGAGGAGGTACTGAGGACAGGCAGGAGTAGGGAGAGCTGGGGAAGGCCAGGCGGCCGCCCTCCGGCCCAGCACCTGCTCTGGAATGGCCCTGGGCAGCCCAGCAGGCCCATGGTGCCAGGTGAGAAGCTTCTTGTCACGTCCCACAGCCAGGCCCCAGCTGGGACCTCCCAGCTGGCTGCTGCTTGGCCCATCTTCCTCCAAAATCCGCAGCCACTGCTTCCCACCTGGTGCCCAACCTTCCCCTGCCCCAAACCTCTCACTCAGCCCCAGTCCCGAGTACAGACATCAGGACTTCTCTAGCCTCCTCCAACAGGTTAGGTGCACAGGAGGGGTTTCACGGCACAGCTCCGTGATTAGCCGGGGTACCTGCAAGCCTTATTACACGGAGCTCCCCATTTCCTGACAGTGGTAACAACCTGCCACTTCTACAGCGTGAACTACATGTCAGGCTCTTCTAAGCGCTTTATATGTAGGTTAAGTCACTGAATCTTCTAGCAGCCCTCTGAGGCAAGTACTGTCATCACTCCCACTACAGATGAGCAAACGGAGGCCCAGAGAGGTTAAGTCACCTGCCAAAAATCACACGGCTGAGGTGAGAGAGCCAGGATATGGACCCAGGCCATCTGCCTCTGAACTCTGTGCTTTCCTCTCTCCCTATCATAAATCTCCGTGCCCAGAAACCCTGAACACTGTTGAAGCCTTTGGATTTCTAAAATTTCCAAACAGCTAAAGAGTTATGTTTTGTTTAAATAACCATAATTCTCAATTTTAACTTTGAAATGGAAATATTTCCAAGATGATTCATCTCTTTCTTGCCATTTTAAACAGAGTATGCTACGTGTTATTAACCTTTTAGAACGTGGTCATTCCAGTGATGGTTTCCAACCTGTGGAGGCCATGCAAAGCTGCATTTGTTAGAGACGTAGAAGAACCGAGGCTCTGACCAGAGACTGGTTGAGACTAAGCATGAGCTCAAAAGTGAAGGTAGTAAGGCATCGATGTGGGCTGTGTGTGGCTGCAAGGCCAGAACCACATCCTGCTTCTCTGGGACAGGTGAGGTTGCCAGGTAACCCAGTTCAGGAGCAAGTCTCTGGACCCTCACTCTCCTCCTTGTTCCTTCCAAAGACCCCTTTGACCACCAAAGCGACCCTCTGAGTGTCTGACCTCCTGGGTCCTTGGTCCCCATCCTGCATCATCGACCCTCAGCCTCCCACCCTCAGCCTCTCCTTCCTGGACCACTGTCTCCCAGGAAAAGTGCCTGCTGACGGCGCATTCAGAACCCACGCAAGCATGCTCCCTCACCCATCTCCAGGGGTCCCTGCTGCTGAATCCCCCAAGCTTACCCCATCTCCAGCCATGCCATGTTCTCACTGGTTCATACTCTGAATGCGTCCCTTGATGGTCCCCAGCTAGATGTGAGTCCCCTCCGGGCAGAAATCAGCTTGAAGGCCTAATCTAAGCCACACCTCCTCCAGGACTCCCACCCAGATTCTCCCCGTACCTTCTCTCTTCCAGTGCTCCCTAAGTCTACACTCTGTGGTCTGAGGCTCTTTCTCCTTTCGCTCTGAGAGGTTTTCTCTGCAGTCAGATTGGGAGCTGTAGGGGGCAGGGGCATTTGCCTTCTCCTGCCCTCCTGCCCCTCCCTCAGCACTGCCTTCCTTCTTCCTTCCATCCCATTCTTCAGGCTTCCCTCACTGTCCCACCCCATGTAGCCACCTGCCTTGAACCCGGGACCCTCACTTCAAGTTAGACAAGATGCTTTATGTGGATGTTATATCTATTCAACTTAAAGTCTCAAAGAGCCTTCAAGGTCAGAGCCCACAGGCTCATCCCATCAGTATGGTGTGTCGTTGAACTTCACAGGAATGGCTCTCACAGCCCCAGCCTAGCCCCCTGCCCCTCACCCCTCCAGAGGGAGCACACACATTGTCTTCCATCCCCAAGCCCTTCCTGCATTTCCTCATCCACAGATAGTACAGCATCCAGATGGCATCACCAGCAGGACTGTAAGATCAATCTGGTCCCACCCAGCCTTCTGAGAAATGGTGAAGCAGGGCTCCAGACACAGGAGGTGATTATTCTGGCCACACTGCAGCCCTGGGCAGAGCCAGGATTGGAGCAGCCCTGAGGGTAACCTCAACCCATCTTGGAGCTGAGAGCCTCCAGGAATTCAGGCATCTGTTGGTTTTCAGGCTCGGCTCAAAGACAAGATCCTAGAAGGAGGTCTCTCCCACAACCAGTGTGTCCAAGTATGTCAGTGACATTCACGGGGGGTGGTAACCATGACAGAAAGGGCCAACCACTATCATGGCTGGAGGAACACAGCCTTCTTTCTCACCTGTGCTTCATATAACACTGTGGACATGACTCTGGTCTGGCTGCAGCCCACCCCGTCCTGTCTCCCCACCTGGTCCCATCCCCAAGCCCAGGCTCACCTCATACTTTGCAGCACCCATGCCTTTGTTCCTGTTCTCCCTGCCTTGAGTGTCTGTCTGTCCATATTTATGTGCTGAAGACCTCATCCTCCAAGGCACCCGAAGCCTTCTCTGACAGCCCCGCTCCCAGCACCATGAGCTCACCCTTGTATGAAACCTGGTTTCTGTACACATCTGGGTCCACGATTCACCCTTCCCCATGCCCTGCTCTCCTATGGTGGCTCGTCCTGTGCTCCCGTCAGGAAGAGTGTGGACAATAAAGGGAGATTCCGCATCTGAGAGATGGCTGGAGCAGAGACTGGCCTCACCAGGTCTGGTCTGGGGAGCTGGGCACAGGGGTAGGGAGCTGAAGCTGCTCAGAGATGGAAGGAAGGTATGAGAAGTGCAGAGTGAGATACATGGGGTGGTGCAGAGTGTAAGAGAGGATGAACAGGGAGTAGATGGAGGGTCTCAGTCTATTTAAGGCCAGGGTTAGGGGCTAACCTGTGTATTGGTCAGAGAAGCACTGACCTGCAGGCGTGTGTGTGTGTGTGTGTGTGTGTGTGCGTGTGTGTGCGTGTGTGTGTGTGTGTGTGGTAGAGTTTAGAGACCCCTCAGCCCACAGGCCAGAGTGATGCAGGGCACTGACTGCGGGCTGAGGGTGTGTCAGCCTAAGGCCAGTGGGGTGATAGTGCCTGTGGGCACTGTGCTCTGGTCTGGGCTTGGATGGGCAAGACTGGGACTCTTGGACCCTGCCCTTCATGGCTCTGCTCTCACTGACATGGCACTGGAAGAGCTGGACTGAAGGGGAGGAGGGCAGGAGCAAAGCAGGCTCAAGGGCCACAGACCAATGAAGGGACCCTCTGGTGGAGGCAGGGCTGCTGGACCCCCCGCCCCCACTTCACCACCAGCGGGCCCAGATGCCACTCCAGACAGAGCCAGACCAGGCCGTGTTCGCAGGCTATGGGCAGGGGCCCCACCGCACACTCCTCTGGGTTCCTGTAGCTTGGCCTTCCTGGCCGTGGAGAGGTGATGACACAGATCTCAGGAGCTGCCCAGTGTGTGTCAACTGGGGTGGTGGGCATCATGTACAACTTTGGAGGGATGACGGTTTGGTGAAGGAAAGGCTGTGTGCACAGCGAGAAATCCATAGGAAATTTCTGGACTTCTGAGTCAGACGTGAGCTTTGAGTTTCATGCTTCTCTAGCAACTAATCCTCACTGTTCTCATTTTATAGGTAAGGACATCAAGGGGAAGGGGAAGAAGGTGGCCATAAACTGGGAGTCAGATCCAGATGGATTTGCTTAGAAGTCCAGGTTCTCAGCCATCTGGGGCATGTTTGGGGCCCATCCGACCAATGCGTTAGGACTAGCAGACCCCGGGGTCTTTTCCAGGGCTAACCCACATCTCCTGGCTCTGGGGACCTATGCTGCAGGGACTATGAGCTGCTTATCTGGAGACCATCGGAATCCTCTGGCCAAATGGGCTCCTGGGACAGATGCAGTGGCCTCACTGGTGGGTAACCCTTTTCATGGGCTAGGGAAGGCAAGACCTTGTTAGTATCCCTGCCCCCCCCCCCTCCACTGGGCTTTCTGTGAGCATGCCCACAGAATCCTGAGGGTGGGCTTATTTATCCAGCTCCCTGTGGGTCTCTAGTCTCTGGAACGGGAAGACACTGAGGGTCTTTATCAGATCCCAGCCTCCCAAACCCCACTGGCCTTGCCTGCCCTGTGCACACCAGGGCCTCTGGATGTGACTTTCCAGGCACCTCTCCTTCCACTAGGTTGCACAGAGGCACTCCCACTCCCGCACCTGCCTGTGGAGTCTCACCCTGGGAGCTCCAGCTGGGAGCACCCAGAGGATACAAGTTCTCCTGTCCGTGATGAACAGGTCTCCCTACTCCGGCCCCGCGGTGAGAATTCCTACTTCTCCCCTTCCTCTCCACTGGCCAAATCCTGCCCATCAGGTGATGGGGGATTCTTGGACCCCCACCTCTTCCAGGGCTCCACCTTCCTGCCCTCCTGCCACTTGGGTTTCCAGAGCTGCCCTTGAGAAGCCCACCTCCATGTTTGGATTGGAAAATGCACCATGTCACGATTGGGCTGTCTTCCCTCACCCTCCTCAACACCACACACAAACATGGTCACCTTTCAAACGAAACACCCCAGCCGAAGGCCCAGGTGAGCAGCCCCTTTGGGGACAGAAGGGGGTGGGGAGGGGCCTAGGAGCCCCAGCTCAAAAACTCACCTTCTCTCTGTTGCTGGGGGATCATTGGAGGTGGCTGAGGAAAGGCCTGGCTTATCTGACCATAGGCAGCAGGGTAGGCGGCTGCTGGAGGGCCAAAGAGAAGAGGCGAGAGAAGAGACAGCGACAGTGACATGGAGAGAGACAGAGTGAGAGGCAGGAAGAAAGAGAGAAACTTCAGTGTTGAGCAGTAAAAGCAGACCAGCCAAAAGGGGCGTTTTAGCTTAGCCACTTAAGATAAAGCCAGTTCAGCAGTGTGTGTGTGTGTGTGTGTGTGCGCGCACGTGTGCATGCAGTTGGGGGAAGGCAAGCTTATTCTGAAAAAATGGAGCACCCGCATTTGTGGATAATCCACAATAACAGACCATCAAAAACATTGGAGTGCCCGCACAAGATCACCCACACCACCAGGAATCCCCATTCCTTGAGCCAGGGCTGACTCTGGCACCTGTACCCTCCTCCCACTCAGATGGCACCTGTGTGGGAGGTGGGGTGCCACCCTACGTATGAGCTTGGCCTCTGGGATCCTGCCAGGGGGTGGTTCTCAGGGGCAAAGGACTCAGTTGGCCAAACTTGGTACTTTCTGGGTTCAATTGGAAAGGGTCAGAGGTGGAACAGGAATGGCCAGTCCCTGTCCCCAGCCTGGCCTGCCTCCAAAGGTACAGGATCTGAGGTCAGAGTTCAAGGGTCCCAGCAGGTGAGAGAGCTTCCCCTGACCTCCAGATGTGAGAGGCCAGCTTCACCAGAGTCCTCATATTGCCCTCAGGAGAGATATTGCTGGCTCTTTCTGACCTGGCCAGACAGCAGGAGACTGGCTGGGCAGAGATGATTATAGTGTGTGTGTGTGTGTGTGTGTGTGAAAGACAGACAGAGGATAATGACTGATAGCTTGCCTTGGGCTTCCTACAGTGGCTGATCACCTCCCCACTCAGTGACCTAAGGCCATCTGCTGGCCCCAAGGCTATCTCTTCTCACTTCTTTTTTTCTACCGCTGGCTGCCTATGTCCCCTCGCTGGAGCCCCATTCCTGCTGCCTGGATGTGGATGGGGGAAGGAGCAGAACTGCTTCTCTTCCAGGGTCGCTCCTTCCCTCAAACCCAGGCATCTACATTTGCCAGACCAGTGACTGTGAATTCTGGCCTCTCCCCCAGCACAAACCAGCCCTGGAAGCACCAAGGTTGGGAGGAAAGTCCGGCCTCAGAGCCGAGTATCTGCCCAGAGCTTCAGCCTGGCTCACCTACTCGTGTGAAGTTCTGACCACCCACCGCTGCAAAGGGTACCGGCCATCAGAAGTAAACTCTGCCTGAATGCTGGGGGCTCGTAGAAGGGGAGCGGGTCCTCTCCCAGGATACCCTTCCCGCCCCTCCCACTCCTCCCCCTCCCCTCCCCAGCTCCGGGCCCAGGCCTGGGGAGGAAAGGGGGCATTGGTGCCCCAGGTGTGGGGACGTGAGGATACTAACGACCTGCATACTGCTGCACTCCAGCGTAGGCCTGCTGCAGGGGGTCCGCGGCGGTGGGGCTCTGTGCTGCAGGGGAGCCAAGGGAGCAGAAGTCAGCGATGCCCACCCAGACCAGCCTCTCCCCCGCCGTGCCCGGGGAGATGATGCCTCGGCGGCACTGCCCTTCCCAGCCACTGTGGCGTCTGCCCCCACCCTGCCTGGGGGCTGGGGGACTCAGGCTGCAGCCGGCTTGGGGTGGGGTGGGGTGGGGTGGGGTGGGATGGGTCGCTCATGAAGAAGGCTGTGAAGGGACGGGAAGGAGATGCCAGAGGAGGGCTCCACCATGAGGGGCTTGGTGGGAAGATACCTGAGCGACCTGGTCCTGGACGAGGGCTGTGGGAAAACGGGTGAGGAGGCTAGAGGTTACCAAGAGGGTGGTCTCCTCCTCACTTATCCCCAACACAAGTCAGGGGCAGATCCCAGCTGGGTGAAATGAAGGGCATGGGAGGCTTCATCCTGCCACACTGTCCTCCTGGGCCACCCGTGCTGCTCAAACACAGGGACCTCTCCTTTATCCTTAGGGAGTTTGCACAAGGCAAGGAGGCCTTGCACTCTGAGGTCACGCCCGAGACACATTCAGCAGGAACTGGCCACACAAATGAGGTCTGCCCCATGTGGCCCCAAAAACTGAAGAACCACAAGACCAAGGACCTTCCTCCCACCTGATCTCGTGAGTCTGGGCTGTCTACTGCCCAGTTTAAGGAGAGGAGCCTTAGGCTGATACTCTGGCAAGCAACCTGGGGAGGCTGGACTGGGGCAAAGGCTTGGCCCATTTCTGTTGCCTCTGTTGTGTCTACAGGTGCTGTGGGTAAAAGCCTGGCGAATGTGGGCACTGCCTCTGGTGACCAAGGCCACCCACTGATGACTGACGTGGTAGGGGGCTGGCCCTGGAGGCCCAGGTTGGTGAGTGGGTACCCAGACAGATCCAGCCTCAATATGTCCAAGGCAGAGTGGATAACACAGCAAGGCAGGAAGACAATTATCTGGGCTTATATCTGCCTGGCAACCCAGGCCAGCCAGCTGGCTGGTAGTGCTAGGCTTTGGGGCCTGCAGACCAGGAAGAATTCCCAAACTTCCCTTCCGAGCTCTTGTCCCTAAACCTCTCGGTAACCTTCCACTAGAACAACAGCACCTGAGCTGCAGGGGAGCCCAGGGAAAATCCAAGGGGCAGTGGTCCTGGGAGACAGCGTAGATGGCTGCAGGAGAGCTGGGCCCAGGAGGGCACTGCTCAGAGTGGGGAGCTGAAGACAGGTCAGGATGCAGGCCCCTTCCAGCCTGGGGTTGTCCCAGGACGAAACCTTATTCGTCTATTTCCCTCGAGTTGGAGACTGGAGCCAGGAGCTCCTGGTGGGGAGGTGGTAATGGTGATGATGCTTGTTGGGCTGGTCTTCTCTACCCTTTTGCCCCCTCTGCCTGACTCCTCTACCAGCCCCAGCTCTCTGGAGAGCCATGTCTAGCTTTGCCCTCTCAGTCTTCCCAGCTGCTCAAACACAAAGTGCCTTTATGCAAATTAGAAAAAGGTGTCTCTTCCTCTGGCCAGTTGGATGGCCTATGCAAAATATCACCTGCACAACTTACATGGCAGCTTGCCCAGCACAGGACCAGAATCATAGCAAGTGCTGAGCACATTCTGTGACGTAAGGAGCAAATGGTCCTTAGCAGTTGTGAGAGCCACCCCTTCGGGGGTGTTATGTGGCAATAAAAGCCACACTGAGTGCTTCCAACGTGATCTTGTTGAGTGAGAGGGGAGGATAGAGAAGCTACCCGGGGCTAGGAAGTGGAGAAAAAACATTTCTGAGACCCTTCTCTACTTCTCTGCTTAATGACCTCATTAGTAACTGCCAAAGAGTGAACACTTTGAAGGATCTCGCTCATTATAGCAGCTCCAAACTCTGCATTTAAAGATGGTAAATTAATTTTTTTAATGTACTACTTTTCTCCTTTCCTTCCCTCATCCCTCCCCCCTGCTCTGGCAGGGAATTGTTTATGGGATGTGGCAGATTGTTACAAATGGGGGAGAGGAACATTTCCAAATTCCATGAGGGAAACAGCTCACAGATGCTGGTGGGGGTGGGGAAGAAACAGGTTTGTCAAAATCCAGAGATCCAGATGGGCTTGCGGGCAGGGAGGAGGGGGGAAATGAAACCACCCAGATGTGCTGGGGACTGTATCTCCCAGCCCATGAGCCAGAGTGGGGAGGAGCCCAAGAACCTGAGCTTGGTGGGGTCTCTCCCACCTCTGGCTTGCCGAGCCTCTCCCTGCCTCCCTTGCCAGCCTGAAGTCTTCATCCTTCAACAATAGTCCAGATCCTCTGGCCCTGCCCCTTTACTCTGGGATTCTCTGGCTTCTCTTAGCAGTGAGGGGAGAAGTGTGGAGCAACGTGGTAGGGGGCCGGCCCTGGCGGCCCAGGGAGGTGAGTGGGGATCCAGACGGATCCCAGCCTCTGGGATCAGATCAGAGACAATTCCAAGGTCAAAGTCAGGAAAGTCTCTATTTCTTGCTAGCACAGTGACCTTGCACTCTGCTGCTGGTGGAACTCTCATATTCTATGGATGTCTGGGCCTCACTCCAGACACTGAAATCAAAATCTCTGGGCTTCTGTGATTTCACAAAGACACACAAATGATTCTGGTGAGCAGAGTAGAGGGCATACTTTGCCCCTTAGCTGACCTCCTCTGTCCTAGTTGGGCCAAACTCCTTACCACCCCTTGTCCCTGCCAGGAAGGGGCCCCCTGCCTCTGGGCCTCCAGGACAGCCTCCTCTACAGGACTATGTTCTTCATTCGCCCTCACCTCTCTAATTCCTATCCATCTGTTAAAGTTGATCTGGGCCTCCTCCTCAGGAAGCTCCTGATGATGCTCTGTTCTGCCTTACTGTCTCATTATGCTGTCAATGTATATTGTGTTCCTGACTGGCTTTGACCTCCCAGGGGATAGGCCCATGTCCTGTTCTCCTTCTGGAGCACCGCCCCCCCCCCCCCCTTTCATCTGCCACAGACCGGGCACTTACTAGTACTTACAGGGACTCTGTGCTGTAACCATCTGCCCTCCAGGAAGGAGGACAGCCCTCTTCACATCTCTATTACATTGCCCCTTGCCAGTCTACCTTAGGGCTTTAGGCCCAGCTTCCCTACTCTAATGTCAGTCCATCCTCAAGGCCAGAGAGAGGAGCTGCTGCAAGCAGCTGGGTACTCTCACCACAAGAGACATGCTAAGTTTGAGAGGAACAAAGTGCATCAGAACAGGCCTCCTGGGTCTTGTAGGCCAGCATTTATGCAAGAAGCACTGGGGTGCTATCCATGGTTCTGACACACTTGTCCGAAGTGCCAACCACAGTTTTGTACAGATCCAGGGACCAAACTAGTATGTACTAGTCAAAATGTCAAATCTATATGCCTCTGCCTCATCCATACAAGAGATTTTTTTCCTACTTAACACTAAGTATGACTATTCTTTTAGTGTCTCTCTCCACTCATTTCCTATGGGCCAAATTCACTCCCAATTAACTTGCAGTTACTAGCCTCTCTATGTCAGTGTACAACCATATCTGTTCTCTTCTCTTTCCTGACGGAGCTCCAGGAATGGGCTGCTCTCTTCTCTCCAACCAGGGGCTCCCTGAAGGAGGGCAGGAGGCTGGCTCTCTCTGATCACATTTGGGGTTCTACCAAGGAACAGGCAGAGGGTAGGAGCCACATGTTCCCTATTACAAGCAAGGGCAGGGACAGAATGGATGAGGAATGTGCTGCATGGGGAAGGAAGGGCTGCCAGATGTGCTTACCTGGGTAGGGGTGGATGCCATTAGCAAACACAGCTTCTGCGGCAGGTTGCCCATTGGCCTGTGGGGGGAGGCCGGTGAAGCCGTTCACCCCAATGGGGGATGGGATGCTAGGCACAGCTGGTGCAGTGATGCCCGGAGGGGTGCTGCCACCTGGTTCCAGAAGTGCAGAGGTGTGGAAGAGGAGGGGAGGCAAGCAGAACCAAGGTGAGGAAGGCTGACCCATGGAGCTCTATCCCTTGGCTCCAAGGGCCTGGGAAAAGACCTCCCAAGTCAGTCCTATCTGTGAATCATGCCTGGGGTTATCTCCCTTCATGGTGACACCACTCATCCCAACTGTATCCATCCTTCAAGGCAGAGTCCAACTCTGGCCCACCCCAAGAAGGCTTCCCTGACCAGTGACTGCAGCATGGCCTTGGACCTGCAGCACATAAACTATTCTCAGTGTCCTTGACTTTGACTACACTTAATCTTCCTTTCATCTTTTTTAGTGGATGTTGCTCACCCCAGCTAAGTCAGGATGGGCTGGTCCTTGTTTAGCCACTACAGGGCTACTAAGTTGCTGGCTCTGCTCTCTTGTCTGCATCACTGAGGGGCTGATCTGGCTCCCCATGAAGGAGTTTTGCTACTCAGGTGGGAGGAGGTCTTAATTCTGATGTTCCCTTGCACATAAGGAGAGAGCCCTTTGCAGAGTCCAGACTCAGCCCTATTCATACACCAAATAGACACTGAGGCCTCCTCCAGTGGAGGCAATGGTGATGCCCATTGTGACAAGGCTAAAGTCAGGGTCAGATGACAATACCCTGTGCCTTCTCTATGCCAGGTGGGTGGAGCCCAAGGTGTGGATGGCATACTGATGATTATACTGGAAAGGGCCTTCCTCTTCCTATAGGAATCAGGGAATCTCTACAGCTCCTGGATGTCAGGAAGGCTGCCAGTATGGTGCAGGGAGCTGAGGAAGCTGGATGAATGAGAACCTGGGGTGTTGGGCCAGGCCTTGGGACTAGACAAGGGTTTCTTAATTTTGTCACTACTGACATTTGAGGACAGACATTTCCTTATTGTGAGGGGCTCTCCTTGGCATCATAGGATGTTTAGCAACAACCCTGGCCTCTACCTACTAGACTACAGTAGCACTCCCCCTACCAGTTGTGACAACCAAAAATGTCTCAGGACATTGCCAGATGTCCTGGGTGGGCGGGAGGACAAAACTGGCCCAGGTTGAGAATCACTTAACTGAACAATAGCCAAGATCTAATTAAGAACATCCTGGGGAGCTTGGGTGGCTCAGTCAGTTAAGCATCCAACTTCCACTCAGGTCATGATCTCACGGCTCATGAGTTCGATCTTCACGTTGGGCTCTGTACTGACAGCTCAGAGCCTAGAGCCCGCTTCATATTCTGTCTCTATTTCTCCCCACCCCTCTCCTCCTTGTGTGTACTCTCTCTCTCTCAAATATAAATATTAAAAAAAAAAAGAACATGCTTTATGAATGGGGTTATTTCCAAACCCGCTGTCCTTTAATAATTCTTGAGGTTCTCTCTTGCTTATCTCTCTTGCTTATCTCTCTTGCACTTGTCTTGGGAAAAGCCAACAAATCTAAGTTGGATTAAAGAAAAGTGAAAAAACTGGGGCTCCTTCCCTGGTTAGGCCAGGAACCTAACAAGGCCACAGAATGGGCGAGATTTTTTTCCCCTCAGACCTCAAAGTGGGGAGGTGTTTTCATGTGAATTTCTTTCTAGAGATCTAGAAAAGAGATCAAGATGAATTGCTTCCTGATATGGCTCAATAACTTGAGTGAAACTTTCACCACCCTGAAATCATATCATTGACTGCATGGGGCCCACATCCCATCTTCCCTTAGGTCTCCAGGGATTCAAACATTAAAAAAATTTTTTTTTAATGTTTTTATTTATTTTTGAGAGAGAGAGAGAGAGAGAGAGAGAGAATGTGAATGGGGGAGGGGCAGAGAAAGAGGGAGACAGAATCTGAAGCAGGCTCAAGGCTCTGAGCTGACAGCACAGAGCCCAACGTGGGGCTCAAATTCGTGAACCTTGAGATCATGAGCCGAGATGAAGTCAGACGCTTAACCTACTGACCCACCCAGGCGCTCCAGGATTAGAACACTTACAAACTTCCAGAGGATGAAGCCTGCTTGGGTCCATATACATCATGTGCTCTGGCCATGGGAAGGTCCACCAGTAGATGAAATTGGCCAAATAATAGGTCCCACCTGCTGCTTTCCTGCCACACCAGGTCCAGTGTTGGTACCTGGCCACTCACCTGAGGTTGGGGTCATGGGTGCGGCCGCCAGGCCATTCATGTTGAGGGCCGCCATCTGCTGCATCTGGGCGGCGGCGAAGGCAGCCATGGGGTTCAGGTAGCCGCCCTGTGCGACTGACGCCATTAGTGCCGCTTGCTGCTGCATCAGCTGGGGCAGAGGAAGTGGAAAAAATATCATGCGCTTCCAGGGGGGCAGCCCTCCCCACCAGGGGGCTCAGCTCCTGGAGACCAGCCTTCCAGGCCCTGAAACCCAGGGAGTTCAGATATATCCCCCACCCCCACCCTCTGAGAGAACTGTATTCATAAGTAATGATAGGGTCTTAGGGACTCTAAAGTTGTAGAGGGGGAGGAGGAGGGGACTGGCTCCATGGGTGCTGGTCAGCCCTAAGAAAGATCTGTCATCCATGGAGATGTGACAGCCAGAGCTCCAGAGACATGTTAGGTGAGCCTCTGTAGAGTTAACTTGGCATGGATTTGTTTAAGGTGGTCCTAACTTGGAGTCTGTTGGGTAGAAGCAACAGGAGAATCATGAATAGAACTCCGGGCACCCCCAGTGTCCTCACAAAGGTGAGCGGGGACTGGGTAGGTTGCTGACATGGCCAAGTTTGGACACTGTTGAAGAAGTGAAGTGAGCTTATATCTTTAGAACCGGAACGCCGGCCGACCTCAGGGCCACCCCTGTGGGGGCTGTGGTTACAAGTCTGGGGTCAGCTCCCGGGAGACCGGGACAGAGCTGGCTCCAGTGTGGAGGGAAGAAGTGGATGTCCAGCAGCATCTGGCAGGGTCTGAAGGGACCTCAGGGCAAGTGTGGATGCAGAGGGTTTTGGGGCACCTCAAAGGAGCCCTGCCGCGAATGACCGCCTCCCATGAGTGAGGGCAGAGGTAGAGTGGTGACAACCAAGCACGGGCACCTCTCTCACCACTTCCAGGTGGTGCTTCCTAGACTCTGACTAGTGGAAGAGCGCTGAGAGCACCCCACCTTGCTGCCCAGCCTAGAGGCCTCTCCAGCTCCTTCTCTATAGAACCAGAATAGCCGCCCACCTCCTCCTGGAAGCCACCCTGCACTGGCCTAGACTTCTCTTAGCCCCCTCTGGTCTCTGCTCCCTGGGTTCACTCCTCATCACGCCTCATGCTCCAGGACAGCAGGATATCCTGGGCCAGGAGCAGGGCTCCCCTCAGCACACTTAGGCCTCCTTGCTCTCCCAGGCTCTGAGCAAAGTGAGCTAGAGAACAGCTGCGCGCACGGCCCCGCCCCTCACTCGGCTGCGCCCCCACTTACTGCCTGTGCGTAAGCGCCGTAGGCCCCAAACGGGATGGCCATGGGGTTGAACATGCCCATCTGGCCGGCCATCTGCTGCATTCGCCGCATCGTGCGCTCCTTGTCGGTGTCGGCAAACTTGACCACCAGACTGGATGAGGCTCCCTGCAGCCAGGACTGCGCGTGAGGCCCACTTGCCCCAGCTGCCTCCTCTCCCAGCTGTCCTTGCCCTGGCGGGACCCACCCGATCCTCTGGGGGAGGGCCCTGGGGAGGGGGAGGGGTGGAGCTGGGCGGCACGTTCCAGCGCCTGCACTCGCCCAGCTGTCTGGGATCTTAACCCCACGGCAGGCGTTTTTTAATCTAGAGGCAGTCCAGTTCCTTACGTCTCTGGGCCTCAGTGTCCTTGTCTGAGAAATGGGGATAATGATAACGACTTCCTGCCTCTTGAGGAGGCTGTGAGCGCCCCACATTTGGCAAGGTGTGCACGGAGCTCAAGGGCAGGCGGGGCCCTGCGGAGCTCTCGGTCCCTCTGGGGCCACCGCGGGGTCCTCACTTCATCCGGGAGCGCCCCACTCACCGGCATAGTCTGGCTGCCGTGCAGAGCGTTGATTGCGGCTTGTGCCTCGGCATGGGAGGAGTACTTCACAAAGGCGCACCCTGGGGGGACGGGAGAGGCTGAGCCAAGGCGCGAGGCCTTAGAAGCGCGAGGGCTGAGAGGTGAGTCACCCGAGGGGCCGAGGGGAGAGGGCGCATCCCGGATGAAAGCAGAATGGGTGAGACACAGAGACTGAGAGAGAAAGAGAGACACGGAGAAACACAAAGACAGAACCACACAGAGACAGAGAAAGACCTGGACGGGGATGGAGACTTAAAAGCATCCTTATTTTAAGTCTCCCTGCCCCTCTCTGGACTTGGATGGCGGCCTTCCCTTATCCTCAGGCCGGACCGCCTTGCCCCTTCCAAGCATCCTTCCCCGGCTCGCAGGTCGCAGGTCGGGGCCAGCTGGAGGCCCAGGACTGACCGGGGTGGGGGGGCTGCTGTGGGGCCCAAGGCCTCGCCCGCCCGCTCCCCCGCCCCGCCCCCACGCACCCTTGCTGTTGCCATCCGGCCCGCGCAGGATGGTACACTCCTCGATGTTCCCGAAGGCTTCGAAGAGGCGGCGCACGTCGTCCTCGGACTGCTGCTTGTTGAGCATGCCCACGAAGAGTTTTCTATCTTCTGGAACAAAATTAGGAGATGCTTACCTGGGCCAGAGGAGCCGGGCGGCACGCGGGCGGGCCCGGGAGGCAGGAGGGGGGGTGGAGGGGGGGTGGTGGTGGTGGTAAGAGGGTACAACCGGAGGGTAAGAGGAGGAGGGGGAGGAGCTGGGCAGGCAAGAGGGCTCTTAGCTGGAGGGAGAGGGCTTGGACACAGCTAGAGCAGGAGGGCCACAGGGTGAGGGGGTTGGGAGAGAGGGAGAACATAGCCAGAGGTGGAGGTGAGGGAGGAAGGGTTGGGTCAAGGGGGCTGGATTGCAGCGACTGTGCCCCCTCCCGCCCAGAGGGCACGCAGCACACAGAGGGAGTGAGGCCATTGGTCTGGCTGCCCACCTGTATGGCACATGGATGGCACAGAGGTGGCACAAGGGGCATCTGGGCAACCCTGCATTCCCTTTCTCCTTCCTCTTAGCTACATACTATCTTCTTCAGCCACTTTCACCCCCAGATGCCAAAATTAACTCACAACAGGCAAGTCCACCACAGGGCTTTTGCATCTGTCCTTCCCTCTGTCTGAAGTGCCTCCCAATCACAAGGCTGAATTCTTCTCGCCTTCTAGGTCTCAGTTTAAATAGTGCTTCTTCATCAAGGCCCCTCCTTCCTGCTCTCCTTTATTCTCTGTCTCAGATTCTGTCTCTCAAGGCCCAGATTCCAAAGGACCATCGTTTACCGCTTTGCTTTGGTTTCTGTCCAGCTCCCTGCCCCCACCCCATGGATGCTCCCTGGGGGAAGAGAGCAGGCCTTGCCTGGAGTGCCAGTTAGTCAGCCCTCAGGACAGAGTTACGGAGTGGACAAACGAATGCCCTATGTCATTCCCAGGGTCACACCTTCTTTTTATCCCACATTGTTTGTACCTCCATCTGGTGTCCCTTCTTTGGCCTGGCCCTTCCTAGTTCATGCTGCAAAAATGTAGCCCTGGACACTTTTGTGGGGCCTGTTCCTGAAGGCTGGGCTCCCGCACCAGTCTCCCCCCGCCCAGGGGGTTTAGAACCACTCGGTTTGTTGACACCACTTGGCCGTGTGCTTAGGGTAGCAGGGATCACACTGGACTGTGCGGCTCTGCAGCAGCCGCGACTGCCGAAGGATCTCCCGTCCCACAAGCTTATTGCGATGTGACGATGTGACGTGAAGTCCTCCCACTGAGGTGGGGCCTGTGCTCCCTCCCCTCGAATCAGGGTGGGGCTGTGACTGCTCTAACCAATAAAAAATGGCACAAAGGATGCCTGCTGACTTCCAAGTTAAGTCATAAAAGGGAGGTGCTCCTACTTGGCTCTGTCTTTGGGAATGCTTTCTCTGTGAGAAGCCAGCCACCCTGCTGTGAAGAACTCAGGACTCAAAACTAGCTCACAGGAAAGTCCCCATGAGAAGGAACCCATGTCCCCAGCTGACGGCCAACATCGACCACCAGACATGGGAAGAATGAATCTGCAGATGATTCCGGCCCCCAGCCTTTGAATCTAACAGCTGAGGACCAGGCGTCTTGGAGCAGAGATAGGCCTTTCATGCTGTGCCCTGTCTGAATGCCTAACCTCCAGGATCCATGAGTGTAACAAATGGTTATTTTACACCACTCAGTCTGGGGCTAAATTGTTATGCAGCCATAGGAGCTGGAACAGAATCCCTGTGGAATCAGCACTCAGCAGGCACTCACTAGATGTTTGTTGATTCTCGAATGACTGACAAACACAGGCACACACAGCCTATGTGCAGAAACGTACACCCCCAAATTGCAAATGGCCCTGAGTTCTGGTTCCTGCGAATGTGAGAGCATTCTGAGTCTATGTCTCTCTGTACTCAGAGTACTTGCTACCTTCTGCCCCAGAGAACCTCCCCATGCCCAGACTGCCAGGTGAATTCACGTAGACCTGAAGAGGTGTCTTGGGGTCTGGAGCAAAGCAGAGGAAACCACCTGGTCCCTGCACTGCTTCACAAGCCACCCCAGAGTCCTCCTCTTCAGGAAGCCCTGACCTCTGAACTGCCAGTACCTCTTAGCCCAGAGCACTTAGCACTGGGCAAGTCCTCAGTGATGAGGTAGTCCTGGGTCCCAGCTCCTTCCATGCCCTACAGGGCATCATTGCCAGTTGTTGTTACTGCTTCTGGACCAGGGCACCCCAGTCTAGCCCTTCACCATTAGTAGGCTTCAGTCAAAGCTCTGGGGCCTGGAGCCCCTGCCTAGCCACCTGCCCCTGCCCGGGCAAGCAGGTGGCTTCTTGGGCCATCTCAAGGCCAGGCGCACCCCGGCCCCATCTTCAGGGCTCACAGACTCCAAATTCTGGGCCAGGAAACCAAGAAGAAGAGAGAGAGAGAAAGTGGAGGGGTGAAGCTGGGGAAGGATGGGGGGAGATGAGGTTAGGAGCAGAGGGAGAAGGAAAATGGCAGAAATGGAGGGAAAAGAATCAGAAACAAAGAGCATCGAGCAGAGATGGCAGAGGAGAGGGCAGAGACAGAGGGGAGAGGGGCAGTGGCTTATGTTTAACTCCCAGAAGCAGCAGCAACATTTTCCATGAAGTGGAGGAAGCTTCTCAAGCCTTCAGTGGAGTCGTGAGTCATTACAACTCTGCACTCCCGTCCCCCACCCAGCCCCAGCGCCTTTTAAGGACTCCAATTAAATGGGATTTCCGGAAAGACAATGAAGTGAAACCCCCTGCCTCCTGCTAATCCCTGGCCCTCAGGTTTAGAAATTCTCCTCCCTGGGAAGGAAAAAAGAAGGGAAGAGGGGGGCCCCTCCTCTGTCTGAGCCTGATTTAAATGCTGGGACCGAAACCCCGCGACTTCTCCTCTCTCTTGACATCTGAATATATTCCTTTATTATCATTATGACAGCCTTCTGATTGCATTAAAATTCATCCACACGTGCCTTTCTATTCAGGCACTTCCCTTTTGCCAGTTTTTCCCCCTCATTTTTTTCTTCCTCTCCCCTGAAATTTTGTCTTCCTTACAGTTCTCCGTTCTCAGTTCTAGACCAGGGCCTTTCCTTCCAGAGGACTTTCCAAACTTGTAGGGGGCCAGGCTTCTCCTCTTCCTACTCGGAGACCTGGACGCCCAGATTTCCCCAGGGAGACTGCAGCTAGCGTTGCCTTTCTAGAAGACTGCAGGAAACCCAAGAACCCAGTCCCATTGCCACTCCCCTAGGTATTCTTGGGTGAGTCCTCCCCACTGCCCCACGCTCACTCCCCTAGGTGTTCTCGGGTGAGTCCACAACCCTCAGATGTTGGTTGGTTCCGGGACCCTCAAATGCACCCAGTTTGCACACTCTTCGTTTCCACCTGGCTTTGGTGTGCTTCTAAGGATTCTCTTTCAGACCAGAGGCTGGAAGGACTCTTGAATCCAATGGTGGATCTCCTTGTGCCCCAGGCCCACTGGCTTAACCCCAGCACCGCTGCCTTGCCACTGTATAATTCTCCCCACCTGGGCTTTAGGTCTACAGAACGGCAATAATCAGTCCTTCCTCATGTGATGGATGCTAGGCTTCCAAGAGATGCTACAGGAGCAGAACCTGGCCACCACCAGGAACAACAGGGAGGGCCATTACTCCAGGAGGAAGAGGAAATGGAGGGCCACCCCTCCCTTCATTTGCCCTGCCCTAATTTGGCCAGGAGGGCCACCCTTGTGTGTGTCCTAGATGGGGAGAGGTCATCTCTGGGGGGACCAGACTTATGCTATGGCTGACCAGCCAGCATGGACAACCTCCCCCTGTCACCCCACCCTCTGTGACCTCCTCTCCCTCTGGCTACTTTCCTGAGGCACTGTCTCCAAGTTGTGTCAGATGACCAATGGCACCATTTGGCTGGTGTCTTGGGTCTATGCCAACCTAGTGAAAGTCTCAGAGGATGACTCAGTTTCCCCAGCCAGCCACCCTCTCCAACATCGACACAAGACCCCTGACTCCTGGACAGGCTAAGCAGTCCCTGACCACAGCCTGCCTGTCTGACATGATACAGGGTCCCTGGGTAATGGTGAGTCTGTGGTGTTCTCACTCTCCCCTGTAAGCCTGCAGCCTTAAGCCCACGGCAGGACCTTGGGGGGGGGGGGTGTTGTTGTGTCTCTGAGGAGGTGAGGCCAGGAGAGACCACAGAACCAGGGGTGAAGATGGGCTGAAGACACCCCTGGGTGGGAAGTCATAGGGCCCAAACATGTGAGCAAGTGGAGGCTAGTGACTGGACCCCAGTACCTTCCCCTCAAGAGAGCCCAGCTTAAGGTAGGGGACTATAATATGTTCCTATTCTGGCTCCCAGGGCTGAGCCCAGTGCCAGACCACCCCCACCATCGAGTCTTCACATGGGATCCTCCTGTCAAGGGACAGAACAAGGGGAGCGTGCTCCTTAGTCATTCAATTGTTTGCTGAGCTCTTTTCTCTGCACCAGACACTGCTCCAGGCACCGCGCCTGCAACAGTAGGCTCACTGGAGCTGATGTCCATCCGCTGATGGCGACACAGGCCATCTGCAATAGACAGTTCCCAAACAAGACAAAGGCCACTGGGGCTGCCATGCAGTGGCCCCCCAGAGCTTGTGTGCCCTCCCCACAGGGATCCAAGACACATAGTTGTAGCCTCTCCGGGTCTCTTGACTTCCCAATCCTATCACCCCTTGCTCCTGCCTCCCTGCTCTTTTAAAAAGTGAGTGCTTGTGTCTGCGGGTGGGGAGCACCTGGGGTCCTGGGGAGCAGGAGTGTGACACCCCAGAAGGGCTGGGCAGTGGAAGGTAGGCGCTACTCTCAGCTCTGCCTGAAGCAGAAGGCAACTCTGCTTTCTGTGCCCAGTGTCCCAACGACCACTGCCAGGGAGTAGGCATAGTCTACAGCACCCCCAAATAATGCATGGGGAGAAGTACCCAGTTCTATGTCAAATGAAGGTGTTTACAGCCACCTCAGAAGGGCCTGGATCAGTGCACCTGACCTACCGCCTAGGCTCACCCTCTGGTGACTCCTGTGAGCATTTATTGAGCATTTACTATGAGAGAGGAGAGCCAGGAAACAGCTCTGAACTGTGCACCAGAGGGGCCAGGGTAGGGTGGGGAGGGGTGGAGGGGTGGGAGGAGGGGGAGTGTTTAGACCCTGAAGGCTTCCAGGAGGAGGCGGGCTGGGGATTCCACTTCTGGGGGACCAGTGCAGGGGCTCCAGACCACAAGAGCATTTGAGCAAAGTCTGAGAGGTGGGAGGGATCCCTCTTTTCACCCACTCCCAGTGGTCTCTGCATGCCACAGGGCTGGCAGTAAGGGGGTCAGGCCGAAGTTCGACTTTGCCTTTCCAACAGCCTCTTGCCTGCTGCCCCAGCACAAACACACACAGCTCCCATTCCTCTGGCCTCAGGAGTCTTTTTTATTTCCCCAGAACCTCAATCTAATTAAGCTCCAGGTTCCCAACCTATAAAAAGCATTGGGTGACACCTCCCAGGAGCCATAGATAGGTGGATAGGTGCTTATGAAAAGGCAATGGAATCTGGTTGCCAGAATATTAGGCTTTTTCCAATCCCTCCCTGAGAGAAACTCCTACACTCATTCACTCAGGATGTCAGGGCAGAATGGGGCTCTGGCTGGAAGGATTTGCATTTTAAAAGGAGGGCCCAGGAAACCTAGAAGCAAGACACTGATGGATGGCAAGTTTAGGCCAGGCTCCTACATGGGATATTTCCCGGTGGTGCCTGAGCTCCCTCGGATGTGCAAGGAGCATCTTGCGGGCTTGCAGGGGGAGTGGGCCCCCGACTGGGGAGGGCGGGGGTGACAGCAGCACCACTTGACACGCCAAATGCCAGCGCCCTAGCGCTAATGCTCAAATTCCGGTTTAATTTTCAAAATTTGATTCGCTCATTACCATCGGCATTAAACAATATTTCCTGCTTAAGGATAGACGGCTGCTGGGGCACTGTGGATGAGTGTTCAGATGGTTAATGCCTTTTATGGCCACAATAGACTTTTACTGTTCTCTTCCCTCCAGCTGCCGAGGGTGGGTGGGTGGGGGGCCTGGAGCTGGGGAGAACCCCAGGGTGAAGGGCCAAGGTGGGGAATATGGGGCTTTGAGGTCTGTGGCTGGTGGGAAGGGCAGAGGGATTACTGTGGGGCCTGGCTGCTGCAGGATTTAAGGCCAGCCCAGCAAGAGATGCTTTCCTTCGGGTCCCTGGAGACTCAACGACAGCAATTTGGGGAGTGAGGAAGAAATGCTCCGTTCACAATCACGGAGCCAGAGGTCTTCCGTCCTGCTCTGTAGGCTTTGGACCCAAAGGTGGTCTGGGTGAGGCCAGAGCCCAGAGCCTGAGGTGCACCACGTGCCTGCCTCAGCTGCTGGCAGAACGTAGAGCCCTGAGGGCCACCCCAGGCAGGGCCCTCGCGCATCTATCAGGCTGTTGACTTTGGGACCAGGGGACTCCCAGGGTGCCTCCTGGATCCCAGAACCATCTGCTCTCCCTGGAGATGATCTCAGCGCACCAGGGCCCACAGGCAGTGAGTCTGAGGGGAAGACGCTTACTCCTGTTCCCTAGCTTCACCGCCAATCAGGGAGGATCTTCAAAGGAAGGGGACAAGGGAGGCACACCGACTCGATAGGAGGGGCAGGGGGACATCTTCCAGGCAGTGACTGAAGCTGTTTGTCAAATCAACCTAGGGCGAGTCATGTACCCTCCCTGGGCCCCCATTTTCTCACTTTTAAAAGGGAGAGAATAACTGTGCCCACCTTCTAGGGCTGTTAGAAGTTAAATGAGCTGAGTACACGGGGTGTTAGCACAGTGCTGGGCACAGAGCGAATGCTCAGTAAATGCACTCATTGTGCCGGTTACAGCCCTTACTGCCACTGCTCACCCACAGGGGCTCCAGCTGGTGGGGTGAGGAGGCCCACCCTCACCCCCAGGGGTGTGGAGAGGACCCCCAGGTACTTTGAAATGAACAAAGTCATTCTTGCCCAGCCCAGCCTTTGCACCACCCTAACCAAATGGTAGTGTTTTGGGGACAGCTGAGATGCTCCCCAGCCTCCTCCAGGAGGTCCACCTGGATTGATCCAAAACAGGGCATTTCTCCCAAAGTCACACCAAGCCCAGCAATGTGCTAGTTCCACCAGTTCTGCTGGTCCAGACCCATCAAGCACCTCTGGCTCCCAAGGGACAAGCGGGGCTCAAACCAATCATCTGAATCTAAATCTGTGCCATTTTCAAGATTGCTGACCCCTCCCCCCACAACCAGAGTCCCAAGACCTCCCCTGCCTCCTATTTGCCAGCCCTAGTAGAGCCCCCCACCTTCCTCCCCCAGGAGAGCAGCATGCAGCCTCAAACCTGCCTTCCAAAAAAAAGGGGGTGGAGGACAGGGCAGGGGGCTCCTCTCATAATGGGATCCGGACAGTGTCCCCCTCCTCAAGTTGGCGTGGGCAGTTGGCAGCCTCCCTGCACACCCAGGTTAAGGGCTTGGGTATGGATCCTTTTGTAGCAGTGTGATGGGTTCAGCCACCCTCCTGAGAGCCAGTCCCTTCACCTGGGACATGGGGTCACCCGCCAGGCCCACGTGGGTTCTCAGCGTGAAGTGAACCAGTGAGTAGAAAAGTCGTGGCCCCCTTGGTCCCCACAACACGCACGGTGTCAGAGCCAGAGCGGAGAGGCAGCTGGGGGGAGCTGCCTCCCCCTCCAAGGATAAAAGCCTTCTTGCCTGGGAAGGAGGCTGAGGGAGACATCAAACCAGATCAAAGGCTGCTGGGGCTGGGACTGGGATGGGGCTCCCTCTCCACCGGGGATGCAAATGAGGACCTTCAGCCAGCTCTGGCCTCTGGGGGAGGCGGTGCCAGGCCTTGATCTACCAGCTCCCTCGTGACAGGCGCTGTTTGATGTTGGGGGTGGGAGGAGGCAGGAGCCCTGCGTCCAGTCCCTACACACTAGCATTCCTTCGTCTCCTGCCTCCCAGTGCTTCGGGATCTGGCCCCAGCCACGTCAGTCTCCTCCTCTCGGTCTCTTGACACCCACCCAGGCCCACTGCTATCTGCTCTCCACACAGCAGCCAGAGAGGGGTCAGTTCAAGTGCAAGGCGGAGCTCAAACCTCACAGTGGCTCCCATGTCCCTGAGCACAAGCCCACTCTTCTAGAGATGTGTAAGGGACTGCACAGGCACCCCACACTCCACTTCTCCCTGATCTCTCCTTCCCTCGTTCCAGACCTCTGGGCCTCCATGCTTTCTCAGGAATACTCCCTGTGCACCTCTGCCCCCTGCCCAGCCCCCACCTGGGGCATTTGCACCTCCTGTTCTTCCTCTTGTCTCAGAGATCGTGTTCTAGATATCCTCAGGACTCTTCACCTCCTGCAAGCCTTCCATCACATGTCACCTGCTCATTGAACAAAAGTTCAAGTCACGGCCTTCACACTCACTGTCCTCTTCCCTGGATTTTTTCATAACCTGTATCACCTTATTTTGCTCATTTATGTCCAGCCTCCCATCCATTTCATTCATTGCTGAGCGCCCAATGCCTAATGTGCCTGGCATGTAGTAGATGTTCACTTAATATTTGTTGACATGAATACATGAGCCTATTTGCCCAGTGAGCATTGGGAGTGGCACTCCAATGGGGCTGGCCTGAGGGTGGGTGCCGGCGACGAGGCACCAACCTCCAGGAGTCCTCAGAAAGTAGGAAATGAGTGGCCCTTGTTGATAAGTGCAGGTGCCTAGCAGGTGATGAGCTGTGTGGCCAGGGGGTGGAGAGGGGTCTAAGAGGCTCAGTTTGGGCCCTGAAAGATTCACGGGCAGGGGTTGCCAGCTAGAACCGGCAAGGGGCAGGAATCCCAGGTCAGGGAGCAGTACGTGCAAAAGCAGGAGGTGAGAAGGGGCGTGTGGTACGAGGGAGCAGCAATGACACACGTAGATATGCACGCACACACACTCCTCCTCCTTCCTCTTCTCCCGCCCATGGCAATCTAAACACCTCCCCCAAAGCCCAAGGCCTGGACGCTCACTTCTGACCACTGCAAACTTGGCCTGGGACTCCCACTCTGGGTGTAGGCTCCTTGCCTGTGCCCATCCTCACTGCCTGCCATGTGCTCCCTGGGCTTGGCCTAGCTCCCCAATTCACAGCACCAGCCCACCCAGTCTCCGTGTCACTCCAGTCACCCCACAGAGACTGTGGACCCAACTCCTACATCACAGAACCTCTGCTGCCCCCAGGCACCCAGACTCCATCCCCAGACTGACTCCCTGCCTCTGGGAGGTGGTTAAAACAGCCACAATAGTGAGGACTGTCATGGTTCTCATTTATTGAACACTCGCTATGACCTGGGCAGTGAGATAAGCACTTGACAGGTGTAGTGGGTATTTGATCATTTCTACTGTGTACAGGAAGAAACCGAGAAACAGAAGAGTTAAGCATCTTTCCCAGAAATGCGACACTCAGTCACCGGCAAAGCTGAGACCCACACTCAGCGGTCTGAGCTGAGCTGAGCCGAGCTCTCCCCGTCACTTTCCTTCCCGGGGAAGACAGTGTTACCTGGACTTCTCTCTCCCTCTCTTTTCTCTCCACCCCTCCATCTCCACACAGACGACTGGCAAAGGCCTAATAACCCATTCCTTCTCCAAGTCCAGGGCTTCGGTTCAGCGCCTGGAAGGGGGACCGGGCAGGGTAACTGTAACCGGCTCAGGCTTCCCCTTGATTCTTGATGGCTTGGGGGCCTCTCTTTATGCCTCACAAGCCCTTCGCGGTCTCATTCACCCCTCTGCCCAAAGTCCCGCTGCCTTGAGCTCCCCTGGGTGATGAGGAAGGAAGCTTGTTCCGGATGAACCTTCAGGCCTTCCCCTTCCTGAGGTCTAGGCCGTAATGTCCTCTCTCCTCCCCACACAGGAAAAGGGACCTGCTGGCAGAATCCACTCCCTGGGCAGAGCATGCCCCTCCAGCCCCCTGGTGGCTGCCTGGAGCACAGGTGTGGGTCTGTGCCATTGAGGGCTCGCAGCATGCTTTGGGAGACAGGACTAGAACTTGGGGACTGTCACCACCCTGGGGGCCAGGGATGCCCCCTGCACACTTGTCTCTTACATTCTTTGAGACGATGGGTAGGCATGAGGGCCCTGAGTTGGGCAGGAACTGAACTCTGGAGGATCAGTACAGGTGAGGGGTCTGGAGGCCACCCCTGCACCCCTAGCTGCCTCTTCTTGGCTCTCCGACCCGCATCCCACACTGAGTCTGCCCCAGGCCTCCCAGGGGAAGCCTGGGATACAAAGTGGATCTACGTAGAAGTCACCTTTCTCTGGAGCAGCAGCGCACAGCCATCTCTCCAGGTAACCGATCGCACGTTTGATCTGCTACATTATCCTCATCAGGCGCACGGTGCACGACAGACGGCCTGGGGTTCTGTGGGGACTTCTCGGCAGCCGAACCCTGTTGTCTAATGGGGTTTCCGCTGGCGTCTGGTGCATTCTGCAGCATTTCACCCATCACAGGATAATTTATAGCCTAATGGGGACTTTTTCCCTTTATATCATGTGGGAGCATAAATTATGGCCAGTTTGTCCTCGGCTCTCAAGGAGACAGACAGAGCAAGGCTCTCTTCCAGCAAGAAGAGGAGGCTTCTGTAGGGGACATGTACGGGCAGGGTGGCCAGAGGATGGTGGGGCACAAGAGGAGGAGAGACCAAGGAATGCTGTTAAGAACATCTCATTGGCAGGGCAGAGAATCTAGTCAAGGTGGCTACAGGTACTGGGGAAGAAGTAAGAGTCGCACGTAGGGCCACTCTTCTCTAGTCACTTTGGATCAAGGCTTGTTAGGTGAGTGGCAGAGCGGCACGGCTATGGCTATGAGGAGACAATCTGCTTGCCGATCACCTGACCACCGGGCCACAGCCCAACCTCTACCCCAGCCACAAGCTCACCCTCACCCTCCCAGCTAGAGCCCTACTTCCTACAGCCTCTTAGAGAGAGTGGCTAGTCATGGGTACCCCTCCCCCCCCCACACACACACTCCTCCCCGACCTCCTGCACAGCCAGAGACATAATGCAGTGCCAGGGAGCAGTGCACAGCTCCCGCCCCTCTGATCCATGCCCAGTTTTAGCATTGAGGGTGCGGCTTTGCTGCTTGTGGGACGAGGGAGGAGAGTAGCCTTCCGACTTCTAACAGCCTGCCTCGTGTATTCCTGGGGAGGGGCAAACACCTTGTCTAATACAACAGTAGTCACGCTTGAACCCAGAGGCTATACTACCATAGCCACCAAGCTCATTCCCCACCCTGGACACTGTGACAAGGACTTCTGGTGAGCCTGGGTGGGCTCATTGAGGCCAGTGTGGGGGTGATGCTTCCTGAAAACCCTGGCAGGAGTCTCGGGGCAGCCCAGAAGAAAGTTGCCTCACATGCCCCACTGAAGAGCCCAGCCTTGCCCAGAGCCCAAGCCTTTCCCTAGAAGAGCAAAGCCTGCTCCTCCTTCCTTGGTACACCGTTTCTAGAAAAACAGCAGAGGTCTTGGATCTTATAAGATGTTGGTTCTTGGCCCTGACTGTTAGGAAAATCACCTGGAGGCTTTCAGTAATACAGATACCCAGGGCCAGCTTCTGCGATACAGACTCGTCTGGAGCTCAGTATTTTTGTTTTTGGTTTTGGTTTCTTTGAAAGCTACTCAAGTAATACCAACATGCAACCAGGGCTGGGAAGAGCCGTGACAGGTCTTCTCCAGGCTGCTCCTGGCCATCTCCCCTCAGGCACCACCTCTCTGGCCCTAGGTCCCCAGCAAGAGCTCAGCCCTGGGGACTGCAGGATTCTGTGCCTGCTGGTGCTGGGGGGAGGGCCACACCCACCTTCTCTGCCCTGACACCTGAGGCTGAGCCAGCCCTGCTCTGAGAGAAGGGTCCTAGCCTCTTTCATCAGCCCTCAGGTTTCCTTCCTGTCCATCTTTGTTCCAGTGCCCTTAGCCCTCCTGGAATCACTGCTGTCCCCCAACACCCTTCTCAATGGAGCGCAGATGGTCTATGCTTAAGTACACACCTTGTTAACTCATGACTGATAATGGACTACAGATAGACACAGAGATGGATGGATGGCAGACATGATTAATAGATGCTAGATATCCAGATTAAATGTTGGATGATAGATACACAGATGAGAGAAAAATGATTGCTGAGAGCAGATAGATTTATGGTCGATGGTACGTAAATAGCAATAGGTAAATGTGGATGGATGGATGGATGGCTACAATGTGTCTAAGGGCTTCAGATAATGGGGTCTGAATGCAAAAGGTCAGAAAACTAGTCATGGCCACCCACACCTGTTAGGATGTCAGCTCTCAGAAGAACAAGGAACCCAGCTCTGCTCAAGACCTATCTTGAACCAACTTCTCTTTCAACTCAGGTTCTTGAACCTTCATATTTTCTGATGTGTTTGCTGTAGGTTGCAGTGGGGCTCACTTCCTGCAGACATCTGAAGCTTCTCTTTGATGCTTCCCTGAGCCTGCAGGTGGGCCCAGGGCACTTCCTGAGCCCCCACTGTACCTGATAAGGACCTGTCCTCCTAGGGGCAGACCTGTCCATCTCCCCCATAGGTGCATGGTCCCCAAAAGCCAAAGTCATATGCTCCAACCCCACAGAGCAGGTTGGTTTCTGGAGTGTGGCAGGAAGGACTGGCCCCTGCAGTTTGATGGCCGGTGTCAGCCCATATGGCATACACAGAGATTCATCCATTCACTCCTCCTGTCAGGGATCACGCCCTCAGAGAGGACAGTGAGAGCTAATCCATGCTGAGTGCTTGCCAAGGGCCAAGCATTGCTCAAGAGGATGTACCTTAGTTTCCTGAGGATGTACCACTGTTACCCCTATTTACAGATGAGGAGACTGAGGCACGGAGAGGTCTGGCAGCTTGCTGACAGTCCCATAGCTAATCAACAGCATGGCCAGGATTGGACCCAGGTGGTCTGGCTCCCCACCTCTCATCTACCATGCCGAAAGCACTCCCTGCCCTGCTCACCAGAGTGGATGGTCGTGAGGCTCAGGTGAGCTCAGGAGAACACACGGCTCTGGGAACTGGACAGGGCTGCACATTTACAAGACATTATTCTTTCCAATGACTAACGAGATTATGAGGGGAACGTCCATGTCCTCAGCAGAGCAAACTATGCTGAAGGGTGGCAGCATAACTGTTGAGTGTGGCTCACATTGCTAATGACAGAGGCACCTGCTCTTGTCACTCAGGGGTCCTCCTGAGGCCTTCAGGTTGGCAATACCAAGTAAGTCACAGAGTGGCAGAAAGGGGAAATCCCATGTTTCAGCAGCCTGCAGGCCAGCTCTGCACCCCTTCTGTTATTCACCAGTCAGGCACACAGCTGGCCGACAAACTCTGTTCGAGGGACTGTGTCAAGAGGTATAGGAGTAGATCTGCCCCTCCGCTAAATGTGCTTCTGGACTGGAGCCTGGATGACCCCGCTGTAAAGGGCAGAGCCAGAAGGGCACTGATAGAGAGGGAGCATGACCTCAGAGGCCAGGCCACTCTGCCGGTCTTCTCTGGGCTGAGTTAGGCAGGGAGCGGTGGGGATAAGGAAGGAAACCTGGGATGGGTGCATAGAGGAGAGAATCCAGAGTTTTATTCAGCACAAGTGCGTTTGCAAGGAGCTGGAGAATCCCGGTTTGAGAAACAAGACACACGCTCGCACCAACAGGTCTTTTGAGGGGCAGCTGGAGGGGAGAGGCGGGCAGGGCCCACTCTGCCTGGAGCAGGCATGTCTGTGAGTGAAGGAGGAGGACAAGATGCCGGCTCCCCTCCCAGTCCTCCCCGCCCTGCCGCGGCCAGACACTTCCACGGCTGATGGTGCTGGCTGCCTTTGTGGACCTTCTGACAGTCCGTTCGGTGCCACCTGGGCATTTCCACATGTCCTGCCCGCTTCCCACTACCATGATTCAGTATAACACGGCTGTATCCCCATTTGACAGGTCGGTTAACTGAGACTCATGGAGGCTGAGTGACAGGCTCAAGGCCACCTGGGCAAGTGATTTGGGTGGGATTGGCACCCGATGTTTCTGACGGCTGTGCCATGCCTTCTCTGGCGTGCAAAATAGAATATGGTTCACGAGTCCCTGCCCCAGGGCTTGGTATTCCGTCCTTTGGGTTACAGGCCTTTGGACTCAGCACTGCCCTCTTCTGGGAGCTTTGGAAATGTGGGAGCTCTGTCACCTCAACAGGACTGATTTTGCCAGAAAGCATCCTCTGGTTAGTGGGAGCAGATAAGCATTCAGGCCTGTAGTGCCTGAGAAAGAAAAAGGAGATGCAGGGGGGTGGGGTGGGGAGGACAGCTGGTGTCTGGGCGAAGGGCTGGATGGTGCTGAGCTAGAAGTTGGTCTGTAATCATAATAGGATGAACGGCAGGGCCCGGTGTGTGGGCTGTGGGAAGCAAGGGACCCCCCCCCCCCCGCCACCTCCTGGGCTCGGAGTGAGGAAGAGGAGCCTGAAGAAGCCGATGGAGCCCGAGGAACAGGAGGAGGACAACGGCTCTCAGCCTGGATCCCCCCGCTGGTGGGCACAACTGCCCCTACCACCTGCCCCTTTCTCCCCTCCCAGCACACAGCAGCCAGATAGCCAAGGGCAGTGGTGCCATCTGACCTTGGGGTCCCAGACACCGCAAGCTTCGTCTGCTGACTGCATCAGAAACACTTCACTCCTAGGTAGATGTGACTATTTTTCAAATGCACATTGAATTTTTCGAATTTAAATGTGATTTTAAAAGTACCAGGGGCGCCTGGGTGGCTCAGTCAGTTAAGCATCCAACTTCAGCTCAGGTCATGATCTCGCAGTCTGTGAGTTCAAGCCCCACGTCAGGCTCTGTGCTGATAGCTCAGAGCCTGGAGCTTGCTTCTGATTCTGTGTCTCCCTCTCTCTCTGCCCCTCCCCTGCTCGTGCTCTGTCTCTCTCTCTCTCAAAAATAAATAAACATTTAAAAAATGTACCAATTCCTTTAAAAGCACTGCCTAATTCAAGGTAGGTTGTTGCCATTTTGCATTCTCTCAAACAATGGATACTCAAAGAAAAACATCTGTCAAGCGGGGAGGGGTGCTGATGAATTTTTAATGTTAAAAATGGCTCTTAACCTTGAAAAGTCTGGGCATGCTGATCCAAGGAAGATGGCAGGAGCCCGAGGAGCAGAATGTGCCCTGAGGCAGCCCAATCCTAGGGCTGGCGCCATGTTACCTGTGAGACCAGTGTCACCCACCCAGAGGGGACGATCGTGGTGGGGCATAGGGGGGCGCACCCTGGACCTGCAGTTAGGAAGGTGAGTCCCCTAAAACTGTGACCTGGGCCCAGTGGCTGCTATTCTCTGTTCCAGGTCCTCAAGCTCATCCTTTGATGCGGCCGAGGGAGTCACAAGGACTGAGTCGCACGTCAGTTTCCAGTTAACACGGTGAGTCAGCATCTCGGTAGTGCCAGGAAAGACGCTGTCTGCGCTTCTGCTCTTAGGAGAAGCAGAACAACGGGCACTAGGAACCCACATATTAGTGAGTAGGTTTAGTCTGAGAATGTTCAAGGTGGGGAAGGGAGCCTGGCCTCACCCTCGTGTGATCGGGGTCTACCTTTTTTTTTTTTTTTTAGTTTATTTATTTATTTTGAGAGAGAGAGAGAGATTGGAGAGAGCATGCACCGAGGAGGGGGAGAGAGAATCCCAAGCAGTCTCTGTGCTGTCAGCACAAAACCCGACTCGTGCTTGAACCCACAAACCACAAGATCATGACCTGAGCCAAAATCAAGAGTCAGACGCTTAACCGACTGAGCCACCCAGGTGCCCTGATCTGGGTCAGAGGAAAACCAAGATGAAATGGGAGTCCTCCTTGGCCTGGAGGGTAGGAGCCTGGATTTGGTTCCCATCAGTGTGACAGCTCTTCGGACAGGGCAGGGGGCTCGGCCTGGCCTCACCGCCTCAGCTGGGCTATAGGATAATTGGGCCCGTAGCATTGGCTGACCTAAGGACCTGGTGGGTGAGGCTATGGAGATTTGGGATCTTTGAATAATGGGCAGCTCGTGGCGTGTTTACCAATTCTCACTCACCCCCTCCACCCCATCACATTGGAGAGGTCCCTCCCAGGTCTTGAGGATCCATAGGTGTCCCTGAGAACAACCTATTTTGGCCAACTCTATTCAGACAGAACCCATAGTTAGATATCGCCCTCTTTCTAACCTTTGTAAAAACTGACCGGTCCCTTGTCCTAGCACAGCAGGGCCCTGTGTCCCCTCGAATACTTTGTCAGTTCAAGAGGACTAATGGTAGATACTGAGCTGATGCGGGTTTCCTTCCAGGAGAGTGCATTTTAACAAGGCCCTCCAGAACCTTAATCCAAAGGAATGGACATTCATGTGACAAGTCAGGCCCTCTAGAGAGCAGGGGAAGATGTATAATGGCTTGAAAACCTTCTGAGACTCCCAAACCACCCTGTAGAAATGCCCACCCATTCTGCCTTGGGGGAGGGAGGCTGTGCTTGGAGTGGGTTTCCAGAACTGCCTGCTGTCTGCCTTTTCTCCTTCCTTGCTGCCCGGAAGTGACCCACACAGGCCAAGTACTTAGCACATTCCCTGAAATGGAAGAAAGTTGCCTGGTTATTAGTGGTGCCTAATGATATTTGCATAGATTAACAGACTTTAATACAGTCATGAATGCCACAATCCCGAGAAAATAATGAAGAAATCCATTACAACGTCATAAAGTAACTAAGTCAATACAGTAATAATTTGATCCCATATTAGTAATAATTTCATCTCCTGCTGCAAGGTGATTTCACAATGTGTACCGTTCCTGGACATTTTTTATAAATTTCACCTTTGCTGGAGATAATTAATTAACAAAATAAAAAAATACACTGCTGGTATTTTATACAATAAATTAGTCATTAGTTTAAACTAGCAAGCTGTGGTAAAACTTATTAAGACGGATGTGCTGGGATTTCTAACTTCTCTTCAAACGGCCTGTAACCCTCTCATGGGCAAAACCCAGAGGCTGCCTGGCGTCGGTGGCTCAGGGGGAGAGTCAGGTCCAGCAGAAGCCCATGGGGTGTCTGGTGAGGGAAGAGGGGAGGCCCAGCCACAAGCCACCGGGCATCCTTCTCTGCCTGTTCCCCTCAGGCACTGCCTTCCTTTCCTAAGGCTGCCGCAACAGAGTACACGAACTGGGTAGCAGAAAGCACCAGAAACCTATTGTCTCCCAGTTCCGGAGACTAGAAATCAGAAGTCGAGGTATCGGCAGGGCTGTGATTTCTTTCTTTCTTTTCTTTCTTTCTTTCTTTCTTTCTTTCTTTGTTTCTTTCTTTTTCTTTCTTCTTTCTTTCTTTTTTTCTTTAATATTTATTTATTTTGAGGCAGAGAGAGAGCAAGTGGGGGAGGGGCAGACAGCGAGGGGAAGAGAGAGAACCCCAAACAGGCTCCGTGCTGTCAGTGCAGAGCCCAATGCACGGCTCGATCTCAGAAACCATGAGAACCATGAGATCATGACCTGAACCGAAATCAAGAGTCAGATGCTCAACCGACTGAGCCACCCAGGTGGTACCCTGGGCCTGTGATTTCTCTAAAGGTTCCAGGGGAGGATCCTTCCTTTCTTCCTCGCTTCCTGTGGAGTCTTGTAGCCACATCATTCCAGCCTCTGCCTCCACGGTCACATGGCATTCTGCCTGTCCTGTGTCTCTGTGTTCAAATTTCCTCCTTTTTCTGAGGCCACTAGTCTTATTGGATTTAAGGCCTGCCCTCATCCAATATGGCCTCAGCTTCACTTGATTGCATCTGCAAAGACTATTTCCAAATTAGGTCACAGTTCCAGGTGGACATGAAACCTAGAGGGACACTATTTAACCCCTATAAGCACCAGGGGCTTTTGTGTGATCACTGTCCCTCCTCCCCTATGAGGGAAGGAATAGACTGTCATGCTGAGGTGCCGGTGACTCCCAGATGAGCTGCCTGGCAGGGGCTGGCTGTTGAAAATCCACGGTTTCCTTAAGAAGTTCTCTGACAGGCTAGAGGGCACCTATGGACCCCCCCCCCCGAAATGGTTAACACCATTTCATATCTATATTTCTCCTAAGGAAAGAGTGCATAGATTCCAGCAGATTCTCAAAGGGGCCCAGGACCCCAAAGGATTCTTATCTCATTACCATGTTAAACATGTGGGGCCAGGGAGGGAGGATCACAGGAACTAATCAACCAACCAAGCGACCAACCAACCACGAGCTCCCAAATACACAATTTTACAATGTTTCCAGAATGTTCCAATACTCTGTATCTCAAAACCGGTGTGGGTGCTGAGGTTTCAGAAAGGAAGCTGTTGGAATCTCTGTACTATCACTGTGGCAAGGCTGGGGGAGGTGCAGGCACAGGGGCTCCCAGGATCCTGCATCTGGAGTACAAATGTCTTTGGATTTTGAATGTATTATCCAGCAGCTCATCCTCCAGATTGGCTATGGGGCATGAGTAAATTTAAAAGTCAGCTGCTATGGGGACGCCTGGGTGGCTGTCGGTTGTGTCCAACTCTTGGTTTCGGCTCAGGTCATGATCTCACAGTTTTGTGAGTTTGAGCCCCACATCGGGCTCTGCGTTGATAGTGCACAGCCTCCTTTGGAGTCTCTCTCTCCCTCTTTCTCTGCCCCTCTCCCCACTCTCAAAAATAAATAAGCTTAAAAAAAAAAAGTCAGCTGCTATGACTTACCCCTCCCCACCAAGTCCTTGAAAAAAATGTTCAGCAAGAAGCCACAAGGACAAAGGCCTCCTTCCCTGCCCAATTAGCTGTGCGTTACCTTCACCACTCGCCCCCATTAGGTGACATGATGCCAGGTCAGGCCCTGCAGGACCCACCTGTCAGAACAGGCACCCAGCCCCTGACCCATCTCACTCTGGCGAGTCATCATGGTTCCTAAGTCATCATCACTTTCCCTCAAGGGCTCTTGAGCCACCAGTTTGATGAATTTATTCTAGAAGTTTGCCAGAGGTAGTCTTCAAGATTGACAAGTTTCCAATGTTTGGAATCCAGTACCTTGACCTTTTAATAACTTGGACCTTCAGGGCACCTGGGTGGCTCAGTCAGTTAAGTGTCTGACTCTCGATCTTGGCTCAGGTCATGATCTTATGGTTTGTGAGTTCAAGCCCCATGTTGGGCTCTTTGCTGACAGCACGGAGCCTGCTTGGAATTCTCTCTCCTTCTCTCTCTGCCCCTACCCAACTTGTGTTCTCTCTTTCTCTCTCAAAACAAATAAATAAACTTAAAAAAATTGTTTTTAATTAAAAAAATAAAAACTTGGACTTCATTCATTTCCAGGCTTTATGATGCCTCTGAATGTGACCCCCAGCAGCTCCAAGAGCCCACGTGCCTATTCTTTATGCCCTCCCAGGGCCACAGCTCAGAGTTTGGAGATTCAATCTAATTATGGGGCTAGGTTGGATCTCTTTGCCTTGTTTGGACGTTCATTGTCTTTTTACAATGTTTCTCTACATTTCCTATCCTGAAGGCCGGTCTCTTTGCTGGAGAACACAGGTGCAATGCAGAAGTTAAACTCTGTTTTCGCTCAGACACCAGTTTACGGTTTGCTTCCCACACAGGTGTAACTGGTGAGTCTTAGGCAGGCAGGCATCCACCCCAGCCCGGTTGGTGTTCGTCTTTCTGGGCCATGTGGGGTCACAGGGGTCATTTGTCTATCTCTGGGGCTCTGGCTCAAAGCAGGGGGGAGGCAATTCCTCATATTGTGCTGTGCTGTACCTTCCTCATTTGCCATGCTATGAAAACTCCTGCCCCTAATGTCTGTCCCAGATGTTACCTCAACCCATCCCAATCTCGACCCTGGAGGCGCTGACTGAGGAGGGCTGCAAGGGCCTGCTTTCTTCCTACCATTCTCCTCAAGGAGGCCATCCTGTGGTCACCGGTTCCCAAGGCATGTCTGATGCCTAAGAAGCCCAGATGTGCAAGCTTTCAAGAAGGAGCTTGAATCTGGTTTGGGACGGAGTGGTTAAGAAGTTGCAGAAGATTTGGGGGATAAATGAAAGGTACTCCCTGAATTCAATGCCAAGGGCCCCACACAGGGTTGTGGAGAAGCTACACACATTGGCATGGGCCAGAGACTACTGCATAGAGAGGACCTGGAACACACGAGGGGTAGGGGTCCTCTCCTGGAGGTGCCAGGAAAGGACTGTGTCTATTTTTGGAGTTCCTGCAATGTAGCAGTCATCAGAAATGATAGTTTGATGCTCGTTTTACAGATGAAGAAACTGAGGTACATAAAGTCACATTGAGAAGCTCACCCACAGTTGCACAGCTAGGAATTAGGAAGGGGTGGAATTGGATCGGTATACAATTTGTACCCCACCTCTACTGGCAGTGCCTGGGTGGGCCCGGGAGTCCTCAACATCCAGCACTGGATGGACACACATCTGTCACTCTCTACCCAGGGTTGGTCCCTGCTAATGTTGGGGTGTGGGAGAGGAGCCGGGCTGGGGGTCAGGGCCCATGTTCGAGCCTGGCTTGTTACCAGTGAGCTGTATAACCTGTGCCCACTGTGTCACTTCTTGGGTCTTGGCCTTCTCTCGGAAGTGCAGGGGTGTGGCATCGCTGTGGACCACCTGCTTAGGGAGGAGCCCTTGGGGGAGCTCTGGAGGTCTCTTCTGGATGCTCAGGACCCCGCCATGCCCTGTCTCTTTCCTCCCTGCTGTCCCTTTCTTTTTCCTGTCTCCTACAAGACCCCACATTCCAGTCACTTGGCATATCCATGGACATACCTACCTCTTGGCTGTGCCCTTTAGTCATCTTTTTTGTTTGTTTTTAACCTATTGGGTATCATATAATTTATTGTCCAAACTGGGACCCTTGGGAGGTTGAAAGGGGACACTATTAATAATTCATCCAGGACAGGGATGAGTGACTCTGTCGGTTAAGCGATGGATTCTTGGTTTCAGCTCAGGTTATGATCTTACAATTGGTGAGATTGAGCCCCACGTCAGGCTCCACGCTGACAGAGCGAGGAGCCTGCTTCTGCTTCTCTCTCTCCCTCTCTCTCTGACACCCCCCTGCTCATGCTTGCTCTCTCTCAAATAAATAAATAAACTTAAAAAAAATTTAAAAATAATTCATCCACAACCATTGGCAACTCTGGACCTGTCCTGGCACATTGGAATTTATGGGCAACCTAGTTTCATGCTGCCTTCCTCCCATGCTGATCTTTGTGCTCCCTCCCCGTGTAACACCCCTCCTTTGAGGCCCTCCCTGACTGTCCCAGTTTACACCAATGCCCCACCCAGGGGGCAGCCCATGGCTCCGGCCCCACTCACGGTCCAACATCACCCCCAGCCTAGGGCCAAATCTGAAAGCAGAATCCTTGCTCTGGCCTTTTCCTGTAGACCCATGGGCAGGATGAGAAACACCAGACTGAAACCAGACTCTGTTAAAGCTCTGACCTGGACCAGAGATCACTTAGGGCAACATCAACAGCCAGGGTGAGACAAGAGGGTAACAGGGGGAGGCAAAAACCAGATGGTGGGGGAAGGGAGGCCACTGGAGAGGCACCTGGAAGGGGAAGATGATTATAAACTACTCTCCCCACCCCACCTCTGGCCCATTGTGTTCACAGAGCAGATCATCTGTGAGGTGTGACACGTGGGTGAGGGCACTGGGAGGCTCCTACCCACCGCCTGCCAAGGGGTCTTCAATCCCACCATTGGAATCTTCTCTTGAGGTAAGCACTGCGGTCTGCAGAATTCACTTTTAAAATGCAAAATCACTTTCTCCCTGGAGTCAACCTCTAACACTTCAACACGAATTCCTTTATCAGATCACATTCCCCCTGCCTGCAGCTGCCTCAGAGCACTTGATGACAGGGTAGGGGGGGACCATTTTCCCCAAAAGACAGAGCATCCTCTTAGGCAGCTGACCCCTCCTACTTCTGTCTGGGCCACAACCATCCTTCTTAGGTCTCCTTTTTTTAAAGATAAAATTTATCAACAGTGAAACGTATACATCTTGGGTGTGTAATTTAGTAAGTTTTGAGAAATACGAACGTGCATGTACCCCACACCCCTACCAAGATATAGAACATTTCCATCTCCCCAGAAGGTTCCCTCATGACCATTTCCAGGAAGCATCCCAATCTCCTCAAAGGCACCCAGTGTTCTGACTTTTGTCACCACAGTTGGTTTTGCCTGTTCTAGAACTTCATACAGAATGTACTTATTTGTGTCTGGCTTCTTTGACTCAGCATAATGTCTGTGAGGTTCATCACAGACCACCCAAGGGTGCCTGGGCCACCCAAGCGCCTTCTGGCCCATCAATTCACCAGCCGTTCAGCAGGGCCCGTTGGGTGTTGGGCAGGGATGCTGCCACTAACGGTATGTAGTTCTACTGCTAACTGCCCTCCTTTTGTGGGAGCTGGGAAGGCGGCCTGGCCGACATTGGGCTCACAAAGGATCTGCTAACCTCAGCTCCACAGATGAGCTAAAGATTAGAGGTGTCCTCTGGAGTGGGGGAGACCCAGGAAGGAAGGTGGGATCTGAACCACAGGACCTCAAAGGGACTATGGCTGAGCCTTGGAGTCTAGGAGCATCTTAAAGGAGTGTAGAAAATGGCCCAAGGATGTGCAAACGTTCCCTCTTCCGACGACCATGTTTTTTCTCACCACGAAACCCACTCTCCTGGTCCGAGCCATGTCCATCTCTCTTTGGTCACTGCAATAACCTCCCAAGTGTCCCTTGCCTCTCCCTCGTCCTCTATAGTCTGTCTCTACACAGCAGCCAGCTGGAATAGAGTATGTCCTTCCTCGGCTCAAAGCCCCCAGTGGCTTCCTGTTTCACTCTGCATAAAACCCAAAGCCTTTAAATTGGCTTACAAGGTCCTACACAGGGTCCGAACCCACCCTTTCCCTTGACTACTTCTCTCTCTTCCCTCATCCATCTCGGGCCACGGGGGGCCCTGTCCTGACCTTGAACACTGGCTGACAAGCTGAAGCCCTTGCTTTTGATTGCGGTTTTTGCTTACTACTTCCCCCGTCCCCTAATTTTATAAGTCCTGGGAGGGTAGAGATCGCCCAGTACTTAGCACAAGGCCTGGCTGTTAACTTTCTGTGGAACAACTGACTGATGAAAGGCTTCCTTCAGTTTCCCAAGGGGGTCTATCATCCAGAAAGGTTAAGAACCTCTAGGCAGGACCAGGGCAGGCAGAGGAAGTCTGGGATGAGGCCCCCACACAGTCACAGGGCCACGGCAGAGCCCTGAGCAAAAGGGTAGTCTTGACCAGATGGACCAGTGGAGGGGCAGTGGAGAAGGGGAGGTCCTGAAGCAGCAAACTGGACCAAGATTTCCTTCAGGCAAAACATCTGGGTCTCTTACAGATTTGTATTTGTTGCAAAGACTTGCTGTTTCTATGCTGCTTCACTGTGCCTGTCCCTCAGGAGTGAGGAGGGGAGAGGGAAAGTGAATGGCCAGGCCTGGCACCTCTGGGCTGGATAGCTCACAGGACTGAGGGTCCCAGGGGCCCAGCATGGGACCCAGAGATCAGGCGGCACTACCACAGAAAGGGAGTCTCAGGGAACACTTGGAATCCTCCCCCTCTGAGGGTGGGGTTCAGGGGGATGAGGAGGAGCATGGAGGAGGGGGAAAGTTAGAGGGTCCAAGGCAGAGACCCCAGAGCGAGGAGTGAAGGAGGGGAGGGGCTCCCGAGGCCAGGGCTGGTGCCTTCCTGCTCCTAGCTCCCCACCCACTCCCCTGTGTCACTCACTTAACGTTTGCAGTTAAGTATTTACAGATATGTTCCCATGGCAACCGAGGCTTCAAAGTTACTCTCACAATTCTGTTTTCTCAAATGTGTTTCTCTGGTTGATTGCACAGAGTTTTCTGGAAGCCGGCCAGTCCAGCCCTGCGCTTCCCTGCCTTTGACTCTCCCTTTCCAGATTCCTTGTGGGCCCTGCCTTTGACTCTCCCTTTCCAGATTCCTCGTGGGCCTGTGCAGCTCCCCTCCGAAGCAAACCCTACTGTGGCCCATCCTCTCCCAGCTGCTGTCAGGCTGTCCCAGGGCCTGGAACCCAGACCCCACTCCCCTCCACCACCTGGAGCCTCCAGTTTTCTGGATCCTCTGAAAGCTCCCTGGTCACCAGGAATCCCTCCCCAGCTTCCCTAGCCCACAAGGAAGACCTGAACCCAGGCCTCCCTCTGTTCCTTGAGGTTCCTTGAAGGTGGGACCTGCCCCCTCTCCTCTGACCCCTAAGCATCTGGCCCAGGGCCTGGTATATGTAACTCCTGCTGTTGCAGACATTCACTGACTGTACCCCACACCCCACCACTTTGGATCCTGCACCCTACTACTTTCCTAGCGCTGTCCCTGTGGGTGCCTGTCCTGTGCACTCCCCCATTCATTTCCCGACAGCCTGCTCTGGGTCAGGCACCTGCAAAGTGCCACATACCAAATAGAGTCCCTGCCTGTGTGGGGCTCACCTTTAAGTGGGGAGGAGAGGAGGAGAAATAGAAGAGATCAGGTAGCGGTCTGTGCCAGGAATATAATAAGACACGGTGTCACATGGGAGACCTGGGGCTGCGGTTAGTTGGCAAATCAGGACAGGCCTGGGTGAGAGGGACACAGAAGCTGAGACCTGATGAGCAGTGGTATAAGGGAGAGGCGCTGGCAGAGGGAGAAGCTGGTGCCACGGGGGAGCAGGGGTGTCTGAGGACGAGATCGAGAGAGAGGGTGGCTGCGGTAGAGTCATGGGAACGGCAGGGCCCGCGCAGGTGAGGGTCTTGGACTCCTATCTGAGAGAGAAGATGGGAAGCCTCTGGGGAGTTTATGTGGTGAAGAGATGGGCTCTGATGGGGCCACCATGTGGAGGATGGGCTGTGGGGACACAGGTGGAGGCACGGAAATGGAAAGGATGGGAGAGAGAAGGAGGCTCAGAAGGGACAGGGGATGGAGACAAATTGCCCTGGTGAGGGTGAGGGCCACTGCAGGAGCTCCCACAGCTCCCCGTGTCCTCACCCAATCGCGTCCCTGCCCGAGTCCTTGTCTCTCTTCCACCATAGCTGACGTGCAAGAAATAGAGATGGGCGTGGTTCCCCTGCCACTGTAGGTGCTCGCTGATGGCTTGTGGCCCTGCGTTCTGCACCCCTGCACTGAGAGCTTGTGGCCCTGCGTCCCACACCCCTGCACTGCATCCACCACAGCATTTCCAGAGGGCAGGGCCTGTAACCTCCCATAGCCCCCAGGTGTGGCTCCGGTCCCAGCAGTAAAGTTTGTGGGGTAAGTGCTCTTGGAGGAGCAAGCCCGGGACAGCCCCGAGGACACTTCTCCCTCCAGCTCATTGCACTGGGGGCTCATGCAAGGCAGCAGGTGGGAGCAAATTGTTTCTCCCAACTCAGCCTTGCCTGGGCCGCACCTCCCCAGGTGGGGGCTCTCTTGCTCCATGTCGCCCCTTCTCCCACTCCATGAGCCCCGGGAGCCCCTCCAGGGAAATACTGGGAACCCAGCCCAGGCTGAGCCATCCCTCAGTCCGACCCCGCTAGGAGGGAGAAGGCGCTGACTCTGCTAATGGTTCACTGAGTGGCTGTGTCTCTATTATAAATGATTGAAGTCACGGGCATTTAATTGATGTTATAAATATGATATTTGTGACACAGTATGGAAAACGATGCACTCTCTCGTTCCTATACATCACGGAGCGCGTATGTTCCCCTGGCAAGGCATGCTTCCACCTTCCACCTTCTCCCTGCTCTGCTGCCCTTGCCACCACTGTCCAGGCTGCCTGCCTGCTCTGGGCCCGTGCAGGCAGAGGAAGAGGTATGACACTGATGTGGGAAGGTGGGCCTGCCCTGGTTCCCTCACCTGGGTCTGGCTCTGGGGAGGATCCGCAGGAAGATGTGTGGGCTGGGGCTACTCTCTGACCTTTAGGGAACTTGTGGCCTTACTGAAGAGCAAGCTGCACACACTCGCACAAAAAGGATTGTGCAGAGGGTGGGAGAGGTCAGGGAGGGCTGATGCAAGCAAGGGAGGCTTTCTACAGGAGGGAGGCTTTGAGCTTTGAGCTGGGTCTGTGGCTGGGCAGGATTGGGAGAATGAATGAAGAGAGAAGGGGCTTACAGCCAAGACTTCAGAGTCATGCACATCTGGGTTCCAATCCAATTATTATTATTTTTGTGTGATCATAAGCAAATCATTTAGTTCTTTTGAACCTCAAGTGCCTCATTTGTAAAATGGGGGTGTGTTCTTATCAATACACGTAGAACCATCACCTCCTTTATTCTGGACAGCATTCTTCTCTTAAGATGACCATACTGCAAGGTGAGTCACATTAGACCTCTTCATGCTTCAATGCCTGAGAAACTCCATGTCTACCCTACACTCATGATGGAGGGGATGAACAGCTGGGGACGGATTGAGGGAAACTCTTGAAAGTCAGTCAGAGAGGACAGAAAATAGGGAAATATTCTAGATTCTTCAATTTGGGAAGAGTATCAAGTTGGTTTGAGGAATGCCAATCTGGTGGAGGCTTGTGAGGAGCCGGAGGAGGAGAGGCCAAGCCGGGATGGTGGCTCATGTCCTGCCCTGCCCCATGCTGCTCTTTGCTCTGTCCCTGTGGCACCTCGCTCTCTGCAGGAAGCTCGTCACTTCAGACCAGTCTCCTGCCCACCTGACACCATCCACCCTTCTCAGAACCCTGTCAGGCAGCAGGTGTTCCAACAACTGGACTTGGGCTCAAAATCCCCACAAGCCCCCTCTTCTGAGCCCAGGGTGCCTTATCACCGCTCTCCCTCCACATGCCCCGAGCTCCTTTATATGAGGTCCTTTATATGCACGGCCCCAAGGTCATGCCCTAAGCCTCCATCAAGGACTTCTCAGCATCGAGGGATCCTAGTTTCCATGACAGAGGACCGGGGTCATTCAAAACTATGGACAATCTAAAAACTCAGGTGATCTACAGAACTGGACGGCACCCACATCATTTTGGTTTTGCTTTGGAATGTATGTTGTCTTTCACAGTAAACAAGTTGGATGCTATGGGAATCGGGTCATTTAAGGAAAAGTCCTAAGAATACACTGGAGGGACTGTCTGATGCCCACTGGGCCCCCCTTCCTGGTGGAGATGGACGGAGTGACCACCTAATGCGCCTATCACATCAGAGCCCCCTCCTCTGCCCTGTGCTTCTACCCTCTTCTGCTGCTGGCAGTGGAGAGGGGGAGAATGGAGCTCCTGTCAGCATCTACGGGACTTGAGTCCTTCCAAAACCCGCTCCATGTAAGGTGCCAGAAGGCCTCCCCCTGCCTCCGTCTCCTGCCTGCCCCCATCACATGGCCTGTAGAGGCCCCTTCTGACGTGGGGACAAGCGGTACCAAGGGCAGACTGCCATGAGATCACCTATGAGGGAGGACACTAGACAGTGACCACATCAGAAGGTGCTGAGTGACACTGGATGGCACAGGACTCCCAGCCCAGCTTTCCTGGAGGAGGTGAGGGGGAGGGAGGGACAGGACTAGTAAGGACAGAGCATGGGGACGTGCCAGGTGGGAGGCACAGCAGTTTCCCAGGGGCTGGGGGATGGAGAACGGGTGGGCTGAAGCAGTGTGTGGTGTGTCTCACAGGTCAGGTCCGCCTGTGTGAGCCTGTGGGGAGGGCATTCCTCTACCACCTTTGCTTCTGGTCCATCTTCCTCCCAGATGGCTGCTGTCACTGAGCGGTCAAAGCAGCAAGGGGCACAGGCTGCCTGTGGGACAGGGCGCACCAGTCAGGTCAGAGCAAACAGGCATGAAACAGAGGTATGGGAGAGCAGAGTATGGAGGGGTCTCCATCCCGCAGAAATTGGGAGTCCCTGGAGGGCACTTAGCAGGCAGGGGACTAAACATTGCATGACACGGGTCATCATCAGCCAGGAGAATAAGGAGAAGCAAGGCTGAGGGAGAGCAGTCGGCCCAGGGCTCTCAGAGCATCTTCTAGCTCTTACTCAAGCGCCCTGGGATAAGTGAGAGTGTCACAGAAGGGCCAAGTGGTCTAGCTGTGCTCTCCCACCAGCTTCCCCAGGCCCCTTGCAAGGTGTGGCCTGAGCCAGCTCAGTTTCACCGTAGCAGGGGGAGATTAACATTTGAAATCCATTCAGGGGGAGGGCTCCTTCCTCCACTCCCCACCCCTCACTCCCCCCAAAAATGAAAACAGTCGTTGAAATTGAAAAATGGTGCTCAGTGAAGGGTTTAAAGACATTTTGAATTTAAAATATATTTTAAAGGTCATTTTCAGCAGTAATTATGTTATAATGGTGGGGCTCTTGGCAAAGGCAGAGTCCCACAGTAATATTAGGCCAAATGGGAAGTGGTAAGAGCCTCCGTGTCCTAGAGCCCTCAGAAGGGGGTGGGAGAAGGGAGAAGAGGCCCAGGACGGCCTCCCTTTACAGCCAATGGCAGGGTCACTACTGGGTCTGCAGGAACAGGGAACTACACAGTTCATTTGGTCCTGGTGCAGAAGGGTCCTCCAAGAGTGGAGTACCACATTTGGGCCACTCAGGTTCACCAGGACCCTCCCCCGGGGCAGAGACTGGGGGGTCTGGCCTCCTGCTGGGCGGAACACCCTACCTTCTTGCCTCCCACCCCCACCCCTTACAAAGGCACATCCTTCCCTTCTGCTTCCAGACACTCACTCTGGCTCCTCCTAGTCACAGGCTCCCTAGCTCTCCTGGGGCCAACTCCCCCGGTGGGGGGGGGAGGCTGAAAAGAATTAGGCTCTCCTGGCTCAGAGCCTCCAGGTGGCCTGCCAGCCCTGTACCCACAGCTTCCTGAGCTGGGGGCACAGCTAGCAAGGAGCTTGCCTCTCTGTCCTTCTTGACCATGATTGTGGTCTACATTATTTTTTCTTGAACAGACTGAAGATATGACTACATTGGCTACTTATTTAAACCTCAATGTTTTCTATCCTATATCCCCAGTGAACAAACCCTCCCACCCTTTGACCTACTTTTCTCTTTTCAGCAAGTGCACCCATTCTTTGCAGGAAGTGTCACCCACACAGATGAACAAGCTTGTAGAAGTAACGCACAGTATGAGCACCTGCTGTTAATCATTCTAGAAGGGCTGGCTGTGAGTTAGATGCTGGCCAGGCCCCAGGAGGTTCTATTAGAAGGCAGACTGGCAAGCTGTGGGGAGATAAAACAGAGGACAGAGGACAGTGGGGAAGGGGTGTGTCTGGGCATGTAGAAAGAGCCAGATCCCTGCCTTGGAGGTAACCTGGGAGGGCTTCACGCAGGAGGTGTGTGGAGCATGAGCACAAACCAACAAAGGAATGAGGAGCCAGGAACAGGCAAATAAAGAAAGAAACCGAGAACGTGGTTTCTCCCACGCTGGGAGCACTGACAGCCCAACTGGGGAGAGTGAGTTTGCTCCCCAGGCTCCTGACAGGTCCCCAAAGGCAGGAGAGCTCCGGCCATGCGATCAGGGGTGCAAAAACAGGGTCCATGGTCAGTGTTCTCTGTGCATCGCCCCACTTCCAGCCGCTCTGTCCCTGTGGGTTTCCTTTGGGGGATGCTGGGGGAGGAGCAACCAATCTGGCTGTGGGCCCCCCTTTTCCTCCCCTGACACGGACAGCAGGACGGTGGGCGCGAGGATGCGTAGAAGCATCAGGCTGCGCGGGCGGGTGCTGGATGAACCGCAGCGGGAGCAGGAGGGGGTTGGTGGTCCCCAGTTCCTGGGTACGACCCAGCGGGGTGCCCGAGGAGGGGGGTGGTGGGGTTGTAGCCAGGACTGGAGCCCTGGAGGCAGCCAGAGGATGGAGGGAGGAAGGAGGCGGGGAAGAGGCAAAATATAAAAATATCTGGGAGAAGCGCAGCGTCGGGCTACAGTGTTATTGAACTAAAGCATCTTATAAAACTCAAGCCATTAATAACAGGCTGCCGCCACGTCGGGGTAATTTATTCAAATTGCGGGTCCGGGATGGAGGAGCAGATGTTTCAGAGCTGCTAGTGTCACGGAATGAGTTCCAAGGGAGGGGAGGGGGTGCCCACTTCGCATTCTTGCGGGGGGGAAGGGGAGAGGACCTTCTCGGAGCTTAGCCAAAGTCCCTGCATTCCAGAAGGAGGTGGAGGCCTCAGCCCAGGCTTCCACAGGGAGGAGGAGCCCATAGGGTGGAGGACAGTTCATTTAGTTCAACAAGTGCCAGGATGGAAAACAAGACGGTGAGGACCGGCGGGCAGGTAGGTCCCCCTTCCTAGGATGTCGCTCCTCCCATCCTATCCAACTGAAATGCCACTTCCTACTCAAAGTTGTCCATGGTTTTTCCAGACACAGAGCTTGGTGCTCAGAATCAGAAGGGCCTGAGTTTCTTTGCAGATGCACCTACCAGCTAGTGACCCCAGTAAGTTAAGCTCTGGGTCTCAGTGCTTCATCTATACAATGGAGTAATAATACTTCAGACACTGAGTGGGGAGAAGTGACCCAGTGCAAGGACTTGGCCCATGCAGGGGTGGTTGAGGTCAGTTGGGTTCCTGTACTACACCTTATGGCCCTCACTTGTGGTGAACTTAGTGCTTTGATTCAAGGTCTTTTCCTGCTTCCTAATGGCTTCATTGGTTTCACCTGCATCCCAGCCAGACTGTAAGCCGCCTGAGGTCAAAAGTCATGCTGGCTTACCCATGATGTATGGGGTGTGTAGAGCACACAAGGCCTGTGGCTCCTTTCTCTGATGGGGAAGGGACAGTAAAGCTTGCAGAGGCCTCCCTTTGGATTCCTGTTACCTCAGCACACTCCCCTGGGTCTTGGCCAAACTTGGGTTGGGTCCTAGAGGGGGGTCAGGGCCTTGACGTCTGGCCACAGTTTCCAGTACAGAGATCATGGAAAGCCAGTTGGCCCCTGGGTTCCTGCCAAGATCTCGGAAAGCGGAACCTCTAAAGATGAAAATCGGCCCCGCTGTCTGATTTTACCTTTTTGGCAAAGCAAGTATCTCCCCCATGAAGCTGATTCTGGTTTTAATTCGCTCCTCTCCTGTGGGTGTCTAATGCTGGGGCTGAGGGGCACTGCTCAGCTGATGTCTTCATACTGTGAATCTGAATCCTGATGGGGGCAGGAAACACAGAAGGGCCCTATAAATTGTAGGTGCCCTGACTCACTATTTAAAATGGTTGAGAAGATATTTTCTCCTCCTTCCTCTCTATTGCAGATGTGGCTGCCTGCTTATTAAGGGGGTGTGAGGTGGGGCTCCACCCAGTGAGGGATGCTCCATTATGTCCCCCTGAGATGCCTTTGGTTCCATGCCCCTCGCTGACATCAGCGGCCCCCGATGGCGTGTTGCAGTGAGCAACAAGGGTGGGTACAAGGGTGACACTCTGGAAACGTCCCAATTGGAGGCAGACACGTCTCTTCTCACAGGCCCAGCCCTGATGGTGCCACCATAACGTGATGAGAGGAGAACGAGGAGCCCTTCTGTCCCCCACACAGCCCTGACCTGAAATGACACTACCAGAATGCTACTCTGTGAGACCAAGGTTGCTGAGGCAAATCTACCCTTGGCAGGCCCGCATCAGCACATTTATCAGATGCCCAGGGCTCAGGGACCAGGCAGAGCGGCCACCTTTGCCACCTCTGTCTCCTGGCCTGCGGACTGCCCTGGACACGGTGGGGGGACTGGCTGCCAGAAACATGGGACAAGACTATGGGGGGCACCAGTACCCCAACCCAGGAGAGGTGAGGGCAGGTGGAAGGGGTTTGGTGGCAGAAGATGGCTTGTTTCTCCCACTCCCACCCTGGCCTTTCCCCAAAACGCTCCCTACCCACCTGGCCGGGGTGGGGGTGGAGGGGCGTCAGGGCAGCCACTGGCCCCATGCCTCTGCTCCCTACAAACGAGACCTGCTCATAGCTCAAGGTTCATTTCAAATGAAGGAGAAAGCTCAGCCCCACACTCGCGGGGCAATCAGCGCACTCCGTGATGAATGGAGCCTGTGTCACTCAGTGAAAATGAATATTTCTTTGCGATAATGGCCAGATGGTAGCAACTCTCCGATCCAAATTAAAACATGCATGATAAATGCCAGGAAAACAGAGGAAGACAAAACCCCAACCTGGAGTGAATTCTCTCTATAAATCTTTCCCCTGCGCCCCCTCCCCCACCACCATGGAGGCCCTGCTAATAGCCATTAAATTATTAAGATGCGCTGCAAGGAGAATGCCAATGTCAGTGGCACCCACCCCACTCCCCACCTCGGCCCCCTGCCTGTGGGCCTGACTCTGGAGGGGCTGCGGGGGTGGGGAGACCCAAGAGGGGGCTGCTTTTAGGCCAGCAGAGAGTCAGCGTGGTGGAGAAGATTCTTCTTAGAGACGTGAGTGTGAGCCTGGCCTCGTGGTGCCAGCGCTGAGGGCGGCCTGCCGGAGGCTGGTGCCCAGCCAGACTCTGTGGACAGCCAGACACACCTGCCCCCAAAGAAGACACCATCTCCGCGGAGAGATGAGAAACCAACATCCGCTGCCTGACGCTATGGCTCAGGCAGAGGGCCGGAAAGGGGCTCTGAGCCAGGAAGACCAGTGAGGAACAGCTGGAAGAAGGATGCCAGCAGGATGGACCCTGATGAGGGCTCTGACCACGTGGAGCTGGGCAGCTGAGAAGGGTCAGAGAGGACCATCCAAGAGCGGGTGTGTGTCTGAAAGTGGATGTGTACTTGGAGGTCTAAAGGCACCAGGTATTGGGCAGGGCAGGGACAGCTTTGGGGCTTAGGTGTCATGGTGACAATAGGGCTCTTGAACTTACAGTTTAACTCCCATTGCCCCCTGCCCATCCCCTCACCCCCGGCACATGCATCCATCTGTCCTTGGTCTCCTTGACACCCTGTCCAGTGTTCTGTGTGGGTGGCCAATCTTCCCAGGTCCAGCTCCCATCAATCACCAACCTCTTCCAGATTCCCTATCATCTTCCAGAAAACCCCCAATTCTTTAGCAGGGCATTCCTTGAAACCCTCCCCTCAGGCCAACTGGTTTCCTCATTTTTCCTGGATAGGCTCTAGGCCATGGGGCCTCCATTCCTTGTCAGCCTTAATCCTGTGCAACAGAGAGCCTCCTCCAGAAAGCCTGCCCTGATTGCTCTGCCTTGCCCAGCTCTCACCTCTGCCAGCTAAGGCTCACTGTCTTCACTGCTCATCTGGTGCCCGTGAGGCCATGAACTGATCTCCCCCACCAGACTGAGAGCTTCTCTAGGGCCTGTAGCTCAGCAAAGCCTTGAAGGTGTCTTCCTGGGACCCCGTCACATCTGTCTTTCATGGTCAGCTCTCCAGGGGCAGAGACCATCTCTTCTCAGCAATTGGCCATTTATGTCCAGCCTTAGACCTCTTAAGACAGTTGGGACAGTTACCCAGTGTTGTGATGTGACATCGTGATGGGGGGATCATGGGTCTGTCAAAAAGAAAACCTGCACTGGCTGGTCCTTGCTGAAGTCAGCTTCCACCAAGCCTTTCTCCTCACCAGGCCCAGACAGACAAGGCCCTGAGTGCCCGGCTGGGCTCTCCTCTGCCGGGCAGTTATGGAGTTTCTCCACCTGCCCTTCTCAGCTGAGCCTCCAGGCTCGACGTGCCACAGACAGGCTCATGTTCCTTCTGACTAGGCTTGCACCCAGGTCAGACCCGCCCTAAGTCCCCCCAGAGGGCCTCGGTGAGGGGAGTGAAATGCTGGAGAGCCCATCCTAAAGGCTGTGGTCCCTCCTCACCCTCTGTGCATCTGATGGGTGGCACTGACACAGGGAGAGCTTGCTGTGGGTGCCAGCACCCCAGCACAGACCCGAGAGAAGGCAGCAAGTCATAGAGGCCGGCCAGGAAAGGCTGAGGTATAAAGGCTGGTTACTGCCTGCGTGGATACCTGCCTCTCCTCTCTGAGCCCTCATTTTCCCCTCCATAAAGTGGAGGTGCTGCGTGCCTGGTTCCCATGTGTGCTGGGCTGGGCTGGGTGGGGAAGGAGTGACCTCTCTCCCAGAAGGCAGAGCACGTCTGATCAGGAAGACCGAGCAGACTCATAACACAGAGAAACGACACTCTGGGAGAGGCCTGGTGAACTCGGACTGAAGGGTGAGAAGGGACAGGATGCCATCTCTGACTCAGACACTGTGTGCACAAGCATAAATGTTCGTGCCCTGGAATGTGAGGAGCAAGGAGACCCACAATGTGCCAAATCTGATTCTTCCAGAAAGTGGACACTCCTGTCCGGCCAAACCAGTTCTTCTATTTTATTTTTAAACTCTATCTTTTTAAAAAAATTTTTTAAATTAATCTCTATGCCCCACATGGGGCTTGAACTCCTGACACCAAGATCAAGAGTCCTATGCTCTACCGACTGAGCCAGTCAGGCACTGCTAGTTGTTCTTATATTATTTTTAAAAGATCTCAGATGCCACATATTTGCCTTGCTTGTCTTGGTTTTCATTTCTTTGCCTGTGACACTTCATCCTAGATGCTACCTCTTGGTAAACCTGTTATCCCAATAATCACCTGCTCCAGGAAGCCTTCCTTGTCTCGCCCCAGTGTGGTAATCCACATGCTCAGTGCCACTCAGGCCCTAGGCAGTATGATTTTTATTTGCACTTTGTTAATCACGCCTGTCAAAGGTCTTCACCACCCCCCGCCCCAACTGTCACCTCCTCTCATTCCCCATGGACCGGACCCTAAGAATAAAATAATTGCAGCTATTGTCATCAGGGAAGATTCCACAGTTTGCCAACTGCACCCCACCTATGGCAGACCCAAGGAGGTGTCATCATACCCTCTACAAAAGGGGGTCGTGAGGCATCACTGTGGGAAGGGCAGGACATGTGGAGTCAGAGTACCCGGGTATGGTGCCCGGGACTGTGCTGCTGGTCTCCCTGCTCTGGCTCCCGTCCCACAGCTGGTGGAACATCCCTGCCCCAGAGCTTTAGATGGCGTCCCTGGGCCGAAATGCATTCAAAGCACCTTGGAATCAATGCTCCCATATCTCATCCTCCCCCCCAAGGAGGACCCCTCATTCTGGCCTCTCGGCATCTTCCAAACCTGCCTTGGCTCAGGTTATTTTCCCATCTGGAAGTTTTGCCCTTCCTTGCTCAAATCCCCTCGCCTCTGAAGGCCAAGCAGGCGTTACTGGTTCTGATCTCTCTGATCCATGCTACCTCTCCCTGCCCCATCCCACTCTTGTGTTGTTAAGGCTGCCCTAGTGTGCCAGGGGCCAGGTAGGCACTGGATACATCTCGGCCATGCCAGGGCTGACTCAGTGCAGTGCTGAGGACCGCCTGGCCCAGGAAGGGCTGCTTGTAACATTCTCTCTCTCTCATCTTGCCCATCTCCTGCAGAAGTAGGGGTCTTCCTCCCGTATGCCCACACAGTGCCTGCCACAGGAGGCCACGGGAGTGGCGACTGGGTGGGAGACAGAGGCCCACGGTCCCCTCTCTCTGTCATTCCATTCCGATTCCTGTCATCAGCCCCTTCAGCCTGGGCACACATGCGGCAGCTTCTAAATATCATCCAGGAGCCCATTTGCAATGATTAATATCCCATTTCCTCTGAAACAATCCTTTGCTAAATTAGCCGGGGCCAGAGGGAATTTGGCGAGGAGCCGCGAGTCTCAACTTAACTTGCCGAATGGATTAAAAAAAACCCTCGAAAACAAAATGCAGATCAATCAACACCCCTTTCCCCAGCTGAAAATCTAAAGTCCATTGAAACTCAGCAGGTTTGCAGTTAATTATAATTTCACACCTATGGCAGGAGTTACTGAGGTATTTATAATGCGTGCCCGCCCGCTGGAGCCTTTGTGGGGGCCTCACTAGGGACCCTTCTCACCAGCCACCTCCTTCCCCAAGCAGAAAGACCTGTCTTCCCCGAAGCTGCTGTTTGGGTTCAGTTGTGTAAACTAGAGAAGCTTCCTGGAGTTTTAAAATTTCTTTCTTTTTAAGGGGCTTGGGAAAGAAAGGAGTCGAAGATTCTTAAGGAACAGGAATTATGAAGAATAAAATCCCGGGTCAGGGAGACCTTGCATGATGATCTAGGGAACCTAACAGTTGGAAATGCTTTACCAAAAATCGGAAGGATGGTGGTCAGACACGTGGTAGAACTTCCTGCCCATAAAGAATCCAAGCCCTTGGTGGGCCACTTGGCTTGGCTCTGAGGTGTCTAATCCTTTAGCCCTTCCCAAAGGCACATCACAGGGTCAGGCAGGGCGACAGTGACCCTTACCCAGGCTGCTCCCTAAACACTGCAACTGTCTGGGCCCTGCTGTCTTATGTCTGACTCAAACTTCCTGAGCTGAAAGCTGCAATGGCTTTTCTTCAAGATCAGTCCAAAATAAATCAAGAATTCAGGTACATGAAAGATCAGCCGGGACCTTGGCTTTGGGGCTGGGGTTTAAGGGAAATCATTACAATCTATAGCTTGAGACGTTCTGGTGGGGATGGGGAAACAGGGTTTCCGAGCTCCGGAGAAGGAGGCCCAAATGGACTGTGGAGTTGCTTTTCCTCTTGATAGTTTTTAAAAACAGGAGGGGCAGGGTGAGAGGCAGACTCATGGGGGAGGGTGGACATATGGCTCCAGGGGCCTCTCCAGGCCTCGGGGTTCCCTGTCCAACAGGGAAGTTAGCCATTCCCCAGCCAAAGGTTCACCACCACCCCTTGCCCATCTCTGGGCCCAGACATGGCTGTGGGAAGGGAGGAGGAGGATGTCACTGTCCCCATGAGCTAAGGGGTCTGTAGGGTCTGGTGGGGGGGTGGTGCAAAAGAAGGAAATGCACTCCCCCAACACATACACAGTCACACACAGGCATCACGGGCCCACAATGGAGTACACACGCTGCCCAGCTTTCGGGCCTTCTGTGGGGAGACACAGCCCCTTCTATGGGGCCTGGTGAGGGTAGAGCCTTTTTTGCTCTGAGGTACAGAGCTTTTCTTTTAGAAGTCTGCTTTGGGGCAGCAGTCGCCGGACCCCTTCTCAGCCCAGGATTGCACCCCCTGGGCTGGGCTGGGGTCAGCTTTGCTCATTCTGGGGTCTTTCAGGCAGGGTACAAACCCAGAGCCCCAAAGTAGAGGTCAGAACATGCTTGACCCGGGGGAGGCTCTGATGCCTCAAAGGGGAGAGACGGGGACAGAGGTGGAAAGGCTCAGCCTGTGGGACTTGACTGTCCTAGTGACGCTGTTCTTTGGCTTCAGGCTCTGCCCACCCTACCCCACCCCTAGGGGAGCCTCACCCAGGAGGTCCCCACAGGGAGTTCACACTGGTCTTCAAGCCTTTCCTCACACTTTCCCCCTCTCCCCTGCTGCACTGCATCTCCAGGGGGAGGCTGTCTAGAGTAATCGGTTTCTTTTTTTAAACCTTGTTTCCTACTGTCTTGGTATAATTTCAGATTAATCTTCATTGTACTGTGCCCACCCCCCCCCCCCCCCGCCACGGCCCTTTAGCTTTATGTTTTTGTGTACTCCATCCCGTGTGGGCCGAGGGTTCCTAACAGAATCCTGAGGGATTTCTGTCTACCCAGAAGCTTTTGTCAGTGAGACAGTTGTTGGCATCTAAGATGAGAAAATTGAAACTTCTATTGAATTTTCATATGGCGGGACCAGCCTGCACATCTATTTCCTCTAAACGCTTGCTAAATTGCCTACCTAGAGTATGGGACTGAATAGCAAGAAAAGTCTGGAAGTGAGGCACCCAGCCTGGGGAGGTTGACAGTGTGGCCATGGGTCTCCTGGGGCCCCGGGACCTGGCAACAGCAGGGAGCTGCCCATGCCCCTCAGCTGGTCTCCCTGGCCTCCCTTAGCACGTTGTCTGTGTCTGTTTAGAAATAAAATAATGCTCGGAGGAGAAATGAGGAACTTAATAGGATTTAAAAAGCCGCAGGAACCGATGGGGCTACAGATGGTGGAAGGGCTGGGGGGACTGAATCAGCCACGGTTTTCTGGTGGGGAACGTGGCCTCGGGGAGGGCCTCAGAGCCGCGTTCACATGCATTGTGTCCAACCTCATTAGCCAGCCCGGCGGGACTCCACTGCCACATGAGTGCCGGCCACAGTGAAGGGGGCATAGCGGCCCCAAAGATGCCATTAAATGAACAGGGGAGCAGTGATGGGCTGCAGGACTGGCTGACTGACTGGCCCGCACCTGCCTCGGGGACTGAGTGCACACGGAATGACTCCCAGGCTGTCACACCTGCCCCCAGCCCTCCTGTGCCCTCCTAGTCCTGCCAGGCTTCCCCCCAACGACTGATACAGGAGGGAAAGAGGGGGCTGGGGAGGGAAGCACGCGTGTGTGGGCCCCCCATTCTGGAAAAGCAGAGGGAGGAAAGGGAACCTGCTGTGGAGACCTTCAACCCAGGCAATTCTGAAAGACTTGCGAGGCAGGGTGGGGGGGTACCTAAAAGAAGCTCCTTCACCCTCTAGAAGCTTCCATAGGTGCTCCCTAGATGGTGGCTTACTGCAAGTACCCCTCCAGGGCTGGAGCTCAGGGCCACCCCCCTCAGTCTGCCCCGAGCAGACTGTGGGGGACAATAGGACTTTGTACAGGGAGCTCAGTTGTCCTGACCACATCCACCCTCCGCCATCACCAGGCCTCCGTCAGGCTCCCTGCTTGGATTCAGTCACAGCTGCCCCTGTGGCCCCTCTTCTCTGAGCCTCCTCAGGCCTTCCTGGACAGGGAGGGGACTTGGAAGCCCCTCAGCAGTCCCCATCATGAGCTGTGACCTCTCTCCCCCAGCTGGGGCTTCACATGTTCCAGCCAAAGCCTGAGTCCTCTGGAGTGTGTGTGTGTGTGTGTGTGTGTGTATGGTCTCCAGTTCCAGGGCCTGCAGAGGGGTGAGGGCCGTGGTGGCAGGCCTTAGAACACAGTTTTCAGCCTTGCTCACTTTTCCCTCTGGAGGGACTCCCCAGTGCCACACCTACCCCTTCCGAGGGGTGGGCAGCCCCTTGGCAACCCCAATACCTTCTTTCCTGGGACTTCCTCCCAAGCCATCTTGACTCCTAACTTCTCCGGCTCATCAGCCCCCCATGTTGTTGTTTTTTTCTGTCATTTCATGTTGAGATAAAATCAAGTGGCCCCAGTCTTTGCTTCACCCCCAGCCACTCTGTTCCCAGTGGGGGCGTTTATTTTCCATGCGTGTGGGTCTGTGTGGGTGCCTTTGTCAGTGTGGGTATATGGCATGTCAGGGCAGGGCAGGGGTGCAGCATGTGTGACTGTCTCCCGGAATTCTTCCAAACACAGCATAGATAAGGCCCACAGTAACTGAAACTTCTGACCCGCTGATGGTTGCTGAGAAAACGTAGGGGTGGTTTCTGGTGACGGTGTGTGTCTGGCAGTGGTGGGGTGGGGTGGGATCAGGCCAATATCGGCTACACCTAATCCAGACTTCAGCTACTTCTTCCCTCTTGGGCCCTTTGAGGGAGGTGGGCACACTCCCCAGCCCCAGCCTCCTCCAGTCCAGCCCAGGGGGCCCCCAGCAGGTTTTCTGACCAAAGCCAGGGTGCTCAGAGCCTCATACCTGGCTACAGGAGCCTCATTTGCCTGGGGCAGGGGGCTCTCCTGTCTTCTGGCCTTGGTGCTCCCCTGGGCTGGGACCAGGGAGGATGGGGAGGAGGTTAGAGCTACAGGGCAGCACATTGTGGGTGCTAATCCAGATACTGAGAGTGAAACCCAGTGGCTGAAGGGCCCCTGCAGCCGTGAGACCCAATTCAGATGCTGACCATGAACCAGCTCACTGGGCAGATACACCTGCCTGCCGGGAGGCAGAGGAACTCAAGTGCATGCCTTAGGGAGTGTCACTGCCTCTGAGATGACCAGGACAGGTGGGGGGCTCCCAGGTTCCTCTCTGTCCCTAGTCTGCCTCATTCCTCCGGTTCATGAATTGGTTTGCTGATTTGAGGGTGACTCAATTTAAATATAACTTGCTCCAGAGAGCTCTGTGGGGTTAACTGGAATCTCCTTGCAGAGAAATGGCTCCTGGGGAGGCTCTTTCTCTTTGGGTTTTCCTTCCCTGCCTAACTGGAGCCCTGGCTCTTGGTGGCAATAGCAGGGGCCAACACCTCTCTCCCTGCACAGGGGCATTATGGCTATGATGCCTTCTCTCTGCCTGGTGCCCCCGCCAGGATCAGGGTTCCCTGCTTCTCATGGAGACAAGTCCAACCCCTTGGTCTTGTGTTCAGGGCTCCATTTTCACTTTGTGCCCTCACTTATTCCCACCACGTCTATACCTCTCGGTCCAATTGCCTCCAGGAAGCCCTCCCTGCCTGCTCCAGGCCACAGTGAGCTCTCTTCTTTGACCCCCTCCAGATGTGGTCTCTCATGTCTCATGGGGTGGTCCAGGAGATCCTTATTCAGCCTGGCTCTGCCTCTCTCACCTGAGACCCTGCTCTTCCCTCAGCCGCCTTTCACACCCTTCTCTGCTCCCATTTCTTTCATCTTTTTTAACATTCACCTCTTCCCCATCCTCTTCCCACCAGAAAAAGTATTTAATGGATATTAAATTATTTTAAACTGACTTTTTTTTTTTTTTTTGGTTAAATAGCTTGGTGATAGTGCTGACTCAGGATCATCTCACTGTTTAATATTGAATATGCAATTAATAGATAGATGTTTAGGTTTGGCTCTTTTTCCCCCCTTTCCACCGCAGGAAGAATAAAAGAGCTGATTAATCTGGTTTGGGGCAAGTGTCAGCGGCAGGAGATATATGGCAGAAAGGAGATGAGGTTAGCAACTTGGAGTCAGAGAGCTATTGCCTCCAAGGCAAGTGAAGGAGAAAGGGTTTGCATTGGAGCTCAGCGCGGCCTCGCCGGGCACGGCGTCTTCTGACACTCCACTCCGGTTCTGGAGGAAACCGGCCGGACTCTGAGCTGTCTGCTCTGCACGCGAGGGGCCCCCTACGCCCCCTCAGGGGCCTCCCTCTGTGGGGCCTTGTTCATGCCACCCTGACTTCTTCTCCAGGGGTGGAAACTCCCCTCCTTCAAGGCCAGCTCAGGTGCCATCTGCTCAAGGTCTCTGGCGTCCCCCACTTACTTCGGGGCCCCTTCTCTGGGACTGCAGGTGCCGCTTACCGCTCGAGCTACCTTCCTATACACCAGGGTTTCTCCCCACCAGGGAGAGGGGCTCTTCACTACATCCTGGCCCTGCTGCACGAACAGGGTATTACAGGTGAGTCGCTGCATGACGGGGTGACCCAGGGCCTGGGGCCTGCTGGGCCTGCTTCCCAGAGACAGTCTCTAGGAGAGGCCCCTGGTTCCACCATGTGCCACCAAGGAGAAGTCCTATGTGAGATGGGACAGTACCCTTACCACCAGGGTAAGGATGCCTAGGACTGGGTATTTGAGGAGCCTCTGTGTGTGCAGAAAACCAAAGTAACTGGACTGCCAGGAAAGGGGCAGGAGCAAATAGCACAAACCAGGTGGGCTTTGCTTACCTGGGCCCTTAACCCCTGAGCCATTTTTACCTCTCAACTGACCCACCTCCACTCTCGGGGTTCTCAGGATGGGAAGCTCTCAGAAGACCACAGGGAGGTGTGTCAGTGCCCTGGGCCAGGGGGCCCCTCGGGGCAGCACAAAGACACCAGCTGGGCTCTAGGAGGTAGGGGTGGGATTTGAGGCCCAATTCAGACACAGAGGCCTTACAGCCAGGTCAGGGTCCCGTGAGGGCCCAGAGGGCAGCAGCCTGAGCTGGAAGGACCACAGGTCCCAGGGGCAGGCAGGACCTGTGGCCACACTACAGTTCTCTCAAGATGAAGATCTTGACTCTGAATTTGCGAGTATCTTTTGCCTATTTTACCTTTTTCCCTTAATTTCCTAAACACTTTTTGTAGGGAGGTAGGACAGAGGAGAGAGAAATTCCTCAGTGCCTGTCTAAGTTGAGAGGAATGTGCCCTGTCCTGGCACAGAACCCAGGGGGAAGGCGCTTGGCAGAGGGAGGGAGAAGCGTGGCCTGGTGGAGCCTTTGTGTGCAGTGGAGGGGACAGAACCTCCCTGGGGAATGGAGCTCTATGCTTGTGGGGTGCAGCTGTATCCTCCTATTCTGTCCCTTTCCAGACATCTCCCTGTCTGCCTGGAACTGTCTCCAGAATCTTGACCTCAGTGGTCCCAAGCCCCCATGGCGGCCCTTCTCAGATTTGCCCAGTGTGGTCTGAACCTTCCCAGGGCAGGGCTACAATCCACTTCCTCTCGTCCAGCCTGGCACCCTTTCAACTTTTCTGGCTCCATCATAGGGGGCTTTCCTGGGTGACATGGAGGTGGGCACACCCTTTGGATTTCCTAAAGGAGGCAGAAGAGTACCCCAGGACCTGCTACTCGTTTACTTACAGGAAGGAAGGAACCCCATCTGCAGACCCCAATCACCTCCCCACTTTCCTTCACTCTCCCCACACCAGTCACCCAGAGCTCCATAGCCCTGTCCCAATTCCCAGCCATGAGATCCCTAGGGCTCGGGATGGGGGGGGGGGCGGTGGCAGGAAGTCGCTGCATCACTGCATCAGGGAGAGGGAGGAAGGGTCGGGTCGGGGGAGGGGGGCAGAGACAAGTGAGCCCTCACGTGAAGGGGGCTGGCGCAGGCAGCTACTACCTCCTCGGCTCTCGCTGTCCGCTGGCTTCACCTGGATCGGCCGGTTCATCTGCAACAGAGCACAAGGGACAGTGTCAGAGCAGGCCTGGGGTGAGGGGGCATACACCCACACCCAAAGGTAACTGGTGTTCATAGGTACACAGGTGCAAGGACCACACCCACCAACACATACACCCACACCACTGCTCCCCAATGCAGCTGCACGCGGGCAGCAAAGCCCCACCCATCTCCCCTTTCCTATGCAGTCCCCAGGGCTCCATTGTCTCGGGAAGGTTTCTCTGGACTGGACACTCTGTGATGTCCCCCTCCCAGCTTTGAACAGCTCTTGCTAGCCTGTGACATCAGAACCTGAGTTGTCCTCACAGCGCATCTCTGGCCAGAGATTACGATCTTGCTGGAGACAGCTGGCTTTGCCGAAACAAGCTGCTCTCTGGCTACCCCGAGCCGTCTCCCAAATGTGGGCTGTGGGTGCCAGGGGTCCCTGAGGCTCTGGCCCACCCAGCTCCCGGCTGAAGCCGAACTCAAGTGTGCAGCTAGGGCTGTCCCCTTGGGGGGGTGTGTGTGGGGTGGGCACAGCTACCCATCTCCCGTGGTATTTAGGGGGCCAGGAGGACAACAGGACACCGCCTGTCCCCCCCCCCCCCCCCCAACGCCTCCCTGAGCCGGGCTCTCTCACGGGGATCCGCTTCAGTGCTCCGTTCAGGCCACTAGGGGTCTCTGAACTCCAAGCATCGGCGGCTACAGCGCCTGTCTTTAATCCTCGCCGCTGCTGGAGGCCACGGGGTGGGCTCTCCAGCCCAGAGGCCCCAAGATATTTCAGACAATAAAAACAGAAGGAATCACGCAAATGGAATCCTACTTTATGTCTTTTCCAGTGCTTTCGCCTGTCAAGTACCTCCCTTATCCCTTACTGCATTTTTATTTCGCGTACAAACAAACCCCGACAGGCAGACAGGGCAGGGACTAATACCCCCACTTCATGGATGGAGAAGCTGAGGCAAGGCCGCCCCCACGGCAAGATGAGCCCAGGAACCCGAGCTGCCAGGGCTGTGTCTAGGCTTCCAATCCTGCACCAGGTGACTTTGTGTTGCCAGTTCCCCTCCTGTGTGTGTGTGTGCGGAGGCCGGACTAGCCAGTCACAAGCTTCCTCGGGCCTTCTGGTCTAGGATTCGAAGTGAGTTGTGGCTGCGTCAAGACAAGTGGGTGGGGGAGCGTGGGTGCCTGTGACTCAGCAAGGTGAAGACAAGGCCAGCGGAAGGGCAGAGCCACCACGAGGAAGGACAGAGAGGCAGGAGGCAGGGCATGGAGCAGAGGAAATGAGGCACAGGTGGCCTGCGGGGGGCCAGACAGGACTCTGGGGGCCAGTCCACCGAGAGGGGGTCAGGATGTCATTGTTTGCCACAAGGTCCCCACTTGGCACGCCTTCTGGAGTTGAGAGGAAAAAGGTGCTCAGTACGTAAGCCCTGCCAGCAGAGGAAATTGTATGTTATAGAAAGCTCCAATCACAGGGAGAAGGAAGAGAGACATAATGAAGATCCCGGTTTCATTTAGGGGGTCCTGGGGCCCCATTAAACAGCCTCTGCAATTCTTGAGCAAAGGGCACAGAAGCCCCAGCAGGCTTCTGGCTATTGGGGAAGGGCTCCAGGAGGGGGCCAGGGGACTCCTTGTGTCCCATCCGGTGCCTTCTGGGACTCAGGATCCAACCCTTTTCTAGAATGTCCCTCCTTCCTGGAATAGCCCTAAAGTAAACAAGATAAATTAAATAAGGCAAATGGAATCTGCCTGGGCATGGAGCCTTCCACCTCAGGGGGCACCCCACCCTCAGGCAGCCAGCCTGTCCCCCTGTCCTTGGTATATGTAGGCATTCAAGAATACTCTGCCCCAGGCTCATGGACTTGGGCCTGATTTCCAGCCCCTCCAGCCCCCCTAGCCCCACCCCAGTCCACCCTACCTCCTCCATGACTCCGTGCTAGGCTCCAATTTGACAGTGGGCTTCCTGGCAGCAGGGATCCCAGGCTCTCAACCAGTTTCCCACCTGCCCTCAGCCACAGGCTGGGCACCCACAGGGTGCTCCATACAGACTCGTGGAGCGGAAGTGAACCGGTTCCCATGGACCTGTGGCTCCCGGGGTGATTTTTCATGTTTCATTATGATCTAGGGATGGTCAGCATCCAGACAGCCTTTGCAGGGCTGTCGAAGAGGTGCCAGCCTTGATGGAGAGATAAAATACGGCCCGGTGCTTTCTTAATTCTCAGCAGAAATAAAGTGTCAGGCTCAGTTGGGAAGATTTCTCAGCTGGAGCAGGCTCTGCACAGACGCCTCGGGCCTCAAGGGAGATCTCCTCCCTCGGCCAGTGTCTCTCTTCCCTGTTCCAGACTCCAGCCCCATCCAGCCTCACCAAGCCTGGTTCTTCCCTGAGGAGGGGAAGTGGACAGAGCCAGCCTGGCTGCAGAAATGGCCACTGAGGAAGGGGACAGCGAGAGAGGATGATGGGTCAGATGGTGGGAGGGGGACTGCCATCTCCTTGTTCTTCTTCTAACTTTGCAGGCTTGGACGCTGGCCACAGCCTCAGGAGCTGTCGGCCACATGGCCTCAGGCGATCCCTTACAGGTGAACACCATGCTTCAAGGACACTAGAGCCCGCTTCTTGGTGCCTTTCCTCTCCCCTATCTGTGCCTCCTCTATCCAGCCATCCCTTTCAGTCACTGTATTGTCTTTCCAGAAGGGCCTGGGGCTGGGGGCTAGTGGGACCTGGGGTGCAGGTGCCCTCCTTGCTGATTCTCTTGCTGAGGTGTCATCTGTGTGCCTGTGTCCCTCTGTGGCCTTCATCCTGGGTTGTGCCTCTGAGTGCCTGACGGGGGGGCTTTGGCAACCCAGGGCTGCCTTCCCTGGGTCAGGAACAGCTCCCTGAATGCACCCTGCAGGCTTCTGGGGTCAGTCTTTGGGGATATCGCTAACTCTTTTGACTGTGTTTCTGTTTCCAGCTCAGGGTCCTGTCAGGGGAAGTGAATAATCCTGGCCCAGGTTTTGGGGTCCTCTGTGTCCCTACTGCAGCAGAGAGCGGGCTGGTGGCTCCTTCTGCCTGTTTCTGCCTCCCCTCCCCCTCCCCATCTCTGCCACTATTTGCATCAACACATATCCATGCATTAAACAAGACATTCCATTAATTTCTTCATCATCATAACTTAAGCTGGGACATACCCTTTAAATATTCATTCAGCTATGAAAACTGGGCATTAAAATTTTAATAATGTCAAGCTCATTTGAACCAGGCTCCTTGGGGACGATTACGATACAATTAGAATAAATACGATGATTGAGCTGGTCCAAAGGCTTCACCTGTCTGTCCAGCGTGGCTTCTTGTGGAAAGAGAGGCCTGTGGCCAGTGAGCAGGCAGACAGATTGACAGACAGGCCAGCCTGGCTCTTTCTTGACTCTCTCTCCCCTTCCTATATTCCCTCCTTCTCTTCTCGGTTCCCGGCTGCCACTTCTACCTCTCGCAGGTGTCCACAGGTGTCCGCAGCCCCCTGTGGGCCAGAGTACAGGGGCATCCCTCCCGTATCCGGGAAGATGGCCTGGAATAACCCCGAGTTCCAGACATGAATTTCCTTACCTTCCTGGTGCAACCTGGGCTGGTTCCTGTGTGAGGGCCATTTTCTTGTCTGTGTGTCCCCTCTTCCCCACCCCGCAAGGGGCTCCCTAAGGCTGGAATGAACACCCCACCAGAACAAGACCAGGCTGTAGAGGAGGTCTCTGAGGGGGTTCTTAGACATGTTTTGCCACCAGACCAGGTAGGGACCATCTTCACCCAGCTTCCCCTCTGCTGCAACTATCTTCCTGAGAGTTGGTGTGGAGGTCTGGGGGCAGGAGTGGAGCCCCCCCGTCCCTCATTGTCAAAGCCAGTGCTGGCGAGAGCCCTGGGGACATCCACTAGTGAACTCACCCCTGCTTTACTTGGGACAGCCCTCACACCTGCAGGATCACGTAGGGCCCTCCGCCATCTGACTTCTCAGGCACCCAAGCCCTCTGCTTCACATTGGGCCCTAGTGCAGCTGACCCAAGGCTGTCTGAGAAATAAAAGGACCTGGAAAGTTCTCTGTCACCTCTCCCTGGCAATGTAAACCCTCCTATTCTTCAATAAGACTTCCCTGGTTATCTCTCAGCTCCCTTGGTCACACATGGCCTTGCACTACTTTGAGAGCTCTCTCTTTCCTCTCTCGTGCGTGCAGGAGTGTGTGTGTGTGGCAGACAGAAACAGAGAGGCTCTTGTTTCTCAAACAGGAGCAGGGACCCAGTTTCCTACTCACAGACCCCCTAGACTCTAATTTAGGACTGAGCTCCACTGGAGTGTGTGTGTGTGTGTGTGTGTGTGTGTGTGTATGTGTGTGCATGTTTCAGTAGTACTGGTGTGACATTACAGACATCTTAAAATAATTCATTTCGGTTGGAGACTGGGAATAAACAAGACAGAGGAGGACACTAGTGCGGTCCCTTCGGCATGGTAGCCTCTCAGTAAGTGTCATCCTCCATGTTGCTTTCCAGCATGTGAGCCAGAAATGCCTCAGAAGGGCTGGACCAACGCCTCGCGTAGTGCCACGGCAGAGGGGGAAGATGGTTAGGGCGGCAGAGAATACTGTGGTGGCCTAGAGGAATGGCCAGTATGCTCTCTATCCAGCAGCTGAGTCCCCACATGTAATTCCAGCGTGGGTGTTCAAACCTCAATGCCGAGAGTCCTTTCAGGCTCCTTCTGGGATGTGTGAGTGCCTGCTGATACCCAGCTCCCCTGGTCACCGGACGGGTTCACTTCTCCCCGAGCCAGGGAGCAGTGTGGGAATGCCTACTCTTGTCTTGTTCACTGGCGGTGGCTCTTAGCTCTGTCCCTGCCCACCCCCTCCCGCGCTTGGCTCCTATTCCTCATCAGTTCCCACTGTTTGTTCTCATCACCCCAGAGAACTCGGCTTTTATGTTGTCTGCCCCCAAACCCAGCACACGTGTCGGTCATGGAAACGGTGAAGCAGCAGACCCTGTGGGCTGGGGCCCATTGTGCCCCAACCCAGCAGCAATACTGCTCTGGGAAGAGAGATATCATTTTGCAGTTCAAAAAGCAAGGGGAAAAAGCACCGTTAAAGCGCTAAAATATAAAGCTTTTCCTTTCTTCCACAGCCTCTCTTTTTCTTGGCTTGTCATGGTACGTTTTATTTGCTGTTTGACGTTGTTTTAAATAAAAACAAATATAAATTGTAAATTATTAGCATAGATCCTACCATTCATCTTTATTTTGTGTAATGCCAGTTTTAATGCAAATATCAGAACATTTAGCTCCTATGCAGAATCACCAAAATTACAGTTTGGTTTTTGTGACTTGTGCCTGGAGGGTGCCTTGAGCTGGCCAGAGGAGACAAATGCAAGCCAGACTCGGGAAGGCTAAGGAGGAATAGAGAGTCCCCTCAGGCATGGAGACCCTCACAGGTACCCAGAGCCCTGCCCTGCAACATGGGGGGTGGGGAGGTCGGGGCAGGGGGTGGTGGCAGCTTGGGCCTGAGGACTGCTGGGCCCTCCCTTCCACTGACTACCGATGTGGACATGTTGCAACCCAGTATAGGGTGGGCCCTGGGAAGTCAAGTCAGGCTTCATTTCTACCCACAGGCCACCTCCTGGGTAGGATATTGTAAATGTTCTGCCAGGACATGCCAGACCTTGCCTGGACAAGAGGCTCACTCTTGTGAAGACACGGCCTCTGCTGGCAAATCAGACATGCCACAGTGCTGCCAGCCTGGGGTACCACAGGGTGAGCAGGCCTGACCCAACCCTCCCCTAACCTGCACCAGGCCACTGCCGGCTGGCCTCGAGGGCAGAATGATGGCTTGAAGGGCCCAAGATGTGCACGTACAGGGCAGATGGTGGGAGGCAGAACTTTGCATAAGTCCCCTACACATGCTTCTTCGTCCCACAGACTTCGTTTGCTTGAAACATAAATACCAAGAGAAAGTTTTAAGAATTTCAAAATGACTGCAGAATACTAACCCCCAAGCCTGTGACCCTTCTGAGTACAGGGCCTGTGTGCCTGCACAACTCGTGTGCCCACGAAGCTACCTTGTAGATGATGCCTTTCTGTGTCCCCACCACCCTGAAGTTCTCTCCATCTACCAACTCCAAGCACCAGGCCTTCCCTTGACCATCAGGTGTTTTCAGCATCGCTCCTGCTACAGAAAGATCGTTACTCAAAGATTTATCTTTCGAAGATGAACCTTGGGTGACTCTGGGAGAATAGACCGAGAATTCTCAGCCTTTGCTATAAAAGGCTGGTGGCGAGGAAGAAACCATCCAGTATGGGCAGGGAAGTGCACTCACACACGCGATTGTGGGGACCGTAGGTGGGCAGCTCCCCAGCAACTGTGCCCGCTGCCAGGACTTAGCAAATAGGACTTTACCATTAATTGAGAACTTATTTATTTAAAGCCCCAGGAAGGCAGATTCTGAATCACATGCCCCGATGGATTCCCAGCACTGTGCATAGTAGGTTCTCAGTAACCTTGGAATAGAAGGTTAGGGCTTTGCCCAGTCCCCTGGTGAGAAGGGATTGCAGGGGAAGGGCAGAAGAAGTGTACGTTACTTGTAGCTTGTTGTAAATATATTAATATTTTAATTATCTCCTTAATAAATCACATATGGTTCCTTCCATAAAGAGGGATTAGAAACTCAAGGAACCCTGTCTGTTGTCATCATCAAGTTCTGACTTAAGGACACCCCCGCAAGATATGTGCCTTTACCCGAGACCTCGGACCTCGGTCCAGGGTCCGAGGCCCGCCTTGGCCAGGCCAGCTGGTGGCGCCCCCTCCTAGGGCATGCCCTCCCCATCCGAAGTCTGCCCCTGGGGGTGCAGCCACTCTAGCAGCCCTTTCTCCCTCAGGTCTCAGCTTCCCCCTGGGCCTTGCAACCTAAATGAAGTGTTCCTTCAAGCTTTCCATTCTTTCCTTCAGTTGCCTTGCTGGCACGGTTAGGGACCATTACCATTCCAAACTTGCAAGCTTATTTGTTCAATGTCTGTCTTCCCTTTATGAGGGAAGGCCCACACCCGCTTTGTTTCCCTGCTATACACCCAGAACCCCACGCACATCCCATCACCAGCACTGTCCCCTCTTGCCTCAGCTGTGTTCCTGGGGCAGGAGTGTCCAGAGGCCAGAGGTGGTCACCTGCTGGACAGCCCTGCTTCCTGCCCAAAGTTCCTCCCGTCTAGCAAAGTGAGGTCGTGGGACCTTTGGATTAGGAAGGGTTTATTGAAGCAGCGATCCTCGATCCTCATTTAGAAAGACAGCCGGCGAGCGCAGACCAGACAGAAGAACCCAGGGTTATTGTTAAAATATGCAAATCCACAGCCCATTGAAATGCAAACCCTCCAGATAAGATTTTTTAATAAATCTGGTTCTGTTCCCACTCCCCGCTCTGAGGAGGCCATCTGATGCTTGTTGGGTCAGGACGCAAACCAGCATGTAAGCCCCGTCAGCTCTTCACCCCTCTCCACATTCTGAAAGCCCAGCGAGCAGGAGCTGCCCCTGGGTGGGGCTGGCTGCCAGCCAAGGCCCTTGGCCTGCCCCTCGACAAAGTATTTGAGGTCACCTCCGGGGTCACCCACAGAGATGTCTAACCCTGTCTCTGTGCTGGTGACAAGGCCCCCCTTGCTTCTTTACTGCCACTCTCACCTCCTCTCATACCTGTCTAAAGAGTAGAGTCCTAAGCCTTGGTGCCCCCTCCCTACCACTGGAGACTTCAGTGATTGTGTCCACCCAGCCACACTTGTCACTTTGGGAGCCATCGCCTCTGGACTTACTTTGGTCTACTGCTGTCACAAGTGGCCCTCAAAGGGATGAAGGGCAGGCAGACCAGAAGGAGCACAGACACCTGACAACCTCAAGGACATGGCTGTGACCCCGCCCCAGCCTGGCTTTGAGTCAGGACATGAGAGTGTGTGGACCTGTGTGGGCTAGCACCATGTACCTGGATGGGGACAGGAGGCATGAGTGATGGTGGTAGGTGACAGCCGTCCTGTTCTTCCCAAGCTCCAGACCTCATGCTGACCACATGATGTGGCTTATGTCCTCAGGTCCTCTCTGAAGCCAAATGAGCCAGATGAGCAGACTCACCGTGGGGTATGGACCGGGGGTTGGGCATTCGGGGGCAGGGTGCCAGAGCCTGGGTTGTGAGTGCCCAGGCAGTCAAGCAGAGGCAGGAGGACCCCGTGTGGCCTCAGGAGGGGCTGAGCTTGTGCTGTGGGCAGTGGCCTCCCCTGTCAGTTTCCGGCAGGGACAATGTAGCTCACTAGGGCCACGCTCAGAAAGAGCAAATACGTGGCAATGTGTGCAGGGGAGCAGAGTCTGGTCAGGGCTGCCTGAGAAATGCCAGGTGAATGTTTAGATCAGAACCAGCGAGCGTGGTCTTGGTACTGGGTCCCCTCCCCACACGTGTGAGGACAGAAGTCCAGGGCTTATGCATAGAATGTACTTGATGGATTGAAGTAAAACTTGCCCCGTTTGGCTTTAATGCTTGGATGCAGACTGTCCCTTGGCCCCAGCTCAAGGCTGGCCTTGTGCACCTTCCGCTCGGAAAGGGGCATGGGGAGAAGAGGGTGGGATCCTAGCACACTAAGCGGTGGGTGGGTGGAGGGCAGAGGACACCCTGGCCAGGGAGTGCGGCTGGCTGGCGCTCCAGGCACGGTGGGGGGTGGGGTGGGGAGCTCTGTGCACGTGGTGAGGAGGCTGGCGGGGCGGGGAGCCTCAGTCCCCGCAGCCCCCTCTGCGGCCTGCGCAGCCTCCGTGGTCCAGCCCCCACAAACAGGCCCTGGGCAGTTGCTATGCAACAGGCGGCTCTGCTCTGCAGTGCCCAGCGAACGGCAACAGCGGGCAGAGGCACTGACGGAGCCTATTGGTGGGACTGCCTGGGGCTGCCCCCTCCCCTTCTCTCTGCTTTCCTCTCTCTGGCTCCTATCCCTCTCCGAGCCTCCACCCTCTCCTTGCTGGCTGCAACCTAAGTTTACAGAATGCTTTCCCCTCACATGCAGGGCGGGGGTGAGTTGGCATAAACAATGGAGGTGCCCCACCCCACCCGGGGGTGATGAAAGGTGGCTACCCGCTGGTTTCCAGGAGGGAGGGACTCCTCAGTCAGCCTTCTGGTTTCCCTTGTCTCCCCCACTGCAGTGGGGGCGGGTTTGGGGGCCACTGGCGTGGGCAGATGCTTCCTGGGGCTGTGGCAGGCAAGGTGGACAGACAGGATGGATGCAGAGAGAAATCACCGAGATGGAAAAGTGTGTGAGGCTAACCTGCCCCTGCCTACTGGTCAGGGCTCCCTTAGGTCCACACGGCCAAGGGCAGCCTGTCTCTTTGTTTCTGAGCCCCCTGTCCGTCTCACCTGCTCCCACCAACATGCCAGGCCTGCCTGGCAAGGGTGGGAGGACGCCCTCGGTCCTAATTAAGATCTGCTGCTGTGGAAACGAAGCTTATTAGCCTACATGGCCAGGCTGGGTCACTAACCCTCTTCAGAGTTGGAGGGGGGTGTGATTTTTTTTTTTTTCTTTTTTTAAGCAGTGGCAGATACTTCTGAATGAAACAAGCCCTGACTTAGCTGGAAGGCCTGGGTTTCAGTCCTAGCCAAACACTTGCTCATATGAGATGGGGGCAGTTCTTTAAGCTACTAGAGGCTCATCCTCCTTGGTAATATGGAAGGATTAATGCAATAGCTCAGGTGAAGCTCTTAGCACAGTGCCTGGTACGCAGTAAATGCTTAAGAAATGAATGACAGCTATCTTCTCCCTCCTTTTCTCTTCCCTTCCTCTCTCCACTCCTTCCCTACTTCTCCTCTCTTAGTGGGTATTTTCATCATTTTTGAGGGACTACCTAACATTTGATTTTCTTCCTTCCCACCTGCTACCCCGAGGGCTCTCTTTTGGACTCTCCTGAACTGAAAAGATTGGACAGCCTCTGGGGAAGAGCTGAGAGTGGTGGGGGAGGGTAGAAGACCATGTTCTCCTGAGGCATGAACACTCCGAGCTCAGGGACTTGTGGCCCCCCTCAACCTCCACCTGCCCCAGCCAGGTGTGCCTTCTCTAACTGACCTACCAGTACTGGAGCCTATTGCTTTGCTGTTTATTTATTTTTATTAACATTTTTTTAGTGATTTCCACATCCAGTGTGGTGCTTGAACTCATGACCCCTGGATTAGGAGTCTGACTGATCCAGCCAGGCGCTCCTGGAGCCTGTTGCTCTGATGGTCCACTAAGTTTGTTTGTTCATCCATCCATCCAACCATCCAGCTTATTGAATACCTCTGCGTGCCAGCCCCTGTCCTCTGGCACAAGGCAAGGTGAACCTCAGCAACGTGGCCCTTCCCTCCAGAAACTCACACCTGTCTGCAGAAGGGCCTTGCCGAAATAGTGTGTAAGCCCACTCCTCCTGGGCCCCAGCACCACACCTTCGACCCTCAGGGCTGGAGCGTAACTGATTCCCTAAATGCCCAGTCACACGGCCCCATACAGGGCACCTGGCAGGGACCAGCCAGTCATTCACATGGCAGTCCCTTCCTCAGCAGTGCAGTATTTGCTAACACACTACAGTGGTGGGGGTGGGGGCTCCCTCCTGCAAGGGCTGTCCTAAATCCACGCTGGTCAGCTCTAGCGTTTACAGCCCGTTTCTAGCCCGAATCCACCTCCCTCTATTTCCCCTCATCTACTCTGGTACCAGAGCTCCACTGGGCAGTCGAGACCATCTTGCAAGTTTGCCCTCAGCCGTGCAGACCCGAGAATTGGTTTCTTCCACCAAAACATGCTTACAGCCCTCCCTTCACGACAGCTTACTGGCCCTTCCCCCGAGAGCTCACACCTGATGAGGGCCCTTGGCTGTGGAGTTCTGGGCCTCACAGGGCTCTCTCCGGCTGGATCTGATCTCTCCCAGCCCACAGGGAGACCACTGTCCTTCTGATTTAGACTCTGAGCCTCTTAAGCTGAGTGGGCAGGACTGAAAAGTGGAGCGAGTACCCTAGCCCTGGAGGCTGGACAGAGAACCTCTTCTGGTACCCAAGGCCCACGTTCCTGTCTGCGTTTCCCTTCGTCCTGTCCCCGTGTCAGGCGAGCCCTCCCTCCCCACCCACCGTGCTCCACGAGGTTGCCCCGGGGACTGTGGACCATGTGGCCAGGCTGAGTCCCCTCCACCTCCCTTTCCTGATCTGGGACCCCTCCTCCCTGTCTCACTGGGCTCAGGCTCAGTCCTGGGCCTGGAGAGTCAGTCCCCAGGCCAGTTAAAGGAGAAAACAAAGCCCACACCAAGTAAATGACAGATCGAGAGGAAATTGCTCTTAATCCTCACACCACAGCCTGATGATGCCCGCCAAGCACCAGCCTGAGTCATCCTAGAAATGGCACCGACATTTGCTTTTTGGAATTTGTTTTGTCTCTGAGCTTTAGATTTAATCATTCTCTTCCTCTCTCTCCCTCTCTCTCTCTTTCTCCCTCTCTCTCCCTCTCCCTCCCTCCCCCCCTTTCTCTCTCCCGCCCCCTATTCCCTCCCTCCCTCTGCCCCTTGCTCTCCGTTTTCTAATATGAGGCTGCTCCGCCGGCTCATCCAAGTCTGTTTTCCTGGCATTAATTAACACAGCTCTCCAGCCTCCAACAGGCTAAATGATGAATCAGGTTAAATTCCAGACAACAGCCGCACACCGCCATCAATTAGCCATCTCTGGGGCAGCTTCATTAATAAGCATCGATCATGGCCCTCCTCCCCGTACACGCCAGGGTCTCTGGGTCACAGGCACTGCCCACGAGGCTTAGGCGTGAGCGTGATGGTGTGTGTGTGAGGGCTGGAGAGCATGAAGGGGGTGGACGTGTGCAGGATGGGTGTGCAAGAATGGGGATGTGTGGAGAGAGTGGTGACTGGGAGTGGGTGGGGCGTGTGCTGAGGTGTGAGGGGTTTGTACGGGAGCGTGTGCAAGTGAGTGTAGGCACTGTGTGGGTGTGTACATAAGGCGTGTGATGTATGTGTTGTGTGAGGTGGGGTGTGTGTGTAGGGTGGGGTGTGTGTAGGGTGGGGCGTGTGTGAGGTGGGGGTGCATAGGGCGGGGTGTGTGTGAGGTGTGGCTCTGGAATGCATGGGTTTGCTTTCTATGACGGTGCCCCCCACCTCATCTCCACTGTGCCCTCTTCTGCTTCTCTTCCAATTCAACACCCGGCTTCTCCCCCACCCTGGCCCCTTCCCCTGCCCCCCTCCCCTGTCTCCCATCAGAAAATTTATCCATGTCCTTCTCTTCAACCCGCACTCTCTAGAAGGCAATTCCAACCCCTCACCGCATCCCTACCCTCTTTCTCTGTCACATTCTACCCTCGCTGTCCCCCAAGCAGGCATGACCTCGGGCCCAAAGCCCGACTCCGTCTGTGGGTTGTCTGGCTTTCAGAATGTCGCTGCCACCACCAATGGCCAGGCTCACACTCTCCAGTACCTTCAGCGCCCTCAGGTTGGAATCCAACCCTAATCCTCGTACTACTACCCTCTGCCTGGATTGTGCCCTCATCCTGCCTGGCTCCACATCCCTTGCAGGGAGCAGAACACTTCTGAACCATGAGCCACCTGGAACCCTTTTGGGACTCCTCCTGCCCACAGTCTAAAGCCCACCCCTTCCAGGGGGTCGAGGTCCTCCCTCGGTCCGTGGGCTGCATCCGTGTCACCCCTCCGTCTGTCCCTGGAGGCCTTGCTCACAGCGGCGCTCCCTGCCAGACTGCGCCCCCTAAAGGCTGCGGCTGACGATGGCTGCATTTTCCTTTCCTTTATCCCTTGCGGGTCAGAGCACCGCCTCCCCCTGGACTGGGGGTTACTGGGTCCGAGCCAGTAACACCGCTTTGGGAACGAATGCGCGGGATCGTTTTCGAGAGGCTACTTCAAGAGGGGTGGCTGGAGTCACCCTCAGACGCTCGCGTGGGACGGTGTCCCCGGAGAGCCCGTGGGCCCTGGCGCGTGCACGCCAGCGGGGATGCACGTGGCCTCCCCAGGCGGCCACCAGCCGACCATCTCCTTAAAGGTTAATTAAGAATCTGAAGCCGGGCGGCGTGGTGCGGCCGGTGACGGCGGATGCGGCGTCTCTCCAGACCATTAAACACTAATTAGGTTTGGAAAGTCTATCGAGCTCCCGAGGTCTCGTCAAGGCAGGCGCTGGCCCCCAGGTGCCCTTCGAAATGCCAGAGCCGTCACCCCCGACGGCCCGGCCGCCCCGCCGGCCGGCCCCGCGACCCCAGGATTCGGGCCCGGTCCCGCTTCATTTCTCTTCATCCCATTGTCTCCCGCGTGCCCCGGCCGCCCGCCGCGCCCCCTCCACCCCCACCCCCCACCGTGGCTCGCTGGCCCAGGGTGCCCGGCGTCCGCGGTCGCCCTCCTCCCCGTGTCCCTTTCCGCGCCCCGGCGTCGCCTCCGTGTGGTTCCTCCGCGGCCGAACGGGGGAGCCCTGCGCCCCTGCTCGGGATCCTGCCCCCTTCGGAGCCCGGATGAACGCCCTTAGTCCTGGGCCGTCCCGACCTCCTCGGAGCTTCCCGGGCTGAACACTGCCGCACCCTGACAACGCGCCTGCACCATCGGCCTCGGTGTCCCCAGAGACCTGCCTCTCCTCCCAGCCCGCTCTTCATTGGGGTCCAACTTCATTCCCTGCCGCCTAATTCAGCCAAATGCAGCCGGGAGGTCTGCTCCTGGCAGCATTCATCCGTTCCTTCCCTCATTCCTTCGCTCCCCCTGTGATTGAAACCCTGCCTTGTTCTCAGGGGACCCAAGGGGAAAATGCCCCCATCTGGAGGTGCCCTCAGTTACTGCTGCTTTACTCCACCCACCCACCCCCAGGAAGGGAGAATTCCATCATCCACACCCCCATCTTTAACATAAATAGCTTGTCACGGAGAGAAGGGATTTCCACTCAGTGACACAATCATGTTCTTGCGTGAATCTACCAGGAAGAAAGACTGCTCCGCCCACTTGGGGTCCTCCAGGCCGTGGTGCAGAATTCTTGCTTCAGTTCTTCTAGAAAGTTGTGAAATAGAAGTAAGTTCATCTCCAACACACCCTGCAAGGCCTGTCTGTCTTTCACCCTGACCTATGTTACTGACAAGTCTATCTGAAAAGCTATCACCACGACCACCACCGTTGTCACCACTGCTGTTACTGTCCCCATCACCACCACAGGTTATGGTTTGACTCAAAGGGATATCACCAATGGTAGAATTCTGGATGCACGTGGGCAAGGCAAGGGGGGACGTTTTCAGTGAGGTGCAGCCTTCTTGTAGCTGCTCATGCAGCATGAACTACAGCCCGCGGACTGGGCAGCCGCCCACGGTTCTTCTGCCCCTCCTCCAGGCCATGTGATGTCATGGGAAGAGCACAACTAGCTGTGTGACCTTAACTCAGTCACTTGACCTCTCTATGCCCCAGTTTCGTGGCCTTGAAAACACAGGATAGAATTATGTATCTTCACAGGGCAGTGCTGTGAGCAGAATAAGCCATGTGGGCAACAGTACCCAAGACCTGCTTTGATGCAGGCCAATTTGCTTCCCTCCACCTTCCTTTACGGACAATGTCCTGCCCCTCCACTCCTTCAGGGAAGGCCGGGAAAGGAGAGGGACAGTGCCCTATCATTTGGGCCCATCTGCTGCCCCTGGCCCCAGCCCCCAGTCCCCAACATCCTCTGACAGGCAGGGCTGAAGTGGGCCTGTGGGCACAGAAGGCTCAGCCCAATTGTACAAGCACAGAGTATTATGATTGCATTGATTTCCATCATAAATCATATTTCCTATCTTCTGCCTTTCTCTCCCACGTGCCCCAAGTTAAGCCTTGGTATTTTCTTTAGCTGCTGCCACTGTCGAGCCTGGAGATGATATTAGGATAATGATGATAAATTTTACCCTGCTGCCAAGCCACTACCTCAGTGTGGGGAGGGGGAGTGTTTGTCCCCCAGATGGATCCCTTCACTACATCTGCTGGGCCCAGGGGAGAGTGCTCATCTGAGCTTGGCTGGGAGGGTCCTTGCAACTGGACACATGGACACACGTGTGCCCATGCATACAGTCATGTGTGTGCAAGGGCCCACAATTCTTCTTCCCAGCGTGTATCTTGTGTGGATACACGGTTTTGCTCGTGCCAGTGATGAACACGTGGCAGCAAGAGACGAGATGAGAAGGCTGAGGGGACGAGGTCTGTGCTGAGCTCCTCAAGGCCTAGCCGCTCCCAGCCATGGGGCGCATTTCCTACAAACCCCAGCATCAGGAGAGGGTCAGCGTCCAGGCTGGGCCCCCATTCTGCCCTCACAAATGCTACATCCACTTGGAGGCCTGAAGCTGGTTTACAGCTCTCTGATCTCTCTCTCGAGCTCTAAGGTTTATGCCTCTGCCGGCTGGGCTGGGCTCAGCACCGACTGAGCCGGGGTCACTCAAGCAAGCGACAGGGATACTTGGGCCCTAGGTGCCGCATCACAGCATTTCTCATGGGGCTTTGGGCTGAGCCCCTTCGGGTGGGGAGTCTCAGGGGAGAACTGGAGGCCAGCCTTAGAGCAGAAGAGGATTCAGCAGGGAGTGATCTTGTGGCTGATCACTATTCATTCACTAGCTCATTCATTCATGTGTCCATTCAACAAGTATTCCCTAGTTGAGGGCTCTCTCCTGCCCCCCAGCCCCACAGGCCTGAGAATGAACCCCACACCCCACCATCTTTTACACCAGGGTCTGCTGAGATAGAGGTCCTTGGGCAGAGGTCTGTCAGGTTTTCTCAGACATAGGATAAGATATCCATTAGGACCCCCATTTTAGGAGGGTGTATGGAAGCCACTTTATATGAGGAGGTTAGAGCAGGGGTGGGGACATCACACTGTCTCTGGATGGGGCTGGAAAGCAATCGGCTGAGGGTATATGGTTTTCACCCAGCTCCAGGGGTCAGGATGTGGCAGGAGCTGCTCCTGCTCCAACAAGGGCCCAGGCCACTTGCCCTGTGGGGGTGTGGCAGCCATCTGCCCTGTGGGGTGTGATCTCCTGCATGTCCTGGGGCTGTGTCTGTGCGCATGCTCCCTTGGGCCCCACAGCCATGTAGGTTCCTTCTGACTAGGATTGCGTGATGATGACAGAATGTGCTCCTAGGAACCAGGAAGGCTAAGGTTTCCATCACCGCTGTGCCACTTAATGGCTGTGTGACCTTAAACAGATTACTTGACTTTGCTTAGCCTCAGCTTCCTTGTCCACAAAAAGGGAAATGATAACTCCTACAAGGAAGGGTGCTATGAGTATTAAATAAGATATTCACACGAAGCTGCTAACAATGCTTGCCTCACAGCAGGCACTTATTTCTCTAATGGATTCCTGAGGCCACTAGGATCAAGACCTTCCTCCAGCAGGAAGTCTGCCCTGATTAATCCCACAGCTCTCTGATCCGGGTCTCCCTGCCAGGATTCATACATTGTCTTTGTTTGTGGGCTACCCATAAGTGAGTGCAGGCTGAATTGTCTGTGGGGCTGTGTCAGTGTGTGTGTGTGTGTGTGTCCCATGCTCAGAGGACGGAGGGACATTTCTCCTCCTCTGGCCCCCTCTCCCTAGCCCCCTAGAGCCATCCCTCCTTATTCTGTCCTGAGAAGGCTATGGCCATTTTGCACCCATACAGGAATTTAGACTAGGGGGGAAGTAACAGTGTGTGCACATGCACACGCACCCAGACACAGATACAGAATAATGTGGCAGCGTCACTACCTCTCCCCAAGTCCTCACGCTGCCTGCCTGCAGTCCTCGGGACCCCTCAAAGACACCAACCTTCTCTGAGCAGCTTTAGCGTGGCAAACACAAGGGCTGGCCCCCTGACTGGCTCCAGGGGTTAGTCCTCACCTCTCACAGAATAACTGAGCCCGTGTTTTGTTTTGTTCTCTATTGTCATTGCCTTGAGTGTCCCTGCCTTACAGGGTTGGGGAGGCCTCTGGGAGGCAGGGCAGAGCAGGAGTGAGGAGGGAGCATTTATCCTGCCCCTCGCTCTGTGCTTATTCTCTGCACGCTGCCCACCCCCATCTCAGCCTAGAAACAGTGCCCCTAGGCAGCCCCTCCTCCGAGAGCACAGGCCAGAGTCCAGAGGAGGGGGGCTGGAGTCCCTGCAGCCAGCTCCTGGTCTTGTGAGCCTGGGCAGGTTAACCTCTCTGAACCTCAGTGCCTTCATCTGGAAAATATGGGGGGAAGTAATAGCTAGTGTTTGAGCTAGTGTATGCAAAGATGTGTTGTGAGCCTCATGAGACAAAACCAATGCAAGAGAGTGTGTTTAATTTTACCAGTTTTACTGTTCCTATTAGGTAGTCCCTTGGGTTGTAATGTGATGGATTATATGACTGTACACATGGCCAGTGTCCTGCCCTGCCCTGTGTGGTCCCCAGGGCATATGTGGTCAGTGTGAGCACACATTCCCTGTGAAGCCAACCCAGTTCTCACGTCCAAGGAGGAGGTCCTGGATGTGAGCGCCAGCAAGATGTGTGAGCTCAGAACTGTGCGGTGTGACCACAGGAGAGAATGAACAGTGTGCTGAAAACACAGAGAAGATGTGCACTGTTATGCCTGTGCTGGGCTACAGTGTTCTCTGCCCTTACTTCCTAAACTGTATTTGTTGAGAGGAGGTAAAAGGCAGCGTGAATGGGACTGGCTGTATTTGTGTCCATGTGTAACTGCTGGAGTTTTATTGTGAGGCCCTTTGTGCATTTGGGTTGGGGCTATCATGTCATGACTGGTCCCGGATGATTCTGTGTGTGTGAGGACCAGGGATGTCACTTCTGGGTGTGACATCCCAAAGAAGCCCGAAACCTCAGAGGGCGCAGTGCTATGCATAACCACCAGATGGCGCCCACGTGCAGTCTAAAGGTCTGAGCTGCTTTGTGTTCCTTCAGCCTCTAGGCCTGTCCGTGCTCATGGTGGGTGGGGAGCCCGCGTGAATGGGGGGGGGGCGGGGGTCAGGAAGGAATCGCCCCATTGTCAGCTGGGCAACTGTGCATGTACACAGGGTGACTAGCATGTACACAGGGTGACACTAGGGTGTACACATGGCATCTTCCTCCCGGCCATGACCACCTGGGGATGGCCCACACTCCATGCCCTGCAAATCGTGGCTCTCCAGGATTATGTGTGAGGACAAGCAGGTGGGTACATGTATATTGGGACAGACCCCATCCAGCCTCCCCACTCCCCAAACCCTCACCTTTCACTCCTGTCACGTTGCCCTTCACTGTGGCATGTCCCTCCTTCCCTCCTTTACCCAGGCTGTTCCTTCAGAATGGCCTCTCTCCAGCCAAGCTCCTACCCATTCTTCAAAGATTTCAATCTAAGATGCTTCTTCTCCAGGGAGCCCATCAGACCTCCCCAGCATCAGCCCCTCCCCCCACCCCCACTTCATACTTCTGCTCTGACCACCCATTGCCCATGACTGTGTGCTGGGCCCACCCTGTTTAGCAACTGCCCGCTCCAGATAGTTCATTCCTGAATCTCCCTGAGAGGCTGAGTCCTGCAGAGGCAGGGTGGTGCCTGGGACAGGCCAGGCACTCAGTGTAAGTTCCAGGTAAAGTCGGATCTTTGGGGAGCACATTTCCTACCTTGCTTGCTCTCACAGGGCCCCAGGGAGCAGGTACCGAGGACAGGCTATAGGACTACACCCTGTACGCAGCCCCTGGGACAGAGGACAAATGACTTCCCGGAGACCTGGCAGGCTGTGGCTGAGCCCTGGGGTGTGGTAGGGCAGAAGCAAGGGGCCTCAGGACAAAGAGGTAACATGGACCACAGTGACTCGTGGGGACTGTTTTTAGACCCAGCAGTGGGCTATCCACTTTCCAGGCAGGGATGGAAAGGTGCCACTGTCCTAGCTGCAGCAAGAGGAACTATAGATGCTGGGAAAACCATCCTTGCAGAGACCAGGAGAACCTCTGGTGTGAGGCAGGAGAGTTCTCTCCCCTGCAGTTCATAGGAGACACTATCGCCGTGTGCATCCTCATGGCTTTCTGTCTGTGTCCCGTTATCCACGCACTAACCCCGTGTTATACGCCGGCAAAGGGCTTTCAGAGGCATGTGAAACCTCGTGAACCTGAAGACAGGAGCTGTCACCATTCCCGTTTGACAGATGAGGGACATGTGACCGGAGCGGGGGACTCACGCTGGTGGCCCAGCCAGAGAGTGGCCATAAGACCTCCCGGATTTCATCCTCAGGGATGCACATACGAGTCCTTCCCCCATTTTTGAAGCCGCTGAGATGGGAGTGTGCTGTCTCTGATTCCATCAGTGCCCACAGCCTGCTAGCAACCTCTTCCTGTTTGTCCAAAGTCTACACAAGCCTGAGTGGGTGGGATGTAGGACAAGTGAGAGGGGAGAATTGAAGCAAGGGGGTGGATGGGAGCTATGAAGCGCAAGCTCCCCGGGGACACTCTGGGTGGCTCTGTCTCTGGAGGGTTTGGAGTCCCAGGACTGGAGGCGCTCCTCCCCCAAGTGGGCATAGAAACAAGATGACTGCTTTTCACCTATTTTAATTGTTCCGTAAAAGATCCTAAGAGGGAGATAAAGTGGGGGAACTGGAGAGTGATGAAGTCAAGAGAGAGAAGGACCGGACAGAGAAAGCAAGAGGGAGAGTGAGATGCCAGGCAGCCAAAGACAGACCAAACTGTCGAACCCGAGAGAAAGGGTTTGACCTGGAGGAACTGCCACAGCCAGCCTGTCTGGGAGCCTGGTGGGGGGCAGGGGGGTGCGGGGGTGGGGCACGGGCTCTCCTGAGGGATGGCTGCAGCAGTCAGCGTGTGGCGGATACTCCACAGATGCTCACATTGACCGAGTGCTGGGGTCTGGGCCACGAGGGGGCTTTCTGCTTTGCGGCGTGGTAGCCTGGGGCAATCTCTAGGAGGACTCCCTTGGGAACAGCTGGCACCTGAAAAGCCGAAGGGGAGGAAACTGCATGGCGGGGCCCCCTTCAAGTATCTGCCTTTGTGGCAGGCATCCTGCTGCTCCAGGCTGAAGGGAAAATGGAAGGAGACCCCAAGGAGGCTGGGGACCCCTGAGACAGAAATGCAGGTCGCCCCCCCTGGGGCTCCCTGCACCTCCTTTCTGGTACCGGGGGACCCACGCTCATCCCCACTCACCCAGCTACCTTCTTGAGTGCCAAGGTGGCTGATGACGGGCTCTGCCACTCCCAGCAGGTGCCTGACCGCTGCACCCCCAGGAGTTCTGTCCCAGTTCCTGGAGTGGCAGCTGGGCAGGTTACACACATTTAATTACTAGTAATTAAAAAACTGATTACTCCAAATGGTGCCTTCCTGGGGAGAGACACGCTGTGCCTGTCCTCCTGGCCTACCCTGGAGGCCGTCTCTGGGGCATGGAGTGGGGATGTCCCACAGTCACCTCCTATGTGTGGTGGGGAATGAGAGGCTCACCTCCAGTCCTGAACAGTGCCCACTTTCTCCAGCTGGCCCGCACCGTGCCTGGCATCACACCATTACAGCATCACCCTATCGCACGGGTCTCAAGCCCCCCTCTTGTTCCCTTCTGAGTGCACGCCCCTTGGAAGGGGACACGCTCCGAACATGGTAAGTCAGAAGGAAAGCACTTCTGTAGGGAGGCCCAGGCAGACCGGGCTCTGGGCCCCTAGCGAAGAGGCAGATGAACTCAGAGTGAAAAGTAGGTGTGCAACACTTGCCAAATTGACAAGTGGCGTCCTGGGATTGACCAACTGTAGTCATCATGTGACTTAGTTTTGGTGAGCACATGCTATGTGCCAGGTACAGATGGCCTTGCCCTGATGGACTGTCCAGTCTGGGACTGGAGGTGGGTGTCATGTCTACAAGCAAGCTAGGTACAAATGATGATGGGCTCTGAAAGGCTTGCAGAAGTGGGGACAGTGAACACTGTGTGTGTGTGGGGGGGGGGGTTGCCCACTTAAGTTAGGGCAGTTGGAGAAGGCATCTCTGAGGATGTGACACTGAGAGTTTGCTCAGGGGGCCAGGGGGGCAGAGGAGGGAGGGGAGGGCCCTTGGGGCAATGGGAGCTGCTTCTACAAAGGCCCTGGGGTGGGCGTGAGGTAGGGTGGGCATGGAGGGGGCAGGAGTGAGGAGCTTCAGGAAGGCTGGGGCAGCTGTGGAGGGCAGAGCAGGCTTGGGCTGGGCTGGGGAAGGGCCCCAGGACCGCACCCCAGTGAGTCTTATTACAGCAGCCCTAGGGAGTCATGGATGGACTTGAAGAAGGCAGCACTTGGCCTGAGCTGTGAGGACCCAGTGGAGGGAAGGAGGGAGGAAGTAAAGGGGGATGGGAGTGGTGGGTGTGGTGAGAGGTGGAAGATGGAAGAGCTGGAGATGGAAGATTCCAGGAGGTGGGGCAAAGCCTGAGGAAGAGGCTCCCAGGCAGCCTGAGGCTTTGAAGGAGATCTCCGGGGCACTGGAGTCCGGCCGCCGGATGCCGGGGCTGCGCAGAAAGCTGCAGGCTCTGAGGCATCTCAGGGAAGAGAAGGGGGAGCCCCGGAGCATTAGGGTGTGCACCAGAGTCTCCCTGCCACCCCACCCTCCCTGGCCAAGTGGGCTGGTGACAGCGGCCACGCAGAGAAGATTTATCCCCAGCTTCACATGGAAGATGCTGATGTGCTGCCGTGCTCATCAATCAGGGCCACGGTGCCAATTATTCATTTATTAATAAGGGTTTGTGAGAGCCTCCCCTTCTGTGCCAGCCTCTCCGCGCCTGCCTATCGGCTTTTATCCTGGAAAGAGTCCTGGAGAGAATCTCCCTGCCCCCTCCACCTCCAGGCAGGTCTCCCTCACCCACAAAAAGCACCCAGGCAGCTGCATACCCCCTGCTAGGGGCTCCTCCCTGGCCCTGCCCAACCTCTCTCTCATCTGAGCACTGGTCTGGGGGACTCGCCGGCCCTACACCTGTCCTGCACCTGCCTGGGCTCCCTGGCTCCACTAGGAGAGGACGTTCAACAAGGAAGTATGAGGAACCAACAAACCAGTGCCACCGAGGATGTGGGGGGCGTGGGTGTGTGGGTCTGGCTCAAGGGTGGGGGCGGGGTGGAGGATTTGACCAGTGGGTGGGGGATCCAGTGGGGCCTGGGAGAAGATGGGAGGGCTTTTTGGAGGGAGAAGTGGGGCAGGGAGCAGAGTTTGGCTCTCTGTGGCCTGTTTGCTGAGGCCTGGTCCGCAGGAGCAGCGGCAGGAATTGTTTCTGGGTCCTCGGATCAGGGTTTGCACCAGATGGGGGCCTCCCTCAGGGCTCCCTTTGTCCCTTCCTCCAGAAGATTCTAATGTTCTGAGTCAGGGGCTGATCAGGTGGCTCAGGGGTGCCCCAGAAAAAGGCTGACTTCCCAGCCTGGTGGGCCACAGGTGCCCAAGTTTGGCCTAGGTGCTTCAGCCCCAGCCTGGTCTTCAGGCCTCCTGCCTATCCCTCCCCTCCTGACCCAGTGCCCTGGGGTCCCAGTTCCTTTCTCTGCCCCATCTACCTCTGCCTTTTGCTCCCCTTTCTCTCCTTCTCTGAACAGCTTTGCAGAGAGAGTACAGAAATCAGTAGCCATCTACCCCCTCTTTGCCTCAGTTCGTTCATCTGCTAATCAGGCTGGCCTTCACCTGGGCAGGGAAAGACTCAGATGAGACCACACACCATAAGCTCCCTGAAAATTGTCAAAAATCATCCTGTGCCAGATCCCTGCCAGCTTCTCTTTGTCCTGCCTTCTTCCCTCCCCCTGCCCTGAACGCCTGCTCACTCTCACTAGCAGTGTGGTGGGAGGGCCACAGCAGGCCCATCTGGCTCTATCACGTCCCCCCCATGCTCCCCAGCACCCCAGCCCAGGGGTCACAAGGCCCAGGCTGCATGCCCCGTTTTCCATCTGCCTGCATTTCCAGTTCACGGGACAGGACCGAGACCTTCAGAAGTCCTGGGCAAAATTCCTTTCTCCTTGCCTTGGCCTTTGGGAACTGTCTCATGGGACAACACAAGCTAGAGTTCTAGAGCCATTTTTTATCTCCCTCCCTTCGGTTCTCTTCTTCGAGGAAGTTTGACCATCACACACCTACTGAGGTAAGGCCCGGCCCTTCCCTCCACACCTGGCAGAGATAAGGGTGGTCAGTCAGGGCTGCCCAATGAGGCGCTGGTGAACCTGTCCCAGAGAAGAGCTGGATGGGGCCAGGGTTGGGGGGTGCACTGCGATAAAGCTGCCCCTGCCAGGCCCGCCTTGTTGACCAGTGCACCTCTGCCAAGGCAGGCATGGCAAGAAAATAACATGGTGTGAAGCTGGGTCTGTGGCATGTGAAGAGAGCCCTGGAGAAGAGTGCCATGTCATTGTGGGGTTACAAGAAGCAGGAGAGAAATGCTAGGCATGGTCAGAAGGTAACATGCTTCATGGAAACCAAGTGAGAGAAGCCCAGACAACGGTGGGGTCTACCCTGCTCAGTTTCCTGAGATGAGCCTTGTCCTCTGTCCCTGAACCTGAATCAAGGACTCAGACTGCCCTGTGTCTCCTTGGGAGTCGGGGTGGGGGGCAGTCTGTGTTAGGATCTAACAGGAGCAGGACTGAGGTGGTGGAGAAACCAGGTCAAGGTCAGAGGGCCCCGGGGGAGTGCCTGTCAGTGTGGAGATGGGGCTGCCTACGAGAGCTGGGTCTTTTCTTTCTTTCTTTTTAAAATTTATTTTATTTTTGAGAGAGAGAGAGAGAGATGCAGAGAGAGAGGGGGACAGAGGATCTGAAGTGGCTCTGTGTGGACAGCAGAGAGCCTGACGCGGGGCTCAGACTCACCAACAGAGAGATCCTGACCTGAGTGGAAGGCAGATGCTTAACTGACTGAGCCCCCCAGGTGCCCTGGGGCTGGGTCTTCACTTTGGCAGGTTTATGGAGGAAGGAGGCAAGCAGCAGGGGACACAATGGCTTATATTAAAGCAGGAGAGATTACAGTAGTGGATAAGAAAGAATTCCTCTGTTTTCCAGAGATGTACCCATTCACTCCACAAGCACGTATCAACCACAAACATGGACCAGCCACTGTGTAAACGCCAGGTTGCACCTGGAATAAGACCGGCCTTGCTTGTAAATGAATAATGCAGGCAGGGATGCTGAAGCCAAGACCGAGGCTTAGGCCAGGCCCATGAGGGCCATGAAGCAGCAAGTGACCAAGGACCTGCTTGAGGGTGGCTGGTACAGTTGCTTACCGAAAGTCAGACGGCAGTTTGCCAGGAGCACGGGACAGGGAAGGGTATTGGGGCAGAGGGACCACAGGTGTAGAGGTTCAGAGGCAGGACGCCATGTGTGGGGTAGAGGGTGGGGTGCTGTACAGAGGAGGGGGCAGTGCTGCCCAGAGTCCACATCAGGAGAGCCCAGGGAGGAGCGGGGGGAGGGGGACAAACAGGGACCAGGTAGAGGGTGCCCTGGGTGTGGAGGCCAGGTGAGAGGCCCCAGTCCTGCAGCAGCAGGAGTCACTGCGAGTCACAGCAACAGTCACTGCGAGTGGACTCGTTTTTCCCAGGACCACTCTGGCAGCCCCCCTGAGGCAGGGAGATGCATAGACAAGGTGGCCCAGAGACGTGCCCGTGTCAAGTGGCGGCAGTAGAATTTAGGAGACAGACATGCTAGAGGCTGGGCTGCAGGCAAGAACTGATAGAATTCAACGTCCAGTTCAGTGGATAAGGGCCATTGGCAACCTGGGCCAGGTACAGGACAGGGCAGGAGCCCGTGCCCCCTTGGATACATGCGGACATAGAGAACAAAGTTCCTGCAGCCCCTCTGCAGATGGCTGAGACTGTCCAAACGACCACGTCTTGGCCATTCCAGGAAATTGGCAACCCAGAAAGACAAAGTTGCAAGTAACGGTTTGTTACAGAAACTTCCCGAACATCCATGTTTCTGAACAATAAACCACTGGGGCTCGCCTCCTCCAGACCTCAGGCCGCTCACGTGGGCTTGCCTGCTCGCCCGCAAATAGCTGTTCACTCACCCTCACGGGCTCAAAACGCTCACCTTGCTGTGTGCGCCAATTCCAAACCACCACACATGGACACTCACAAGGACTGGCTCCTTGACGACACTTTAGCCAAGTGCCTCAAAGCCCTCCAGGCCTTGACCTTGTGGGCCTCATTGCCCACTTTTAGCAAGAATTTTGTCAAGTCACTTTACAGAAAATCCTTACCCTTGGTGTCTGATCATCCTCATACTTGATCAAATTCCTCATGCCCCCCCCCCCCAGGTGATGTCTGATCACCCTGGCCTGCCTGCAGCAAGACTCCTGTCAAGTCCATTTAGCCAGAATCTTCCCTGACCCCTCATGCCTCCTCCTAGGAATTTTCCATCCACTGCCCCCAGCCATGCTCCCTGCCTATAAATCCTCACTTGCCCATGCTGTATTTGGAACCGAGCCCAGCTCTATACTAAGGTCTCTTTTCTCCTATTGCAATAGTCCCTGAGTAAGATCTGTTTTAACCACTTTAACTACTTACTGTCCAGCTTTGGTTTTATTTTGACAACCCTGTCCAATCCCAGTCAGGTCCCCGCAGTGCAAGACCCACCTTCAACCAGACCCCCAACTCTCTAAATACCTCCCTGTTCTACCACTGAGACCTCCAAGATGGTGGTTGCTCCCTTTTACCGACACAGACAATGGACTCGGCTTTGCTTGAGCAGTGGATTACCTTGCTGGTCTTTTCATGGAGACAGGCTGAAATCAGATGGTCTCTCAAGTGTTGTTTTATCTCGCAGAGTCTAGAAGTTTTGAAATGTTCGGTTCTGGGGCTGTAAGCTTCTCTTACCCAAGCTCATAGGATTCTGGGAACCCTAGTCCCAGGCAGGGCTCATGGTGTGTCTGCTCTGAGTCCTGAGGATCACCAAGGGGAGGAAGGATGAATCAGGACTCCTCTGCCACCCCCAGCAGAGCAGCAGTCTTTGGCGTCCTTGCTGGCTTCTCCAGGAAGCCCCCACCCAGAGGGCTTCTCCATACTGCCTTGAAGGTGACCCACGTCTCCCCACGGTCACATCTTTACCCACTTCCCCCCTTCTTCTTTCAAGGTTTTATTTTTGGCCAGGTAATTAGCTTAGCTCTTCTCATTAATATTATATTTAAGAGAGAAAAGGTGAGGGTGGGGGAGAAAGGGGTTTTGGGAGGGAGGGGCTTGCACATGCCAGTAATTGTCTTGACAGCCGGAGATCCTGGTGCAATGACAGTCTACTTTAAGTGGCCCAATTAGCATAAGAAACGGCTCGCCAAAAGTTCTGAAGGCATCGTGTTGATTAATGCAATTTATCTTGCAAACCAGCGGCAGACAGCTGAATCGCTGCTAATGATTATTATATACATTTATACACATTATGTACATGCAGCCTCTTCTCCAAGGAACTGCGCCTCTCCCCTCTCCACCTGCCCGCACCCCCAGCCCAGTGGATCCCGGCCCCACCTGCCCCAAACCTCCTGCCCAGGTTTCCAACTGGTTGTCTGGTGTCTTCAACTGCAGTTGACTGGTTGCCAGAATGGGTTGCCTTTGATAGGAAGGAGCTTGTTTTACGCTGAGATTGAGCTGGTGTTCAGAAAAAAATGCTTTCAAGAATAATTTTCACCGCCCAGGTGAAACTCCAGGTCACCACAGGAGTGGCCAGCAGATGAAGTCAGGACAGCAAAGACTGTGGACCTACAAGGTTCTCAGTGCTCAGCCACAGCCACAGTTTAAAAAAAGGGGGGGGGGGTGCATGCAGGGATGCCTGGCTGGCTCATGTGGTAGAGCATGTGACTCTTGATCTCAGGGTCATGAGTTCCAAGCCCCACGATGTGCGAAAGAAAAAAGAAAAAAAGAAAGAACAAGAGAAATTAAAAAAGGGGTGTGTGCAGTATGATGCTGGCAGCACCCTTCTCCGTTCCATCTCAAATGTCTTGTCATACGCTAAGCTGTCCTGGTTCACCAAACACCAGAGTCCTGGGGGCCGTGAGGGCAGGCTCTGTACGCATCGCTCTGTCTGGGCAAGGCCAGGCAGGGCAAGAACACCACCGTGAGCAGCCAAGCAGAGTGACCACGGCGGCTACCAGCTCCGAGTCTTCATCTCACGCCAGGACCGTCCTCAGAGCACAGGCCACCCCAACTGCCTTCCTCGTCACCTCCTCCCTATCCTACAGAGAAGAAACACATCTGCCCTGGAGCCCAGGGAACCAGGCTGTGGAGCCAGGGTGCCCTTGGCCGCCATTCTCAGCAACCAAATTCGAGTCAGAATCTGGAAGTCAGATCAGAGGTGGGGATGGGTGGGGCACTGGCACTTTTGGGGGTGGGGGCTCAGGCAGGAGAGGCTCCCTGCTGAGGGGAGGCACCTGGGGATTCAGGAAAAAAGAGGTGGAACCGGGCAGAACCACGTCACTGGGGCAGCACTGTGCTGGGGGCTAAGGTTACAAGAGTATGTCACCGAGGACCCTTTCTTGAGAGGCCCAGGGACTGGGATAAGCTTGATTGGGCATCTGGTTTTGCAGGTAGAGTAAAATCCCCCAAGGGGGTCAGGCTGAGCAATCCCAGGCACAGCAGTGGAGCCAGGCTGGTTCCTGGGGAAGGGTCTGAGATGGTGGAGGGGGTGTGAGTGGGGCGGTGGGGGGCTGGCCTGGGGGTAGGCTGACCCTGGGCTTGGGGCCCTAGGAGAAACAGCTGGGATGTTCTTCCTCCTTCTTCCCAGAGGGGCAGAGCCTGCTGGTGGTGGGGAACAGGGGAGAAGGACCACCTGCGCTCCTGTCCACCTGCAGAAGGGATGGGGAGCTGTCCAAGGATACTGGCAGCCTTGAGGACGGCCACAAGGGTTCCTTGGGGCTTGAGGAGGGAGGAGGTGATGAGCTTGCTTTCCACTCTGCTAAGACTTCGGGTAGAAACGTCAAACAGGGGGACGCTTGGGTGGCTCAGTCGGTTAGGTGACCGACTAAGGTCAGGCTCAGGTCGGGGTCTCACAGTTCATGAGTTTGGGCCCCTTCCCCCTGCCTCAAAATAAATAAATTAAACTTAAAAAACAAAAGAAATGTCAAACACACTGGTTTGACATTGGGGTGGTGGAGACTGGGCCTTAGGATGGAGGCCAGAACCAAAGGCGTGGACTTGGAATTGTTTTTCTTAGTACTTAGAATGGCAGGGGAGGAACCGATCTTTGTTGAGCACCTAGTACATTCCGGGGCAGTGCACGGGAAGCTCATTCCCCTCTCTAACAGCTGTATGAGGAAGTACTGTTGTCTTGACTCATTTAACGGTGGTCAAACTGAGCCTAGGGGACTAACCCACCAAGGTCATGCAGAGTAAGGGCGAGCAAGCCTATCTTCACCCTAATGCTGTCCAGCCTCCGCATTCACCGCCTGGGGGGAAATGGGGCACCGCAGAGCAAGAAATAGATGCATCGGACTGTGGGGCTCGGTGGGGGACAGGCAGAGGGCCTGGACAATCCCATCCTAACCTGGGGTGCCTGGGGGAACCCGCAGGACACCCCCACTGAGAGGCTATCTACATATGTAAACTTGCAAACAATCTGGTTCCCTTGGGTAGGTAAAAATGGATCTATTCTTCCAGCAAACCGCTGGTCCGTTTTAGGCCAGGGTCTAAAATGGGAGGCTTCAGGAATGAGATGGCATCCTGTTCCCTTCTGTTCCCCTGACTCCTTACCTGTCACCTGTGAGCGGCTTGTGGTGACAGGTACTTTGTGAGGTGAGCTAGGGCTCAGGACTGGGGGCTCTAGGAGAGAATGGACCCGCTCAAGCCTTCCCACAGCACCTTCTCTCCATCCTCCGGGGGGGTTTCTGATGAACCTGCTCGTAAAGGCTTTTAATGCCCACCCTGCTGTTCAGATCATTTGGGTACTTGGGGTGTGTTGTGGGAACCAGGAAAATAGCATTTAGGCCCCAGGGAGGCCTCTGCCCCTGGGGAGACAGGTTTCCATAAAGAAGCCTTTCGGTTTTCAGCAGCTCTTTCTCTGCAAACATGGAGGTCAGGACTCCTGAGTTTTGTGTGTCAGGAGGGTGTTCCGGGAAGGTCGCCGCTCCTGGGAAGGCCTGGGTGCAGCAGTTCCCCGGGGCGCTACAGTACTGGTTAGTTAGTGTCAGCTTATGGATGCATACAAAAGGTGATCACAGTGAGCATGAATGTGTGTGTGTGTGTGTGTGTGTGTGTGTGCATGCACATTTGTGCTCCTGCCTGTGTGCACGTATATGTGGACGTGCTTGGAAAGGCTTGGTTTGTGTCTGGGCATGGCTGGGTGGGTATGTGATTCTATTTGGGAAAGTGGCAACGTAAGCCTGCTTGGGGATGTGAGATGTGAGTGTACAAGGGTATACAGCTGTATCTGTGAGTGTGTGCCTGACCATGGGTGTCTACAGGCCTATAAGTATGTACACACAGGTGAATACATTCAAAAAGGTGAATCTTTGGGGTGCCTGGGTGGCTCAGGTGGTTGAGGTCCAAATCTAGATTTTGGCTCAGGTCATAATCTCACGGTTCTTGAGTTCAAGTCCTGCATCTGGCTCTGTGCTGACAGTGTGGAGCCTGCTTGGGATTCTCAGTCTCCCTCTCTCTCTGTCTCTCTCTCCGTCTCTCTCAAAAATAAATAAATAAACATTAAAAAAAAGAAAGGGAATCTCTGTGTAATGGCCTGATTGATTGTATCTGGGAGTGCATATGATGTTTGTTGAGTGTGTATTTGTGTGTGTGTATGACCGTGTTTGGTGGGTGCCTGTGGGTGCCTGTGTGTGTAATGCTGTAACATGATGAGCTGTAAACTTTACACTGAAAACAGGGCTGAAGGGACATGGACAGAGTGGATAACGTCAGCCCAGGCAGGCTCCTTGGTGGAGGTGGTTTCTGAGCCCTGCACTCACTCCCACTGCCCTGCTCCCCAGATAAGACCAAGAAGAAGCCAAAGGGCAGCCTCCCTGTGCCTTTGCACCGCAGTCCTTTGGGGCCAAACCATCCAGCGGCCAGGACTCAGCAGAACCTCAAAGGCCCCTACAGGGATGCCAGGGTGGGAACTGTGCACTCGGGTCACAGGGCGGGGCCCCTGAATGCCTTACAGCCTGCATTCAGAGCCTTGACCTGCAGCCTCCACCTCCACCAGCCAGTCTGGGGCCTAGTCCCCAGGGCCTCTCTGGAAATGCTGCTTTGGGTATGCTAAGACCCTCTTATTTTCTGATTCAGGTGGCATCCCTGTGGCCTAGGAGAACACCCCGACCATCTCAGTTTCTATCAAGGAGCACTGACCAATGGACAAAACCACCTAGGGGCCATCCTAGCCACTCCGTCTGGTTTTTGCTTTTTAATAGGAAAATATAGTGTGGCACTTATCCACTTTAAAAATGAAAAACAGGGACCGTAAAACTTGATTTAATAAAGACACCAAATAATAAAATATTCTTCTGTTCTGTGCTATGGTAATTGAAAGGAGAGTGACAGCGGGTAGGAAGGCCACAGAGCAGAGGACTGGAGGGAGGGGGTGTGGAACAAGTCTAAGAGTGGCTCAAACGGAGAAAAGGTGGTTCTAGGAAGGACAGAGGTGCAGAGAGAAAAGCGAGAGGCAGAGACAAAGCCAGGCCTCCCAGGCCCACAGAGGACCCCAGTGTCCTAAGGAACCCACACCAGTGGAGGGCCCTTGTGGTCCAACTGTGGCTGTACATTTCATGCCCGCTCTCACCAAACGCTCTGAGTAATCCTGACAAGTATGATTATAAAGAGAAACATGCAGGCCACGAGGCTTTGGCAACTCACCCAAATCCCCGGCCAGGCCTGGTTCTGACCTTGGTCTCACTGACCCTGATGTAGACCTCTCCACTGGTGGCCCCAGCTCCTGCCAGGCACTCTGCTCTGGCTCTGGCTTGGCTGTCTATGCCCTGCACCTCTGCTCTGCACCCCCACGGCCTCAGCCTGAGCTTGGCCTTCACCACGGCTCACTTGAACGACCACAGCAGAGCCTCCCGATGGGCCTTCCTGCTTCTACTTCCCTCTTGCTGCTGTTCCTCCCGCAGGACCCTAGGCCCAGGCTACCCTCCAGCTGCTCTGCCACCTACTGTGGCACCTACCCTGTGCTCCAGCCACTTGTCTCGCTAGATCACACCATGTACTTTTGTGGCCCAATGTCTTTTTAGTCGGAAGCACGCATGTGCACCACAGAAGTTTGTGCAAAGCCCAAGTGAGAACCTTAGAGAAGGGTCTGCGGGAACCAGTAACGTTTCCAGAGAAGCTGAGGTATGAGCTTGGAGCCCACAAGCAGATGAAAGGTCTCAGGACATTCCAGGCAGAGGGAACCCCAAGTGCAGAGGTAGAGAGGGTGTGTGCAACGTGGCAGGTGTATAACATGTAAGGGCAGAGGGTGCTGGGGGGAGGCCGCCCCCCAAAGCTACCTTGTCTTGTCTGTGCTCTCCTGAGCCCAGGTGTGCTTTATACCTGGCTGTGAATCTTGGCCTAATATAAACACAGTGGCACTACGTAGGCGCAAGGCATATGGGCCATAAGCCCTTCTTCAAACTGCTGACCGATTTACTTGCAGGCTGTACTGAGTCAGCTCGAGGTTGTCTGGTAGACCTTAGGCTCCAGGAGGGTGCACAATGCACCTGACTCACCTCCCTGTGGCCTGACACATAATAAAGACCTGTTGAGTGAACGGATGTGGCCCTGCATTCCAAGGAAGGAAAAGGCTGGCTGGGCCAGGTGCCCTGAAACCTTGGCCCAGGTGAGAGGATCTCAGGGTGCCTGGGAAGGGCTGGTCAGTGGCTGTCTTAGGGCCCAGGGCTGCAGAGCTATGGGCCATCTGGGCAGCTGTCACCTTTTGCCTTCTAGGTTGGTGCTGCCTGCTCGAGGCCCCTTCCCAATCCCCAGCTGCTGCCCCTGGGCCCTCACCCTCTGACCGATGGATGGAGCCTCAGGGAGTTCCCAGCTGGTGCCACATCACCACTACTGGGCCAGGCACCTCCACCAACACTACTGCTTACCAGCTGCTTAGTCAACAGCCTGCACTGAGCAGAGTCTACCGCCAAGGCCTTCCGCAGAGCCCGGCAAGTGGAGAAACCCCTGGATGGCCGGGTGTCGCTAACACCGCGAGAGCTTACTGTGTGCCAGCCTTGCTCTAAGCACAGCCCATAAGAAGCAGAGCAGGACTACTGATAGTATCCCTATTGGGTAGATGAGAAAACTGAGGCTGGGACAGGTGCAATCACCTGCTGAAAGGTATGTGGCAGGTCAGGGTGGAGCCTGTCTGGAAGCAGTCAGCCCTGCTCCGGCTCCACGCTATTAACGACCACGATGCCCTTCTGGAGGAGGGAAGGTTCTCTGCTGGTTTGACTTCGGAGTTCTGGACAGGCATCTGCAGATCCGTGAGTAAGTGCAGCGGGAGCCCCAATGGGATGGAGTGGGAGCTGCCCGGGCTTTGAAGCCAGATGGGCCTGGAGTTGAATCTCAGCTCAGATACGTGGAGCTGCAAGACTGTGAAAGACTACCTACCCCACTCAGTCTCTCTGGGGGTCGCTGCAGGATGAGAATGTTAGCGCCTTCCTCAAGGTGGGTGAAGCCTGATGAGGGTATGCGCTGGAACATGGGTTCTAGCACCAGCATGGCCCATCGTAGGTGCTCATTAAATTCTAGTTATTATCAGCAGCCCCCCACAGGGTCTGCAGCAATGCTGGGCACACATTAAGTCTTGAAAAATTCAGCTTGCGAAGGCTGTTAATATAGAACAGTGGGTTGTCATTTGTACAGGTACACCTGCGTTTCCACAAGGGTGTTGATCTTTGCAAGTGTCACATTCTCGCCCTGGATCTGGCTCAGCAAAGGTTATCTACCAAAGGGGCGGAGTTCCACCAGGAACTAACCTTGGATACAGAGGGTTAAGGAGGTGCTGACCTACAACAGCTAAATGGGGTTTCTTAGTTATGGCCCCTAGACCATAACCCCTGGAACCCCTCACCTCGCCGCAGCTGCCCTATCACCGCTTAGGACTCACTCCACCTAGCAGGCACAGCTCTGTGTGCTGGCAAGTCTGGGGAAATGCAAAAGGCTGCCCTTAGTGTCATTATTTAGACTCTTGTGCTAATGACTTCCGAGGACAGCACTCCTCGTGGATATGCAAATCAAATCGTGGGGGCTAAAAGAAACTAGCCTGCTTAGTTTACAGTCCACACCCCTACTTGCCTCCCAGGTATGGCTCCCCAACGGTGCCTGGGCCCTCCCCTCAGATAGAGGCCAGTGAGGGTGGGGGGAAGGCAAGCTTGCCCCGTGGCTCTCCTCAGCTCCACACCCTATTCCAGCCTTTTTTCCTCCTGAGGGGTCACTCTGCTCATCAAGGACATTTTAAGTGGCTTTTAAATCCTTTGCTCAGTCTCGATGGAGGCTCCCCTCGGAGATGCCCAGCCGGGAGCAGCCTGGCCCATTAGAGTCGCTCTAGCGGCAACCCCCGCTGGGGAGGGCAAGGAGGGGCTGGGAGGGGACTGAGGAGAGACACCAGAGAGGGAGAGGTGGAGGGGAAGCCAAGGAGAGCTTCCGAGAGTGGACAGCATGCACCCCAATGTCCAGGGGCATGAAGGCCAGTCAAGGCCATGATGCTGCCAGAGCAGGAAGCCAAAGGCTCAGAGAAGCCCTGTGGTCAGACCCCCACCTGGCCCGGTGGTCTGACAAAGGACAGCAAAGTGCCAAGTGTGTACCTGATGGGCACTGTCTCTCAGTCTGGGTGAAATTAGGAAAGAGCTGCCGGGCTCTGAGGAGGGACATAAGACCACCCAGATCTTCAGGGACCAGAAGAGACCTTTAATTCAGTGCCTGCCATGCAGTCTCCTCTGGCTAGACTCCCCGCTCCAGCTCTACCTAGGAGGGAGGTTTGTTTGTTCCAGTCCTGCTGCCCCCCCCCCTCCTCACACCAAATGGCATTTAAATGTTAATCAAGTCAAGGTTGCCTGTGCTTCACCCCCGGGAAGCAGCCGAAGGTCAAGGCCAAGCCTGAGAGGCAGCCCCACCTGATCCCTGATTGGCAATTCTGCAGGTCCTATTAGCCCCGGGCTTGGGGCCGGGTTCAGAGGAAGGGGCAGGGCTGCTGATGGCTGGGGGTCTGGGACCGGGGCTGGGATGTGGTCAGGGAGCCCAGCGCAGACTGCCCTGCTGGACCCCTTTCTGCCAGGACGCAGGCAGGACCACAGGGCTGCTGCAGCCTGGAGTGGAGTTTCCCTGGACTGATCTGAGGGTCTCACAGGTCAGAATAAGCCCCTGAGACCCTGCTTTCTTTATGAGCCCCCCCCACCCTCAAATTTTCTGAACCTCCCTCCTGGTCTTGTGACTCCCAAAGCCTTTCCCTCTAGCTCCTGGGGCTCTGCCTGCTCCCGGGTCCTCCTCCTGTCTCATTCTGACAAATCTCTCTGCATCTGTACATACTGGCTCAGGGTTCAGGCATAGTTCAGGCAGCTTCCCTGTCTGGATGATGGAGACGGATATTTGCGCACAGCCCTTTGGGAGTTTACAGGAGGTGAAGCCCATGAGAGAGACTGGCACACAGTAGGCCTTCTCTACACACCCTACCCCTGCCCCAGGTTCTTCCTCCGTGTTCTGATTCTCTAGGAAACTCTCATTTCTCTTCCTGGCTTAGGCACACCCTGCACACAATGGAATCCCTCCCCTCTCCGGCAGCTGGAGGGAGGGCTACAGAGCAGAGATGTCTCCTGGGCACGGGTCCCCTGGGCCTTTAAAGAGGGTCCCGGACATGTGCTCGGGGGTTTGGGGGGGGGCAGATGGAGGGCTGGGTGAGGTTAGGAGATGCTGAGCAAGCCTTTGTGCCTTGAAAAAAGCCATTAGGAGCTTCGCAACAAAGGAAGGGGAACTTCCCACCCCGGTGATATTTTCATGTACCGAAATTTATCACCTACCAGGACACAGACAAGAAACAGGAAAGGAGGAATCATTTTTCCAGGTATCCAAAAATCCACATAAAGAAAATCAGAACAGGTTTAAAAAGAAAAAAGAAAACGAGTACAAATATTTTTTTCATACCATAGATTTTTCTCAGGCTCTCTCTTAGAGCCTTATAACTCTTACTTTTGGCAGAATCTTAATAGTATTGATGATCTGGGTTCTTGGCATACATGAGCTTGGAATTAAGACAAGAGGAGAGGCCACAGGTGTTACCAGAAGGAGAAACTCAGCTGCTAAGCACCTTACGGGGAAGATAATGGAAAGGACAGTAATAGTTTGGTGCTAAAAGGTGCTGAACGGGGGTTACTAGTGATGTAGACTATTTTAGGTAACTCTAAGTAAATTCCTTACCAAGCCTTCTAGAGAACTGAATTTTAGGCCCTAAGGCCGTCCCTGTGAACATCCTTGGGAGGGGAGGACAGTGCCTCTTTCAGTGATGCATTTCTCTCTCTACTTAGGACCCTCACCTCAGGCTCAGCACCTTCCCCATTCTCTGCCCTGCTCCCCTCAGTCTCTGGAGTCTGCCCACCTGTCTGCTTCAAGAACTGTCAGGGTGGGGGCCACATCTGTCACTGTGTCTCCAGGAACACATTACACCTTGTTCTCAGGGCCCCTCTGGGTGAGGAGACTCTGAAAAAAGGGGATACAGGGAACAGCCTTTTGGCCCAATGGAGGTTTCCTTGTTCTGTGAAATTCTTCATCCTCAGACTCCTTTCAGTTTCCAGGGGATATTTGAAGGTAAGGTTGGCAGAACTGCTGTTCACACTCAGCTCTGGGAAGCCTGGATGCACCATGGAGTGTCTGACACTCAGGCCACAGCTGGGGAGGAGAGCAGGGAACATGGTGGGGTAGGGGGTGAGGGGTGCATCTGAGGAAGCAAGTGGGGGTTCCAGCTTTGTGGTCACGGGCCTTGTAACATCGAGCCCACCTGGGATTTTTCTCGGGGCGCCATCTCTCTCTCTCTCTCTGTCTCTCTCGGGCCAGCCCTTGCCACACACACTGTATTCCAGCCCCAAGTGTCTGCTCTGTCCATGCAGAGGATTTACCTGAAACCCTAATGCACTATCATTTCCAGTTGAACCTAAGGAACTCAGAATTAGGAAGAATAGGCTAGCCAAAGCAGAGCAAGGGTCAGAGACTCTCATAAAGTATTCCAAAGCGAAATAAAGGAGATTTCTATGCAGTTCCTCTGAGGGGTGCAGGGAGACAAGACAAAGAAGAGGCTGGGTCTCTGCCTTCTACAGACTAGGGGGAGTGGGGGGTGGGTTGAACTGTAGGAGAGGCTGAAAGGCAAGAGGCTCAGACCGGAGGAGATGAGAGAGGGGGAAGGCCTGTGGGACTGGTCACTCCTGGTCTCCCCAGGGTGGTGAGAATCTCCTGGGGTCTTCGAGGAGGAGGACTGGGGAGAAGGAAGGCAGTAATGGGGGAGGTTCTTGGGGAATGATTTGGGCGGCAGAGTTGGGTGGGAGAGTAGGGGATTATCATGCTGAAGTAAGGGTTGGGTGCTGGGCAACAGAGGCCTAACAAGAGAGGAAGAGTTAGAATACCAAGGGCCTCAAAGGCTGAACACTAAAGGCAATAGGCAGCCACTGCAGGTTCTTGAGCAGGAAGGTAGCCCAAGGAAGGGAGGAGGAAGAGGTCTCCAGCAACCCTTAAGTTGGGAGAAGGACGATTGGTTAAACCCTTCTTGACCACCCCTTTCCTACACCTGCCGTGGTGTAGGCACCCCCATTGGAAGGGAGGAGCATGTCCCCACCACTGTGATTGAGGGTGGGAGCCAAGGGCTGGGGAGGGGTCTGGATGTAGCAGAGGAGACAGGATTCTCTCACAGTCCCTGAAGGGGGATGGGCCAATTTAAAACTAAGTCAACAGCTGGACACCAGATTAACTCCTGAAAAATGACACTTCACAGGGATAATAGCAAAATCCCACCTAGGGTCCAGGTAATCAACTGGGTGATCAGGAACAAAGGCCCCCTCTTGATAATGATTTGTGTGATCGTGACATGGGGTTTTTTTTGGTCAGAATTTAGAGGGAGGCAGGCTTTAGCTCAGCCTAAGGAAAAACTTTCTAACCCTTAAAACTGTCTGACCATGGAACAGAACTTGAAAAGGCAAGGCCATGCACTGCTTCCTGTCACTGGAAATGCTCGAGAAGAGGTCTCAGGTGGGGCAGCATCTATTACCATGTTCTCTGGTTCTTTGCCCTATGAAGACCCTGCTGGGGACAATGGTCTCTTTTCTCCCCAAACGGGACCTTGAGGTACCCAATAGAATAGGGCCTGGGCTGGAACAATAGTGGGACAGACCCAGAAAACTGCTTACAGCACAGAGCACCAGTCTGGCCAGGCCTTTATTATCATCGAGATTATGAAAGACTTCCACAGTGATGCCCCAGTCTTACCCAGAGGTCACCTCTGCTGTGTCCCAGGCCCTCTGCTCCTGACTTGTACCCCTGGCTCAAAGCCTCACACCGGTCTTACAAGACCTGTCCCTCTCCCTTTTTCACAAGTGAAGAACCGAGGCTCAGAGGTATGTAGCTCATGTAGGGGTGGAGAAGGAAGGGGTGCAGGCTGCCTGACCCCCATCCTATCTTCCCCACACTCTTGCCTGGTCTTCTCCACCTCAGTGGGACCTGAAGCTGGGTTCCCATGGACTTGGAGCCAGCAGAGGATATTCCCAGGGGAAGCCTAGGAGGCTGGGCTTGGAGAGGGTAAAGGGAGCCTAGGGTCCCAGAGCACCTGGCCTGGAATCCCAGACCTGCCCACCTCCCAAGCTTCTGCTCCTCCCATGACCGCCAGAGTCTCCCCTCTGCCACTGCAATGGATCTGGTGCCCTACCTGGGGCCTCCCTCCTCTCTTCTCCCTGCCTCCACTCCTCTTCCCACCCCCACGGAGCTCTTCTGGGTGGCTCCTTTGTGGTTTTCCACTTAAGAGATATTTAGTGAACCCACTCCCCCCCCCCCCCCTCAGTGAAAATGGTGAGCTCTGCACCATCCAGGATTAGGGGAGCTGGGAGCCTGGCATCTCTTTAGAGAAAGATTTGGGGGAGGAGGCCTGTAGGGGTTGAGGGGCCTCGAGGGGGAGTGTCACCTAAAGGGGTTCACAGGGTGTATGTGCTAGGGTGTTTGCAAGAGGAAGTGAGGTAGATGGAGGTTAGGTATGGGGGGGACTTCCTGGAGGAGGTATGATTGAGAGTGGGAGTGGATGGGACAGGTGGACAGGAAGCAGCACAGTCAAAGGGGGGAGTAAGAATGATTGGGGAAAAGAGCCTGTCTGGGGACTCAAGTGAGGAGGAGACAGGGAGCTGGGAGGAGCTGGGTGGGCAGGACCTGGCAACCTCCAGAGTTTGATTCTCCCAGCCCCAGGGTGCTGCAGAGGGTTCCTGAGCTGGGGTAGCATGGCAGGGGGGAGGGAAAAAATGCTCTGGGCATGTCTTCCTGGTCCGGCATGGGACCGGGGAGCCACATCTGTCCGACTTCCCCCTGAGGAGCTCCCATCCCGGGTGCCCGCCAGGTGTAAGGTACAGGACTGTTTCCATCCTCCCTGCTCTAGGAACAGGGAGGCTGAGGAAGGAACAATGTAAATCAAATCGGGGAGACCGTATTTTTTTTTCCTTAAGAGAGAGAAAGAGAAGGAGAGCACAAGTGACATTTGGAGCCATAATACCTTAAAGTCAATATCATTACCTCTGATATTTACTGTCAGCTCCGCGGCTCCAGTGAAGTGGGAAAGTTCATCCATCTCCCCTACGCCAAGCGTGGCATCACCACGAGCTTCCTTCCCCCTCCCTCCCCTTTGTGCAATTCCAGTTAATTGTTTGGCTGCGATAACAACCCCCCCCCCCCACATCCAGCCAGTCTTCCAGCAGGGTCAGGGAAAGTGTGGGCTCCTGGGGTGGGGGCTTGGCCCCTGGGGCCAGAGGCGGG